>NC_080034.1:63637627-63947638 GCF_030020395.1 Manis pentadactyla
GTCTGCTGCTGTTTCATTCCTTCAGTTTTTGCTTTGCTGTTATACTCCACAAATGAGTGAAATCATTTCGCACTTGTCTTTCTCCATCAAGGCTACTATTTTAACAAGTTTTCCATAAAATTCTATTGTTCTACCAAAAATAGGAACAGATATTACTGATTCATTACCAAGGAAATGTGACAACTTCCAAAAAAACTGACTTCATCACAAAAACTAACCTGCAGTTCCAAGTTGGAAAACTATTTCTGACAGAGATTACATACTTTACAACCAATATTTTTTAAACTATTAGGTCTTAAGCCAGTATAAGGCAGAAAGTAATAGAACAGACTACTAACAAGGAAGAAGCCAAAGTATTACTGGCCTCAACATAATTGTCTAACTAGAAAACTCAAGTGAACTGACTGAAAAGCTATTAGAACAAATAATACAGTTGGGTGAAGGCAATAAATTTAAAGTTTCTAAAAATCAGTAGCATTTTTCAATCCCAGCAATAACCAACAAGAAATAAAGTTATAATTTAAAAATATCTTTTGAAATAATAGGTAACAGTAGTACCCCCTTTATCCATAGTTTCTTTTATTTTTCATGGTTTCAGTTATCCATGGTCCACCACAGCCTGGAAGCAAATGATCCTCTTTCTGACTTATCACCAGAAAGTCAATAGCACCTAACGGTGTCACTATGCTCACATCATCCACCTCACTGCACCTCAACTCATCTCTAAAAGAAGGATGAGTGCAGTACAATGAGATAATTTGAAAGGGAGAGAGATCACATTCACATAACTTTTATTATAGTGTATTTTTTTTATTTTGCTATCATTAATCTACATGTGGAACATTATTTTACTAGGCTAACCCCTTCACCAAGTCCCCCCCACAAACCCCATTACAGTCACTATCCATCAGCGTAGCAAGATGCTATAGAGTCACTACTTGTCTTCTCTGTGTTGCACAGCCCTCCCCATGTCCCCCCGACATTATACATGCTAATCATAATACCACCTTCTCCCCCCTGCCTTATCCCTCCCTTCCCAACCATCCTCCCCAGTCCCTTTCCCTTTGATAACTGTTAGTCCATTCTTGGGTTTTGTGATTCTGCTGCTGTTTTGTTCCTTCAGTTTTTCTTTGTTCTTATATTCCACATATGAGTGAAATCATTTGGTACTTGTCTTTCTCTGCCTGGCTTATTTCACTGAGCATAATACCCTCCAGCTCCATCCATGTTGTGGCAAATGGTAGGATTTGTTTTTTTCTTATGGCTGAATAATATTCCATTGTGTATATGTACCACATCTTGTTTATCCATTCATCTACTGATGGACACTTAGGTTGCTTCCATTTCTTGGCTATTGTAAATAGTGCAGTGATAAACATAGGGGTGCATCTGTCTTTTTCAAACTGGAGTGCAGCATTCATAGGTAAATTCTTAGGTGAATTCCTGGGTAAAATGGTAAGTCTATTTTGAGCATTCTGAGGAACCTCCATACTGCTTTCCACAATGGTTGAACTAATTTACATTCCCACCAGCAGTGTAGGAGGGTTCCCCTTTCTCCACAACCTTGCCAACATTTGTTGTTGTTTGTCTTTTGGACGGTGGCGATCCTTACTGGTGTGAGGTGATATCTCATGGTGGTTTTAATTTGCATTTCTCTGATGATTAGCGATGTGGAGCATGTTTTCATGTGTCTGTTGGCCATCTGAGTTTCTCCTTTGGTGAACTGTCTGTTCAGCTCCACTGCCCATTTTTTAATTGGATTATTTGCCTTTTGTTTGGTGAGGTGCATGAGCTCTTTCTATATTTTAGATGTCAA
The DNA here is from genome assembly GCF_030020395.1 of Manis pentadactyla. Lineage (NCBI taxonomy): Eukaryota > Metazoa > Chordata > Mammalia > Pholidota > Manidae > Manis > Manis pentadactyla. The sequence goes on from NC_080034.1 coordinate 63,639,444, forward strand.
TCCATTATCGGATCTTTCATTTATGAATATATTCTCCCATACTGCAGGGTACCTTTTTGTTCTATTGATGGTGTCCTTTGCTGTACAGAAGCTTTTCAGCTTGATATAGTTCCACTTGTTCATTTTTGCTTTTGTTTCCCTTGCCCAGGGAGATATGTTCATGAAGAAGCCGCTCATGTTTATGTCCAAGAGATTTTTGCCTGTTTTCTTCTAAGAGTTTTATGGTTTCATGACTTACATTCAGGTCTTTGATCCATTTCGAATTTACTTTTGTGTGTGGGGTTAGACAATGGTCCAGTTTCATTCTCTTACATGTAGTTGTCCAGTTTTGTCATTTCCCCATTATACGTCCATGTCTCCTTTATCATATATTAATTGACCATATATGTTTGGGTTAATGTCTGGAGTCTCTATTCTGTTCCACTGCTCTGTGACTCTGTTCTTGTGCCAGTACCTAACTATCTTGATTATTGGGGCTTTGTAGTAGAGCTTGAAGTTGGGGAGTGAGATCCCCCCCACTTTGTTCTTCCTTCTCAGGATTGCTTTGGCTACTTGGGGTCTTTGGTGGTTCCATATAAATTTTTGAACTATTTGTTCCAGTTCATTGAAGAATGCTGTTGGTAATTTGATAGGAATTGCTTTGAATCTGTAGATTGCTTTAGGCAGGATGGCCATTTTGACAATATTAATTCTTCGTAGCCCACAGCATGGGATGAGTTTCCATTTGTTAGTGTCCTCTTTAATTTCTCTTAAGAATGTCTTGCAGTTTTCGGAATATAGGTCTTTCACTTCCTTGGTTAGGTTTATTCCTAGGTATTTTATTCTTTTTGATGCAATTGTGAATGGAATTGTTTTCCTGGTTTCTCTTTCTATTAGTTCATTGTTAGTGCATAGGAAAGCTACAGATTTCTGTGTATTAATTTTGTATCCTGCAACTTTGCTGAATTCCAATATTAGTTCTAGTAGTTTTGGAGTGGTGTCTTTAGGGTTTTTTATGTACAATATCATGTCATCTGCAAATAGTGACAGTTTGTCTTCTTCTTTACCAATCTGAATTCCTTTTATTTCTTTGTTTTGTCTAATTGCCATGGTATTATAGTGTATTTTTATAATTGTTCTATTTTATTATTAGTTATTGTTGCAAATCTCTCCCTGTGCCTAATTTATAGATTAAACTTTATCAGAAGTATGTGTGTATAGGAAAAAACATAGTATATACAGAACTCGGTACTGTCTGTTGTTTCAGATATCTGCTGGAGGTCTTAGAACATATCCTCAATGGATAAGGGAAGACTATTTTACATGAAAGGGTTTATCTGAAGCAAATTACAAAGATTTACTAAGAACCATGTAAGAAGATGAGGACAAATAGAAAGAGATATACCTTGTATGGAAAGACGGAATAGTTATAAAATACCAGCTCTTCCAAAATTACTTTAATGTAATAAACGATGGAAATTTCTACAAAGGGAGGAGGAAGGTTAGGAGAAGGACTTTAAAAACAATCATCGAGGAGGGGGGGAAGATGGCGGCGTGAGTAGAGCAGCGGAAATCTCCTCCCAAAACCGCATATATCTATGAAAATATAACAAAGAAAACCCTTCCTAGAATAAAGACCAGAGGACACAGGACAATATCCAGACCACATCCGCACCTGAGAGAACCCAGCGCCTTGCGAAGGGGGTAAGATACAAGCCCCGGCCCCGCGGGAGCCGAGCGCCCCTCCCCCCAGCTCCCGGCGGGAGAGGAGCGGGCAGAGCGGGAGGGAGACGGAGCCCAGGGCTGCCGAGCACCCAGCCCCCGCCATCCGGGCCAGAGTGCAGGGCGCTCGATACTAGGAAAACAGGGCAGCAAGAACAGTGAGCGGGCACTGGAGGCTGGGCGCCAGAGGACATAAGAAAAGCGCGCAACTATTTTTTTTTTTTTTTTGCTTTTTTGCTGTTTTGTTTTGGCGAGCGCTTTTTGGAAGTCTTAAAGGGATAGGGACCCCAATACTAGGGAAACAGGGCAGAAAGACCGGTGAGCAGAGGCCTGAGGCTGGCACCGGAGAAAAAAGAAAAACGAACAACCACCTTTTTTTTTTTTTTTAATTAAAAACATTTTTTTTTTAATTTAAAAAATTTTTTTTCTTTTTTTTTTTTTTGGTGGTCGTTGTTTTGTTTTGGCGGGTGCTTTTTGGAAGTCTTAAAGGGGCAGGGCGTGTCACTTAATCCAGAGGTAGGGAATCCGGGATCTCTGGGCACCCTAACCCCTGGGCTGCAGGGAGCAGGGAGGCCCCTTACGGAGATAAATAGCCTCCCGGCCGCTCCCCCTCCAATGCGACTCCACCACTTTGGAGCAGCTGCCCGAGCCAGGCCACGCCCACAGCAACAGCGAAGATTAACTCCATAGCAGCCGGGCAGGAAGCAGAAGCCCTGTCTGCGCGCAGCTGCCCAGCACAAGCCACTAGAGGTCGCTGTTCTCCCAGGAGAGGAGGGCCACAAACCAACAAGAAAGGAAGTCCTTCCAGCCGTCACTCGTCCCAGTTCTGCAGACTATTCCTATCACCATGAAAAGGCAAAGCTACAGGCAGACAAAGATCACAGAGACAACACCAGAGAAGGAGACAGACCTAACCAGTCTTCCTGAAAAAGAATTCAAAATAAGAATCATAAACATGCTGACAGAGATGCAGAGAAATACGCAAGAGAAATGGGATGAAGTCCGGAAGGAGATCACAGATGCCAGAAAGGAGATTACAGAAATGAAACAAACTCTGGAAGGGTTTATAAGCAGAATGGATAGAATGCAAGAGGCCATTGATGGAATTGAAATCAGAGAACAGGAACGCATAGAAGCTGACATAGAGAGAGACAAAAGGATCTCCAGGAATGAAACAATACTAAGAGAACTGTGTGACCAATCCAAAAGGAACAATATCCGTATTATAGGGGTCCCAGAAGAAGAAGAGAGAGGAAAAGAGATGGAAAGTATCTTAGAAGAAATAATTGCTGAAAACTTCCCCACACTGGGGGAGGAAGTAATCGAACAGACCATGGAAATACACAGAACCCCCAACAGAAAGGATCCAAGAAGGGCAACACCAAGACACATAATAATTAAAATGGCAAAGATCAAGGACAAAGAAAGAGTGTTAAAGGCAGCTAGAGACAAAAAGGTCACCTATAAAGGAAAACCCATCAGGCTAACGTCAGATTTCTCAACAGAAACCCTACAGGCCAGAAGAGAATGGCATGATATATTTAATACAATGAAACAGAAGGGCCCTGAACCAAGGATACTGTATCCAGCACGACTATCATTCAAATATGACGGTGGGATTAAACAATTCCCAGACAAACAAAAGCTGAGGGAATTTGCTTTCCACAAACCACATCTACAGAACATCTTACAGGGACTGCTCTAGATGGGAGCACTCCTAGAAAGAGCACAGCACAAAACACCCAACATATGAAGAATCGAGGAGGAGGAACAAGAAGGGAGAGAAGAAAAGAATCTCCAGACAGTGTATATAACAGCTCAATAAGCGAGCTAAGTTAGGCAGTAAGATACTAAAGAGGCTAACCTTGAACCTTTGGTAACCACGAATTTAAAGCCTGCAATGGCAATAAGTACATATCTTTCAATAGTCACCCTAAATGTTAATGGGTTGAATGCACCAATCAAAAGACACAGAGCAACAGAATGGACAAAAAAGCAAGACCCATCTATATGCTGCTTACAAGAAACTCACCTCAAAACCAAAGAAATGTACAGACTAAAAGTCAAGGGATGGAAAAACATGTTTCAAACAAACAACAGTGAGAAGAAAGCAGGGGTTGCAGTACTAATATCAGACAAAATAGACTTCAAAACAAAGAAAGTAACAAGAGATAAAGAAGGACACTACATAATGATAAAGGGCTCAGTCAAACAAGAGGATATAACCATTCTAAATATATATGCACCCAACACAGGAGCACCAGCATATGTGAAACAAATACTAACAGAACTAAAGGGGGATATAGACTGCAATGCATTCATTCTAGGAGACTTCAACACACCACTCACCCCAAAGGATAGATCCACCGGGCAGAAAATAAGTAAGGACACGGAAGCACTGAACAACACAGTAGAGCAGATGGACCTAATAGACATCTATAGAACTCTACATCCAAAAGCAGCGGGATATACATTCTTCTCAAGTGCACATGGAACATTCTCCAGAATAGACCACATACTAGGCCACAAAAAGAGCCTCAGAAAATTCCAAAAGATTGAAATCCTACCAACCAACTTTTCAGACCACGAAGGCATAAAACTAGAAATAAACTGTACAAAGAAAGCAAAGAGGCTCACAAACACATGGAGGCTTAACAACACGCTCCTAAATAATCAATGGATCAATGACCAAAACAAAATGGAGATCCAGCAATATATGGAAACAAATGACAACAACAACACTAAGCCCCAACTTCTGTGGGACACAGCAAAAGCAGTCTTAAGAGGAAAGTATATAGCAATCCAAGCATATTTAAAAAAGGAAGAGCAATCCCAAATGAATAGTCTAATGTCACAATTATCGAAATTGGAAAAAGAAGAACAGATGAGGCCTAAGGTCAGCAGAAGGAGGGACATAATAAAGATCAGAGAAGAAATAAATAAAATTGAGAAGAATAAAACAATAGCAAAAATCAATGAAACCAAGAGCTGGTTCTTCGAGAAAATAAACAAAATAGATAAGCCTCTAGCCAGACTTATTAAGAAGAAAAGAGAGTCAACACAAATCAACAGTATCAGAAATGAGAAAGGAAAAATCACGACGGACCCCACGGAAATGCAAAGAATTATTGGAGAATACTATGAAAACCTATATGCTAACAAGCTGGGAAACCTAGGAGAAATGGACAACTTCCTAGAAAAATATAACCTTCCAAGATTGACCCAGGAAGAAACAGAAAATCTAAACAGACCAATTACCAGCAACGAACTTGAAGCGGTAATCAAAAAACTACCAAAGAACAAAACCCCCGGGCCAGATGGATTTACCTCGGAATTTTATCAGACATACAGGGAAGACATAATACCCATTCTCCTTAAAGTTTTCCAAAAAATAGAGGAGGAGGGGATACTCCCAAACTCATTCTATGAAGCTAACATCACCCTAATACCAAAACCAGGCAAAGACACCACCAAAAAAGAAAACTACAGACCAATATCCCTGATGAACGTAGATGCAAAAATACTCAACAAAATATTAGCAAACCGAATTCAAAACTACATCAAAAGGATCATACACCATGACCAAGTGGGATTCATCCCAGGGATGCAAGGATGGTACAACATTCGAAAGTCCATCAACATCATCCACCACATCAACAAAAGGAAAGACAAAAACCACATGATCATCTCCATAGATGCTGAAAAAGCATTTGACAAAGTTCAACATCCATTCATGTTAAAAACTCTCAGCAAAATGGGAATAGAGGGCAAGTACCTCAACATAATAAAGGCCATCTATGATAAACCCACAGCCAACATTATACTGAACAGCGAGAAGCTGAAAGCATTTCCTCTGAGATCGGGAACTAGACAGGGATGCCCACTCTCTCCACTGTTATTTAACATAATACTGGAGGTCCTAGCCACGGCAATCAGACAAAATAAAGAAATACAAGGAATCCAGATTGGTAAAGAAGAAGTTAAACTGTCACTATTTGCAGATGACATGATACTGTACATAAAAAACCCTAAAGACTCCACCCCAAAACTACAAGAACTGATATCGGAATACAGCAAAGTTGCAGGATACAAAATCAACACACAGAAATCTGTGGCTTTCCTATATACTACCAATGAACCAACAGAAAGAGAAATCTGGAAAACAACTCCATTCACAATTGCATCAAAAAAAATAAAATACCTATGAATAAACCTAACCAAAGAAGTGAAAGACTTATACTCTGAAAACTACAAGTCACTCTTAAGAGAAATTAAAGGGGACACTAACAGATGGAAACTCATCCCATGCTCGTGCCTAGGAAGAATTAATATCGTCAAAATGGCCATCCTGCCCAAAGCAATATACAGATTTGATGCAATCCCTATGAAACTACCAGCAACATTCTTCAATGAACTGGAACAAATAATTCAAAAATTCATATGGAAACACCAAAGACCCCGAATAGCCAAAGCAATCCTGAGAAAGAAGAATAAAGTAGGGGGGATCTCACTCCCCAACTTCAAGCTCTACTATAAAGCCATAGTAATCAAGACAATTAGGTACTGGCACAAGAACAGAGCCACAGACCAATGGAACAGACTAGAGAATCCAGACATTAACCCAGACATATATGGTCAATTAATATTTGATAAAGGAGCCATGGACATACAATGGCGAAATGACAGTCTCTTCAACAGGTGGTGCTGGCAAAACTGGACAGCTACATGTAGGAGAATGAAACTGGACCATTGTCTAACCCCATATACAAAAGTAAACTCCAAATGGATCAAAGACCTGAATGTAAGCCATGAAACCATTAAACTCTTGGAAGAAAACATAGGAAAAAACCTCTTAGACATAAACATGAGTGACCTCTTCTTGAACATATCTCCCCGGGCAAGGAAAACAACAGCAAAAATGAGTAAGTGGGACTATATTAAGCTGAAAAGCTTCTGTACAGCAAAAGACACCATCAATAGAACAAGAAGGATCCCTACAGTATGGGAGAATATATTTGAAAATGACACATCCAATAAAGGCTTGACGTCCAGAATATATAAAGAGCTCACACGCCTCAACAAACAAAAAACAAATAAACCAATTAAAAAATGGGCAGAGGAACTGAACAGACAGTTCTCCAAAAAAGAAATACAGATGGCCAACAGACACATGAAAAGATGCTCCACATCGCTAATTATCAGAGAAATGCAAATTAAAACTACAATGAGGTATCACCTCACACCAGTAAGGATGGCTGCCATCCAAAAGACAAACAACAACAAATGTTGGTGAGGCTGTGGAGAAAGGGGAACCCTCCTACACTGCTGGTGGGAATGTAAGTTAGTTCAACCATTGTGGAAAGCAGTATGGAGGTACATCAAAATGCTCAAAACAGACTTACCATTTGACCCAGGAATTCCACTCCTAGGAATTTACCCTAAGAATGCAGCAATCAAGTATGAGAAAGATCAGTGCACCCCTATGTTTATCGCAGCACTACTTACAATAGCCAAGAATTGGAAGCAACCTAAATGTCCATCGATAGATGAATGGATAAAGAAGATGTGGTACATATACACAATGGAATACTAGTCAGCCATAAGAAAAGGGCAAATCCAACCATTTGCAGCAACATGGATGGAGCTGGAGGGTATTATGCTCAGTGAAACAAGCCAAGCGGAGAAAGAGAAATACCAAATGATTTCACTTTTCTGTGGAATATAAGAACAAAGGAAAAACTGAAGGAACAAAACAGCACCAGAATCAAAGAACTCAAGAATGGACTAACAGGTACCAAAGGGAAAGGGACTGGGGAGGATGGGTGGGTAGGGAGGGATAAGGGGGGGAGAAGTACGGGGTTATTAAGATTAACATGCATGGGGGGGTAGGAGAAAAGGGAGCGCTATACAACACAGAGAAGGCAAGTAGTGATTCTACAACATTTTGCTATGCTGATGGACAGTGACTGTAGAGGGGTTTATAGGGGAGACCTGGTATAGGGGAGAGCCTAGTAAACATAATATTCGTCATGTAAGTGTAGATTGGTGATACCAAAAACAAAGCAAAAAAAAAAAAGGGCAGTTCCTGTGTGGTAACCTCCAACGAGTTCTACACAAGGGTATAAAAGGCATATAAAAGTGTAGGCAAAGGGTCTGTTTGTGTTTATACAGAGGATCAAAGCCTAATTGGGCTACCCCGAAAATGAACTAAGATACGATATGAAAAAGAACTTCCAACATCTGCACTCTCTGGAAGACTCATGCCAGAAGATGATCATCAAAAAACTCCAACAAAGATCCACGCACTGCTACAGCTGTAGATGCACTCATCCCACCAGTTCCTGGACTTGCCATGGGAATGAGGAAGGAGATATCTAAGCTGGCCTGTGCATACAGTAAAACAACAAATTTAACTGGATCTATACTGTTAGAACTCAACCAAGAATTTGGAGAAGTGCAAATTGTAGCACTCCAAAGTCTTACAACTACAGACTATTTACTGTTAAAAGAACATATGGCATGTGAACAGTCCCCAGGAATGGGTTGTTTTAATTTGTCTGATTTCTCTCAGACTGTTCAAGTTCAGTTGGACAATATCCACCATATCATAGATAAGTTTTCACAAATGCCTAAGGTGCCTAACTGGTTTTCTTGGTTTCACTGGAGATGGCTGGTAATTACAGATATGCTTTGGTTATGTAACTATACTCCTATTATGTTAATGTGTGTGCGCAATTTAAGTAGTAGCTTAAAGCCTATACATGCTGAAGTTACTCTACAAGAAGATATGTCAAAGAAATAATCAATCTTCCCATGTTTTCTTCCGCCTGCTACTTCTATAGCTTTTCTTCTTCCTTCCTAATTACAACCCTTAAATAGAATTCGTGCCTCATATCAAATTTACCGAGTATCATAATTCTTCCAAGTGGTAAAGATACCTCAAGACAAATGCTGGGCATAGAAGCTACAGGGCATAAATATGCAAAGAAATAAAAAGCTAACCATTTCAAACAATAAGGCTTCTCTCTCACTTACCAACTTAACATTTCCCTGTATGGCCCCGGAAGATGACTGGTTAGCCAGAGACGGGTAAGATTCCTCAAGGGAGGAACAACCTAAGACAGGCACAGTCGCAGGGGGGCCATCAGGTGAGAAATTGGGGATCAACAGAGGTGAGGCTTAGAACCTCACCCCCCCTGTTTTGAGAGAAATCTTCTGCATACGTGGATGTTTTATTGCCCTGGTCTAGCTTGGATTAACACATAGTCTACAGGCACACACCTGATCATCTACATTTGCTCTCTTACAACACTAAACTATGTTTTCTACCTTTATCTCGTATCTACCTACCACTTCAGCATTTTATTAAAAATAATAATAATAATAAAGAGAGAAATGTGGTATCCACATATAAATCAAGTATAAAAACCAAATGAGTATTCATATTTGAACTGACTGTTTATAGTTCATAATGCATGAGCAAAACCGAAAGTTTCTGTGATGGCTGCCCTTGTACTGTTCACTATGTAACTTATTCATTATGTAAGAATTTGTTCTCCATGTAAGAACTTGTGTGTTATGCCTCAGAAGATTGGAGACTGACGAAAATTAGGCTTGGGGTGGATTAATGATTGTGTATTGAGCATTGACTCCCCTATACAGAATTTTATTGTTGTTAACCACCATTTGATCAATAAATATGAGAGATGCCCTCACAAAAAAAATAAATAAATAAATAAATAAAATAAAAGGACAGACTTCCAATGGTAAAATAAATAAGTAACCGGGATGTAATGTATAGCCTAAGGAATATAGTCAATATATTGTAACAGCTTGGTAGGGTGATAGCTGGAACCTAGAATTATGTATATAAATGTTTTACCACTGTGTTGTACACTTGAAACTAATGTAATGTAATACTGTGCATCAACTACCCTTCAATAAAAAATAATTATTTAAAGAAAAAAAAAAAAAAAACAATCATCGAGTTCACCTGAACAATTAAACAAGTGACAGAAGCTAGGAATTTTTTGAAAAATACTTAAACAGCAATAATGAAAACTGGCACAAGAACTGACACAACAAATAGATTCTGAGACATTTTCAAATTTAACATTCTTATAAATCAATGTAGAAATAGATTATGTAAGAAATATTATTAAGAAATTAACTAAATATTTTGGAGATAAATGAACTGACCTTCACTTCATGCCATGTGCCAATATGGACTATAGAGAGTTCTATGTTTAAAAAGAAAAGAGAACAGAAGAAAAACAGAAAGAAAAGAAAAAAGAAATATAGGTACTTGATTTGAGGTTAGGAATATCTGTTATGCAAAAGAAGTAAATGAAATAAATAGATTTAGCCACATGAAAATTTAATGCTTTTGTTGTTTATAAACATAAACAAGTTTGAAAGGCTAAAAAAGAAAGAAACTGGGAAATCTTTCTGCAGTGAATGATAAGGCCAGACACCATGTACTTAACTCTGAGACAGAATATCTGTCTTTGAAATGCTGATGGCCTTTTCAACATCCTGCAGCATAGAAATAATTCCTCACATTATCTTAAATACGTATCTGGGAAACACAAGCATCAAATCTGGGCTTTTGAAAATAGTTTATTTGCCCATAGATTTATGAGATCCCACATATGTGAAGAAATAAATATCTTTGGCTATAGAAACACTTTGGACAGACTCACAGCTCCAGTTACATGGGTATGAAATAAAGTCTCTCAGAGTTTTAAAACCTATCAGACTGCCATGCCTTTGTTCTTCCAGAGAAAAGCCCGCCTTATTTATAACTCTGGAATGATACATTTAGAACTAAGATATTTTCCTCTACTCTGAACTTCCCTACCAAAAAACAACCTTACCTTTTGGTTTGTGTTAATCTATAAGATATACTATCTAGTAAAAATAAAACACAACAGGAAAAAAAACAGCTGTAAAGTAATGATTAAACCACATTTATGTCTCTGTAATTTTTCATATTAAGTCTTACAAGAATTCTGTGCTGATGAAATAAGTCCACTGTTTCTCTAAGTTTGCACTAGAAAGACATTAAGCAAGCAGGGGCAGCAACTGTGAAGTTCAGCACAATCTGAACAATAAAATTTCCTGTCTCTCTTCCCTATAAAAGATGAAATACTTGCCCCAAAGGTACAAAGAGAATGGAGTTAAAAGCATAAGTATACACTATCTACTATACTTATCATACATATAGGTACTCCCACTTACATTTGACAATATAACTAAAAATAAGGTCCTTGTTTGCATATCAAGTGTTAAAAATTTTTACTTTCCACTTTGTTAAATATTACACATTCTTTGATTACTGGTCACACAATTTTTCCAAAAACTTAAATCTCCAGTTAATAGTGAAAAACTCATTCATGATACTTCTAAACACGACATCACTCAATACAATTTTATTTTACCTAAAGCACTGCCAAAAGTTTTAAAGAAAAATAATTTACATTAAAATTACTAATTGCTTGTTAACATGTTAACTTTCACCAAAAAATATTTGCTTCGAAGAAACAGGGTTAGAAGATCTTTCTATCTGAATGACAGCTGTGCATTTAGTTAAACTGATTCTAGCTATCAATATTGGTCAAAAAATAACATCACTACAAAAGTGCAAGACACAAAGATTAAAAACAAATCTATTATTAGTTTTGTGGATACAGTCTGTCAAACCAGAAAGATTCAATGCTCTGAAGAAACATAAAGCACTTGCATGTGGCTGCCCTGCTATCTTTCCCTGGCACTTAATCACTTGTTATTTCTACCTCCCCTCTCTTCAGCATCCAGGACAGCATTTGTTCCTCTTTCTGACCTAGGTTGCCACAAAAGACTAGATAAAGGCAGAAATGAAATGCACAAGGTTTTGCAAATGTATGAGTTACTTAAAGCAATAAAAACCACTGCAGTAAGGACCCTGATGTGGAAGCAGGAATTTCAGACAGCAATACCATACTAGATAGAGTATGGTCACATATGCCAGGGAACAGATGTTCTTACAGGTCAAAGGCCACAGATTGTCACATGACTTACAAGCCAAATTCTTCAGTTTCATCAACTCTATAGAAATCATTAAATCATTAGATAAATCATCAAAAGGCAATTATCAGGTCCTAACCTTAATAACCTTAATTTAGAGATAGAAAGCCTTGATTCTACTAATAGGGTTTATGTTCTCTTGGAGCTAGATGGACAAGGATTTCATATCATCACAAGATAAACATGGTTTGTCTGTCAAGACTGCAAATTTTGAATGAATAATTTCTTTTCCTCTGGGAGATAACATCAGTTTTTTCGCAGTTTCCCTAATATTAAGAGATTCACAATTATTTTATGTTAAAAAAATAGGGAAAAATTATAGAAAAATACAAAGAAAAACAAGTTTAAATCAAAACACCAGAACAATAAAATATGTCACACTTCAGTCATCACTTTAAGATTATTTGCATTCCCAGGTTACGATGAGACAGGGGATGGAACATGCACCATCCTCTCGTTAAGGGTTCTTCAGTGCAAAGTTCCAACATCATCATTACTACTCCACCACCATCACCACTGTGACCACCACTCATGCAATTTACTGAATACTCATTATTACATCTGGAACTATGCTTAGCCATTTACACACATTATCTCATCTACCACTGCTAAATCTAATAGATTTGGGAATTTTAAGTCTGTGCTACCAGTCATAAAAAAATTCATCTACTATTTTTCATAGAGTAATCGTGTATATGGTAATAAAACTCAAATGTTAGAAAAAGGCAAACAGTAAAAATGAAAATTCCACTGCCTCCTGCACCTCCCTATTGACATGCTATATACTAATGCAAGGGAATGCATACACACCCATACACACATATTTATACCATTCTCCCACAGACTTTACTTTTACACATATATTAACAATCTGTTATAACCTTATTCCCGTTGGTTAAGAATTTACACTGGTGATACTCCACAGAAGTCCAGTAGTGTATACAGAAGCACCTCACGGTTTTCAGCGGTGCAAAGTATCTTATCATATGAAAGCCCCACCATGTGTTTAGCCAGTTCCCTACTGATGAACATTTACATTTTTTCCAATACTTTAACTAAATAAACCCATAAAGAACACCATTGTACACGTTTGCATACACATGTAAGCCTTTTTAGGATGAACTCCTGAAAGGTGAATTGCAAGGTCGAATGATTTATGCATTTTAAATTTGAACATACGCAGTTAAGTGGATCTCCTAAGAGGCCATACAGTGGCTAGAGGCCCCACCAGCAATGTGTAAGAGTAACACTCCCTTTGTAACACTGTGCATGAGCAAATCATTTTACCTCTACAGCGACAGTTTTACTAAGATAAAATTACACTAAATAGAGATGGAATTAAAGATGGCGGCATGAGAGGAGAGACAGAGGCTTCCTCCTAAAACAGGATACAATTAGAAAATTTAATTGGCGCAACTAATCCTAAGAGAGCAACAAGAAAGAGGTCTACATAAGACTACACACACCTGGAGAAAAGAGCAGACCTCAGCGAACGGGGTAACATACCAGAGCTGTGAACGGGGTAACATACCAGAGCTGTGGCTCCGTGGGACCTGAGCCCTTCCCCCACCCCAGCTCACCGGCAGGAGGAAGAGAAACGGAGCAGGGAGGGAGTGGAAGCCTGGGACTGCTGAATACCTCGCTCCGGAGATCTGCGCTGGGAGCACAAACCTACATTTCATGGTGCTTTCATGAGACTCGCATGACTACCGGGTTGGAAAGTTAATACAGGCAGAGTTACTGGGCAGACTGGGATTCCGGCTGCTTGTGGAAAGCAGGGATCCATAACTGGCTGCTCTGTGACAAAAACATACCTTTGTGACCAGCCCACTGGCTCAGGCAGTATAGACAGGCACAGCAGCCAGGAAGCCGGGAAGAGCTTTTTCCTCCCCCCAGGTACGAGTACCGCTCCCCTGTGACCCCCAACATTGCTTCAGGGGCTGAGCAGCTCCAGAATAGAGCTTCTGGACACTAGAGAGCGCCATATACAAACATGAAACGCCAAAGGAACGTTGTTCAGAGTAAAATTCTTAAAACAACTCCGGAGAAAGATTTAAATGACATGGACCTTACGACTCTTCCTGCAAGGGAGCTCAAAATAAAAATCATCAACATGCTAATGAAGGTACGGAAAGACATTCAAGAACTCAGGAATGGATTCAGGTCAGAGATCCAAACATTGAAGAGCACGATGGAGGGTATTAAAAGCAGGGTGGATACGGTGGAGTAGACAATAAATGAAATAGAAACTAGAGAAGAGGAATACAAAGAAGCTGAGGCACAGAGAGAAAAAAGGGTCTCTAAGAATGAAAGAATATTGAGAAAACTATGTGACCAATACAAATGGAACTGTATTCGCATTACAGGGATACCAGAAGAAGAAGAGAGAGAGAAAGGGATAGAAAGTGTCTTTGAGGAGGTAGTTGCTGAAAACATCCCCAATCTGGGGAAGGAGATAGTCTCTCACGCCATGGAGATCCACAGATCCCCCTACACAAGGGACCCAAGGAAGACAACACCAAGACACAGAGTAATTAAAATGGGAAAGATCAAGGATAAGGACTGACTGTTAAAAGCAGCCAGAGGCAGAAATAAGATCACATACAAAGGAAAGCCCATCAGGCTAACATCAGACTTCTCAGCAGAAACCTTACAGGCCAGAAGGGAGTGGCATGATGTATTTAATGCCATGAAGCAGAATGGCCTGGAACCAAGATTACTTTATCTGGCAAGATTATCATTTAAATTTGGAGGGATTAAACAATTTCAAGATAAGCAAAAGCTGAGAGAGTTTACCTCCCACAAACCATCTCTGCAGTCTATTTTGGGGGACTGCTGTAGATGGAAGTGTTTCTAGGGTTGGATAGCTGTCACCGCAGGTAGTAAAACCACGGTAGGGAGGGTGGAGCAGCTGATTGCAAGGCAAATGCAAAATAGAATTGACTAACCCCAATGTCAATCAAGGGATAGATAAAAAGTACAGAATTTGATACCTAATATATAAAGAATGAAGGAGGAGAAACAGAAAAGAACCTTTAGATTGTGTTTGTAACAGCATACTAAGTGAGTTAAGTTAGACTTTTAGATAGTAAAGAAAGTAACCTGGAACCTTTGGTAAGCACGAATCTAAAGCCTGAAATGGCAATAAGGACATACCTATCGATAACCACCCTAAATGTAAATATACTGAATGCACCAATCAAAAGACATAGAGTCACTGAATGAATAAAAAAACAAGACCCATCTATATGCTGCTTACAAGAGACACACCTCAAACCCAAAGACATGCACAGACTAAAAGTCAAGGGATGGAAAAAGATATTTCATGCAAACAATAGGGAGAAAAAAGCAGGTGCTGCAGTACCAGTCTCAGACAAAATAGACTTCAAAACAAAGAAAGTCACAAGAGATAAAGAAGGACATTACATAATGATAAAGGGCTCAGTCCAACAAGAGGATATAACCATTAGAAATACATATGCACCCAACACAGGAGCACCAGCATATGTGAAACAAATACTAACAGAACTAAAGAAGGAAATAGAATGCAATGTATTCATTTTAGGAGACTTCAACACACCATTCACTCCAAAGGGCAGATGCACCAGACAGAAAATAAGTAAGGACACAGAGGCACTGAAAAAAACACTGGAACAGATGGACCTAACAGACATCTACAGAATTCTACACCCAAAAGCAACAGGATACACATTCTTCTCAAGTGCACATGGAACATTCTCCAGAATAGACCACATACTAGGCCACAAAAAGAGCCTCAGTAAATTAAAAAAGATTGAAATTCTACCAACCAACTTTTCAGACCACAAAGGTATAAAACTAGAAATAAACAGTACAAAGAAAGCAAAAAGGCACACAAAAACATGGAGGCTTAACAACACGCTTCTAAATAGTCAATGGATCAACGACCAAATTAAAATGGAGACCCAGCAATATATGGAAATAAATGACAACAACAACACAAAGCTCCAACTTCTGTGGGACGCAGCAAAAGCAGTCTTAAGAGGAAAGTATACAGCAATCCAGGCATATTTAAAGGAGGAAGAACAAACCCCAATGAATAGCCTAATGTCACAATTATCAAAATTGGAAAAAGAAGAACAAATGATGCCTAAAGTCAGCAGAAGGAGGGACATAATAAAGATCAGAGAAGAAATAAAACAAAATTGGGAAGAATAAAACAACAGAAAAAAATCAGTGAAACCAAGAGCTGGTTCTTTGAGAAAATAAACAAAATAGATAAGCCTCTAGCCAGACTTATTAAGAGAAAAAGAGAATCAACACACATCAACAGAATCAGAAATAAGAAAGGAAATATCATGATGGACCAAACAGAAACACAAAGAATTATTAGAGACTACTATGAAAACCTATATGCTAAGAAGCTGGAAAACTTAGAAGAAATGGACAACTTCCTAGAAAAATACAACCTTCCAAGACTGACCAAGGAAGAAACACAAAATCTAAAAAAACAATTACCAGCAAAGAAATTGAAGCGGTAATCAAAACACTACCCAAGAACAAAACACCCGGGACAGATGCATTTACCTCAGAATTTTATCAGACATACAAAGAAGATATAATTCCCATTCTCCTTAAAGTTTTCCAAAAAATAGAAGAGGAGGGAATACTCCCAAACTCATTCTATGAAGCCAAGATCTCCCTGATACCAAAACCAGGGAAAGACCCCAGCAAAAAAGGAAATTACAGACCAATATCCCAGATGAACGCAGATGCAAAAATACGCAATAAAATATTAGCAAACCGAATTCAAAAATATATCAAAAGGATCATACACCACAACCAAGTGGGATTCATCCCAAGGATGCAAGAATTGTACAACATTCGAAAATCCATCAACATCATCCACCACACAAACAAAAAGAAAGACAAAAACCACATCATCATCTCCATAGATGCTGAAAAAGCATTCGACAATATTCAACATCCATACATGATAAAAACTCTCAGCAAAATGGATATAGAGGGCAAGTACCTCAACATAATAAAGGCCATATATGATAAACCCACAGACAATACCATACTGAACAGCGAGAAGCTGAAAGCTTTTCCTCTGAGATTGGGAACAAGATAAGGATGCCCACTCTCCCCACTGTTATTTAACATAGTACTGGAGGTCCTAGCCACGGCAATCAGACAAAACAAAAAAACACAAGGAATCCAGATTGGTAAAGAAGAAGTTAAACTGTCACTATTTGCAGATGACATGATATTGTACACAAAAAAACCCTAAAGACTCCACTCCAAAACTACTAGAACTGATATCGGAGTACAGCAAAGTTGCAGGATACAAAATTAATACACAGAAATCTGAGGCTTTCCTAAGCACTAACAATGAACCAATAGAAAGAGAAATCAGAAAAACAACTCCATTCACAATTGCATAAAAAAGAATAATATACCTAGGAATAAACCTAACCAAGGAAGTGAAAGACCTATACCGTGAAAACTATAAGACACTCTTAAGAGAAATTAAAGAGGACACTAACAAATGGAAACTCATCCCATGCTCTTGGCTAGGAAGAATTAATATAATCAAAATGGCCATCCTGCCCAAAGCAATATACAGATTTGATGCAATCCCTATCAAATTACCAACAACATTCTTCAACAAACTGGAACGAATAGTTCTGAAATTCGTATGGAAACACCAAAGACCCCGAATAGCCAAAGCACACCTGAGAACGAAGAATAAAGTGGAGGGATCTCACTCCCCCACTGCAAGCTCTACTACAAAGCCATAGTAATCAAGACAATTTGGTACTGGCACAAGAACAGAGCCACAGACCAGTGGAACAGATTAGAGACTCTAGACACTAACTCAAACATATATGGTCAATTGATATTCGATAAAGAGGCCATGGACATACAGTGGGGAAATGACAGTCTCTTCAACAGATGGTGTTGGCAAAACTGGACAGCTACATGTAAGAGAATGAAACTGCATCACTGTCTAACCCCATACACAAAAGTAAATTCAAAATGGATCAAAGACCTGAATGTAAGTCATGAAACCATAAAACTCTCAGAAAAAAACATAGGCAAAAATCTCTTGGACATAAACATAAGCGACTTCTTCATGAACATATCTCCCCGGGCAAGGAAAACAAAAGCAAAAATGAACAAGTGGAACTATATCAAGCTGAAAAGCTTCTGTACAGCAAAGGACACCATCAATAGAACAAAAAGGTACCCTACTGTATGGGACAATATATTCATAAATGACAGATCTGATAAAGGCTTAACATACAAAATATATAAAGAGCTCACACACCCCAACAAACAAAAAGCAAATAATCCAATTAAAAAATGGGCAGAGGAGATGAACAGACAGTTCACCAAAGAAGAAACTCAGATGGCCAACAGACACATGAAAACATGCTCCACATCGCTAGTCATCAGAGAAATGCAAATTAAAACCACAGTGAGATATCACCTCATACCAGTAAGGATGGCTACCATCCAAAATACAAACAACAACAAATGTTGGTGAGGTTGTGGAGAAAGGGGAACCCTCCTAAACTGCTGGTGGGAATGTAAATTAGTTCAACCATTGTGGAAAACAGTATGGAGGTTCCTCAAAATGCTCAAAATAGACTTACCATTTGACCCAGGAATTCCACTTCTAGGGATTTACCCTAAGAATGCAGCACTCCAGTTTGAAAAAGACGGATGCACCCCTATGTTTATCGCAGCACTATTTACAATAGCCATGAAATGGAAGCAAGCTAAGTGTCCATCAGTAGACGAAAGGATAAAGAAGATGTGGCACATATACACAATGGAATATTATTCAGCCATAAGAAGAAAACAAATCCTACCATTTGCCACAACATGGATGGAGCTGGAGGGTATTATGCTCAGTGAAATAAGCCAAGCCGAGAAAGACAAATACTAAATGATTTCCCTCATCTGTGGAGTATAAAACAATGGAAAAACTGAAGGAACAAAACAGCAGCAGAATCACAGAACCCAAGAATGGACTAACAGTTACCAAAGGGAAAGGGACTGGGGAGAATGGGAGGGTAGGGAGGGATAAGGGCGGGGAAGAAGAAAGGGTGTATTATGATTAGCATGTATAATGTGGGGGGTGGGGGGAAGGGGAGAGCTGTGCAACACAGAGAAGACCAGTAGTGATTCTACAACATCTTACTACGCTGATGGACAGTGACTGTAATGGGGTTTGTGTGGGGGACTTGGGGTAGGGGAGTGCCTAGTAAACATAATGTTCTTCATGTAATTGTAGATTAATGTTAACAAAGTAAGAAAAAAAAGTAATATAAAAAAAATTACACTAAATAATTTGTATTGTGAGATTTTTTTAAGTCCTATTTTGTGCAAAATTCCCATCTATGGCATCAAAGAGTTTAAAATGTATGAAGCTGGGGCACCATGTTATTCACAGTAAAACATAGAAATACATTTATGAAAGAAATACAATTAAAGGAGGACAGCCATAAAGTCCCATAGAGGTACCTACAGGAGAAGAAGGAGCAGCAAACATACAGAATGGCTGGGAACACACTCTTAGAAGAGGTGAGGCTCCCACGGGACATTCACTGATGCATCAAGTCTGAAGAAAGGATCAAGGAAAATAGAGCAGATGGTGTATGATGAGCAAAGCCAGAGTTCAAAGCCAAAATAGACACCTATGTGGTATGCTGGTCTAATGCCTCACTGGGAATTGCTCAAAATATCAACAGGCTAGTCAGGCAAGAAGGCAAAGCCACAGCCAAATAGCACATTTTCACAGTAACAGCTGCCAAAAACATTTTCTAAAAGTCAATTATAAACAGATACCAGAAATTCGGAATGGTACCACCCCTGCTCTAAGTGATTATATCCTTTAAAAAAAAAGCTAAGCACCTGGTAAGACAGGACCATCCTTAAACATTTTCTACATTCACTATAGTGTTGCTTAAAATAAGTAAACCAAAACCAACACTATAGCTTCACTACCTCATGCTTCATAATCTTGTTCATAACGGCAATCTAATCATTTCAAACCAGAGACAGCAGCATCTCCAGCAAAAACAAGAGTTTTGAAAGAGAAAGTCCTGGGTTCAAATCCTTAACCCATCTTAACTAACAAGTTATTTAATCTGTTGAAATTACAGTTTCCTCATACAAAATGGTTATAAATGCTATGCAAATGAAATAAGATTATATACACATATATGGCCTCTAGGACTGTGCCTAGCACACAATGAGTGACTTCTACAAACAAATTTGTTTCCCCCTCTTTCCAGCCTATTTTTCATTTCTAATTTTCAGACAAGTAACTAAGGTCCTGAGAGGTAACATGATTTGCTGAGGCTCGAGGTTAGATTTAGAAGGTACTGGGGCGGGATTCAAACCCCAGACTGAGTTACGCTGGTGAACTATAACAAGTACCAATCAGCTACAATGTAGCGAACACTGGGCTAAGTACTGGGAATGCAATGAAAAATTAAACTGTCCTCACTCACATTAAGGAAGATAACACATCATCTTCGTTGGAATGCTAAAGAGATTCCAAA
Source organism: Manis pentadactyla (assembly GCF_030020395.1). NCBI lineage: Eukaryota > Metazoa > Chordata > Mammalia > Pholidota > Manidae > Manis > Manis pentadactyla. The sequence continues at coordinate 63,659,768 of NC_080034.1, forward strand.
ATGACTTAATTAAAAACACTGCATAAATGCATGAAATTGTTGTCAATGGTTTCCTACCAATATATGAAGTGCTAAGAATCAACAGGCAGAAGTATATGGTTATAAAAAAGAAATGAGCAGAGCCATAGAAAGGCTAATTGAAACCATGGAATGTTAAGAAACTCACAGATTTATTTACAGCAGGTTTGGAAAATGCTACTCTAGCAGTTCTGGAGGGTTTTGATGACTGATGATAATCCTAAAGTAGTGGAGCTACTCAGACTAATTCAAGTTCTATTTGAAACTTTGATCTCTCAGGGTATAAAATATTGTAGAGACAGAGGAAATGAAGAAAACAAGGGCAATATTACACAGTTTTGACACCACTTGTCAGTGTCTCGTCCATGACACTGTGCCAGAGCAGCAGGCAAGTAGGTAAATGCTCACATGGAAAGATGATTAGAATCAAGACAAGGGAAGAGCTATATTAAAAACATAGTGGAGTCAGGAAAGGAAGAGATGAGCAGCGGAGATGACATAATTATCTATGTAGAAAATCCAAAAGAATTGACAAAAAAACCTCCTGGAACTAATAAGGGATTATAACAAGGTTGCAGGATACAATACACAAAATTCAATCATTTTCCGACATGCCAGCAGTGAACAAGTAGAATTTGAAATTAAAAATACATTACCACTCTCGGAAGATGGCGGCGTGAGTAGAGCAGCGGAAATCTCCTCCCAAAACAACATATATCTATGAAAATATAACAAAGACAACCCTTCCTAGAATAAAGACCAGAGGACACAGGACAATATCCAGACCACATCCGCACCTGAGAGAACCCAGCGCCTCGCGAAGGGGGTAAGATACAAGCCCCGGCCCCGCGGGAGCCGAGCGCCCCTCCCCCCAGCTCCCGGCGGGAGAAGAGCAGGCAGAGCGGGAGGGAGACGGAGCCCAGGGCTGCCGAGCACCCAGCCCCCGCCATCCGGGACAGAGTGCAGGGCCCTCGATACTGGGAAAACAGGTCAGCAAGAACAGTGAGCAGGCACCGGAGGCTGGGCGACAGAGGGCATAAGAAAAGCGCGCGACCATTTTTTTTTTTTTTGCTTTTTTGCTGCTTTGTTTTGGCGAGCGCTTTTTGGAAGTCTTAAAGGGACAGGGACCCCAATACTAGGGAAACAGGGCAGAAAGACCGGTGAGCAGAGGCCTGAGGCTGGCACCAGAGAATAAAGAAAAACGAACGACCACCTTTTTTTTTTAATTAAAAAAATTTTTTTTCTTGTTTTTTTTTGTGGTCGTTGTTTTGTTTTGGCGGGTGCTTTTTGGAAGTCTTAAAGGGGCAGGGCAGGTCACTTAATCCAGAGGTAGGGAATCCGGGATCTCTGGGCACCCTAACCCCTGGGCTGCAGGGAGCAGGGAGGCCCCTTACGGAGATAAATAGCCTCCCAGCAGCTCCTGCTCCAACGCGACTCCACCATTTTGGAGCAGCTGCCCGAGCCAGGCCACGCCCACAGCAACAGCGGAGATTAACTCCATAGCAGCCGGGCAGGAAGCAGAAACCCTATCTGCGCGCAGCTGCGCAGCACAAGCCACTAGAGGCCGCTGTTCTCCCAGGAGAGGAGGGCCACAAACCAACAAGAAAGGAAGTCCTTCCAGTCGTCCCAGTTCTGCAAACTATTCCTATCACCATGAAAAGGCAAAGCTACAGGCAGACAAAGATCACAGAGACAACACCAGAGAAGGAGACAGACCTAACCAGTCTTCCTGACAAAGAATTCAAAATAAGAATCATAAACATGCTGACAGAGATGCAGAGAAATACGCAAGAAAAATGGGATGAAGTCCGGAAAGAGATCACAGATGCCAGAAAGGAGATCGCAGAAATGAAACAAACTCTGGAAGGGTTTATAAGCAGAATGGATAGAATGCAAGAGGCCATTGATGGAATTGAAATCAGAGAACAGGAACGCATAGAAGCTGACATAGAGAGAGACAAAAGGATCTCCAGGAATGAAACAATATTAAGAGAACTGTGTGACCAATCTAAAAGGAACAATATCCGTATTATAGGGGTCCCAGAAGAAGAAGAGAGAGGCAAAGAGATGGAAAGTATCTTAGAAGAAATAATTGCTGAAAACTTCCCCACACTGGGGGAGGAAGTAATCAAACAGACCACGGAAATACACAGAACCCCCAACAGAAAGGATCCAAGAAGGGCAACACCAAGACACATAATAATTAAAATGGCAAAGATCAAGGACAAGGAAAGAGTGTTAAAGGCAGCTAGAGAGAAAAAGGTCACCTATAAAGGGAAACCCATCAGGCTAACGTCAGATTTCTCAACAGAAACCCTACAGGCCAGAAGAGAATGGCATGATATATTTAATACAATGAAACAGAAGGGCCTTGAACCAAGGATACTGTATCCAGCACGACTATCATTCAAATATGACGGTGGGATTAAACAATTCCCAGACAAACAAAAGCTGAGGGAATTTGCTTTCCACAAACCACCTCTACAGAACATCTTACATGGACTGCTCTAGATGGGAGCACTCCTAGAAGGAGCACAGCACAAAACACCCAACATATGAAGAATCGAGGAGGAGGAACAAGAAGGGAGAGAAGAAAAGAATCTCCAGACAGTGTATATAACAGCTCAATAAGCGAGCTAAGTTAGGCAGTAAGATACTAAAGAGGCTAACCTTGAACCTTTGGTAACCACGAATTTAAAGCCTGCAATGGCAATAAGTACATATCTTTCAGTAGTCACCCTAAATGTTAATGGGTTGAATGCACCAATCAAAAGACACAGAGTAACAGAATGGATAAAAAAGCAAAACCCATCTATATGCTGCTTACAAGAAACTCACCTCAAACCCAAAGACATGTACAGACTAAAAGTCAAGGGATGGAAAAACATATTTCAAGCAAACAACAGTGAGAAGAAAGCAGGGGTTGCAGTACTAATATCAGACAAAATAGACTTCAAAACAAAGAAAGTAACAAGAGATAAAGAAGGACACTACATAATGATAAAGGGCTCAGTCAAACAAGAGAATATAACCATTCTAAATATATATGCACCCAACACAGGAGCACCAGCATATGTGAAACAAATACTAACAGAACTAAAGGGGGATATAGACTGCAATGCATTCATTCTAGGAGACTTCAACACACCACTCACCCCAAAGGATAGATCCACTGGGCAGAAAATAAGTAAGGACACGGAAGCACTGAACAACACAGTAGAGCAGATGGACCTAATAGACATCTATAGAACTCTACATCCAAAAGCAGCGGGATATACATTCTTCTCAAGTGCACATGGAACATTCTCCAGAATAGACCACATACTAGGCCACAAAAAGAGCCTCAGAAAATTCCAAAAGATTGAAATCCTACCAACCAACTTTTCAGACCACAAAGGCATAAAACTAGAAATAAACTGTACAAAGAAAGCAAAGAGGCTCACAAACACATGGAGGCTTAACAACACGCTCCTAAATAATCAATGGATCAATGACCAAATCAAAATGGAGATCCAGCAATATATGGAAACAAATGACAACAACAACACTAAGCCCCAACTTCTGTGGGACACAGCAAAAGCAGTCTTAAGAGGAAAGTATATAGCAATCCAAGCATATTTAAAAAAGGAAGAGCAATCCCAAATGAATGGTCTAATGTCACAATTATCGAAATTGGAAAAAGAAGAACAGATGAGGCCTAAGGTCAGCAGAAGGAGGGACATAATAAAGATCAGAGAAGAAATAAATAAAATTGAGAAGAATAAAACAATAGCAAAAATCAATGAAACCAAGAGCTGGTTCTTCGAGAAAATAAACAAAATAGATAAGCCTCTAGCCAGACTTATTAAGAAGAAAAGAGAGTCAACACAAATCAACAGTATCAGAAACGAGAAAGGAAAAATCACGACAGACCCCACGGAAATGCAAAGAATTATCGGAGAATACTATGAAAACCTATATGCTAACAAGCTGGGAAACCTAGGAGAAATGGACAACTTCCTAGAAAAATATAACCTTCCAAGATTGACCCAGGAAGAAACAGAAAATCTAAACAGACCAATTACCAGCAACGAAATTGAAGAGGTAATCAAAAAACTACCAAAGAACAAAACCCCCGGGCCAGATGGATTTACCTCGGAATTTTATCAGACATACAGGGAAGACATAATACCCATTCTCTTTAAAGTTTTCCAAAAAATAGAGGAGGAGGGGATACTCCCAAACTCATTCTATGAGGCTAACATCACCCTAATACCAAAACCAGGCAAAGACACCACCAAAAAAGAAAACTACAGACCAATATCCCTGATGAACGTAGATGCAAAAATACTCAACAAAATATTAGCAAACCGAATTCAAAAATACATCAAAAGGATCATACACTATGACCAAGTGGGATTCATTCCAGGGATGCAAGGATGGTACAACATTCGAAAGTCCATCAACATCATCCACCACATCAACAAAAAGAAAGACAAAAACCACATGATCATCTCCATAGATGCTGAAAAAGCATTTGACAAAGTTCAACATCCATTCATGTTAAAAACTCTCAGCAAAATGGGAATAGAGGGCAAGTACCTCAACATAATAAAGGCCATCTATGATAAACCCACAGCCAACATTATATTGAACAGCGAGAAGCTGAAAGCATTTCCTCTGAGATCGGGAACTAGACAGGGATGCCCACTCTCTCCACTGTTATTTAACATAGTACTGGAGGTCCTAGCCACGGCAATCAGACAAAATAAAGAAATACAAGGAATCCAGATTGGTAAAGAAGAAGTTAAACTGTCACTATTTGCAGATGACATGATACTGTACATAAAAAACCCTAAAGACTCCACCCCAAAACTACTAGAACTGATATCGGAATACAGCAAAGTTGCAGGATACAAAATCAACACACAGAAATCTGTGGCTTTCCTATATACTAACAATGAACCAACAGAAAGAGAAATCAGGAAAACAACTCCATTCACAATTGCATCCAAAAAAATAAAATACCTAGGAATAAACCTAACCAAAGAAGTGAAAGACTTATACTCTGAAAACTACAAGTCACTCTTAAGAGAAATTAAAGGGGACACTAACAGATGGAAACTCATCCCATGCTCGTGGCTAGGAAGAATTAATATCGTCAAAATGGCCATCCTGCCCAAAGCAATATACAGATTTGATGCAATCCCTATGAAACTACCAGCAACATTCTTCAATGAACTGGAACAAATAATTCAAAAATTCATATGGAAACACAAAAGACCCCGAATAGCCAAAGCAATCCTGAGAAAGAAGAATAAAGTAGGGGGGATCTCACTCCCCAACTTCAAGCTCTACTATAAAGCCATAGTAATCAAGACAATTTGGTACTGGCACAAGAGCAGAGCCACAGACCAATGGAACAGACTAGAGAATCCAGATATTAACCCAGACATATATGGTCAATTAATATTTGATAAAGGAGCCATGGACATACAATGGCAAAATGACAGTCTCTTCAACAGGTGGTGCTGGCAAAACTGGACAGCTACATGTAGGAGAATGAAACTGGACCATTGTCTAACCCCATATACAAAAGTAAACTCAAAATGGATCAAAGACCTGAATGTAAGCCATGAAACCATTAAACTCTTGGAAGAAAACATAGGCACAAACCTCTTAGACATAAACATGAGTGACCTCTTCTTGAACATATCTCCCCGGGCAAGGAAAACAACAGCAAAAATGAGTAAGTGGGACTATATTAAGCTGAAAAGCTTCTGTACAGCCAAAGACACCATCAATAGAACAAGAAGGATCCCTACAGTATGGGAGAATATATTTGAAAATGACACATCCGATAAAGGCTTGACGTCCAGAATATACAAGGAGCTCTCACGCCTCAACAAACAAAAAACAAATAACCCAATTAAAAAATGGGCAGAGGAACTGAACAGACAGTTCTCCAAAAAAGAAATACAGATGGCCAACAGACACATGAAAAGATGCTCCACATCGCTAATTATCAGAGAAATGCAAATTAAAACTACAATGAGGTATCACCTCACACCAGTAAGGATGGCTGCCATCCAAAAGACAAACAACAACAAATGTTGGCGAGGCTGTGGAGAAAGGGGAACCCTCCTACACTGCTGGTGGGAATGTAAGTTAGTTCAACCATTGTGGAAAGCAGTATGGAGGTACATCAAAATGCTCAAAACAGACTTACCATTTGACCCAGGAATTCCACTCCTAGGAATTTACCCTAAGAACGCAGCAATCAAGTTTGAGAAAGACAGATGCACCCCTATGTTTATTGCAGCACTATTTACAATAGCCAAGAATTGGAAGCAACCTAAATGTCCATCAATAGATGAATGGATAAAGAAGATGTGGTACATATACACAATGGAATACTACTCAGCTATAAGAAAAGGGCAAATCCAATCATTTGCAGCAACATGGATGGAGCTGGAGGGTATTATGCTCAGTGAAACAAGCCAAGCGGAGAAAGAGAAATACCAAATGATTTCACTTATCTGTGGAATATAAGAACAAAGGAAAAACTGAAGGAACAAAACAGCAGCAGAATCACAGAACTCAAGAATGGACTAACAGGTACCAAAGGGAAAGGGACTGGGGAGGATGGGTGGGTAGGGAGGGATAAGGGGGGGAGAAGTAGGGGGGTATTAAGATTAACATGCATGGGGGGGTAGGAGAAAAGGGAGGGCTGTACAACACAGAGAAGGCAAGTAGTGATTCTATAACATTTTGCTATGCTGATGGACAGTGACTGTAAAGGGGTTTATAGGGGAGACCTGGTATAGGGGAGAGCCTAGTAAACATAATATTCGTCATGTAAGTGTAGATTAGTGATAGCAAAAAAAAAAAAAAAAAGGGCAGTTCCTGTGTGGTAACCTCCAACGAGTTCTACACAAGGGTATAAAGGGCATATAAAAGTGTAGGCAAAGGGTCTGTTTGTGTTTATACAGAGGATCAAAACCTAATTGTGCTACCCCGAAAATGAACTAAGATACGATATGAAAAAGAACTTCCAACATCTGCACTCTCTGGAAGACTCATGCCAGAAGATGATCATCAAAAAACCCCAACAAAGATCCACGCACTGCTACAGCTGTAGATGCACTCATCCCACCAGTTCCTGGACTTGCCATGGGAATGAGGAAGGAGATATCTAAGCTGGCCTGTGCATACAGTAAAACAACAAATTTGACTGGATCTATACTGTTGGAACTCAACCAAGAATTTGGAGAAGTGCAAATTGTAGCGCTCCAAACTCTTACAACTACAGACTATTTACTGTTAAAAGAACATATGGCATGTGAACAGTCCCCAGGAATGGGTTGTTTTAATTTGTCTGATTTCTCTCAGACTGTTCAAGTTCAGTTGGACAATATCCACCTTATCATAGATAAGTTTTCACAAATGCCTAAGGTGCCTAACTGGTTTTCTTGGTTTCACTGCAGATGGCTGGTAATTACAGATATGCTTTGGTTATGTAACTATACTCCTATTATGTTAATGTGTGTGCGCAATTTAAGTAGTAGCTTAAAACCTATATATGCTGAAGTTACTCTACAAGAAGATTTGTCAAAGAAATAATCAATCTTCCCATGTTTTCTTCCGCCTGCTACTTCTATAGCTTTTCTTCTTCCTTCCTAATTACAACCCTTAAATAGAATTCGTGCCTCATATCAAATTTACCGAGTGTCATAATTCTTCCAAGTGGTAAAGATACCTCAAGACAAATGCTGAGCATAGAAGCCACAGGGCATAAATATGCAAAGAAGTAAAAAGCTAACTTTTTCAAACAATAAGGCTTCTCTCTCACTTACCAACTTCACATTTCCCTGTATGGCCCCGGAAGATGACTGGTTAGCCAGAGACGGGTAAGATTCCTCAAGGGAGGAACAACCTAAGACAGGCACAGTCGCAGGGGGGACATCAGGTGAGAAATTGGGGATCAACAGAGGTGAGGCTTAGAACCTCACCCCCCCTGTTCTGAGAGAAATCTTCTGCATACGTGGATGTTTTATTGCCCTGGTCTAGCTTGGATTAACACATAGTCTACAGGCACACACCTGATCATCTACATGTGCTCTCTTACAACACTAAACTATGTTTTCTACCTTTATCTTGTATCTACCTACCACTTCAGCATTTTATTAAAAATAATAATAATAAAGAGAGAAATGTGGTATCCACATATAAATCAAGTATAAAAACCAAATGAGTATTCATATTTGAACTGACTGTTTATAGTTCATAATGCATGAGCAAAACCGAAAGTTTCTGTGATGACTGCCCTTGTACTGTTCACTATGTAACTTATTCATTATGTAAGAATTTGTTCTACATGTAAAAACTTGTTTGTTATGCCTCAGAAGATTGGAGACTGACAAAAATTAGGCTTGGGGTGGAATAATGATTGTGCATTGAGCATTGACTCCCCTATACAGAATTTTATTGTCGTTAACAACCATTTGATCAATAAATATGAGAGATGCTCTCACAAAAAAAAAAAAAAAAAAAAAAAAAAAGAAGGACAGACTTCCAATGGTAAAATAAATTAGTAACCGGGATGTAATGTATAGCATAAGGAATATAGTCAAGATATTGTAACAGCCTGGTAGGGTGATAGCTGGAACCTAGAATTATGTATATAAATGTTCTACCACTGTGTTGTACACTTGAAACTCATGTAATGTAATACTGTGTGTCAACTACCCTTCAATAAAAAATAATTATTAAAAAAAAAAAAAAAAAAAAAACATAGTGGCTCAGTATTAAAGATTATAGAGAAGCAGAAATTAAGAATTGCCTTAATTTGATGAAATGAATAATTCTTAATTGACTCACCTCTTAGGCCAAATAATATTATATTGACTTTCCTATATGACATCTTGAATTTAATCCAAAATACTATTTTTTGTATTGACAACTTCTAAAATGTACCATTCCACTTGTTGAATTATCTATGCATTTTCATCACTAAGTACTCCTTTTTCTTTTTCCTTACTGTTTTGGAATTATGTCAGTAAATTGGAGAAAATTAGTATGTTCTTATGAGTAGTCAATATTTAAAGGATACTGTATGTTTTCATTTTACTTAAAATTTACTTCAAATTCTATGAAAACTAAATGATATAATGTAGTAAAGTCATTAGCAGAGTAGTTGGCACATAAGGGCTAAAGAAATTGTGTATGATTTTCACCAAACCATACATACATCCCCAAACAAGTTCTCCCTGAAATCATAAATTACATAGATAATGTCAGATAGTGAGTTCAGAATAACACCCCCTTTAAAACTGGTGACTACAGAGAGGTGGGACTCGGGCCCCAAGATGCAGCAAGTGTTCTCTGGAACTCACCTTGACCATGTTAGAATATTTCCCACACCTTGCTTCAAGTTCAAATTCTGTCAATACTGTTCTCACACTTCCTTTCAGCTCCACCCTACTGGAGCCCATTAACAGCTGTAACAGTGTGAGTCCTAGGCCAGCTAATCCCCACTTCTCCCTCATACATGTCCTCCCCTGTATCTAACCTGTGATATCCCACCCTGGTTTTAGCATTCTAAAGGGAAATCGAAATGAACAAAAGTAAAGATAATCTTCAGGGTCAGAATAAGAGGAAATTCCAGACAACTGAGAGAAAACTATGTTTTGAGCCCTTTTCTGAGGCCAGGTAATCTTAAGGGGTACCAGGTATTACATGACAGGCTGGACATGCGAGAAGCAGTGACACTTGAATGTTCCCATAAGATGCGAAACATGGCTCTGGTTAATCTGTCATTTTAAGTATCTAATTACAAAGCATTTTAAAGCCATATCTAATTAATCTACTAACCACACATTGAAAGCAGAGACAATAAAATGAAGAAAACTGTAACTAATTCAGCCAATGAAGAGTGAAAATTAAACCTTTTATCCAAAGACCACCTAACTATAAACCTGAAAATCTCAGAGTCCATAAGAAATGACAGGCTAAGAAATATTTGGAATAAAATTACCAGTCACAAGTATTGACCTAATGTCTACTGTAATAATGCTGACATTTGTACATTTGTAGGTCTTTTAGAAGTTACAAAGTATGGTGACCTACTTGCACACTCTAACAGCTCAAATGTAACTACACCATCAACACTGAATGAATAAATTATCTCTGGGGGAGGCTGAAGTTATAATCCAAAGGAGTCTGTTAATGAGCATGAAATTTCTTTGAAGCCACGTTTCTGAATTTGTTCTAATCCATAATATCCCTATATTTGTTGTAATTATGCCTACATAATAAAACCTCCGTAAGAAATCCCTTAACAAGGTGTTCAGATAGCATTCAAGTTGGAGAACATTCTGAGAGGCTCTGCTCCCCACCCTACAACCACCCCATACATGCATTCTCCTATGCATCTCTTCCATTTGGCTGTTCTTGAGTGTTATCTTTTATAACAAACAATAAGGAGGGCATGTTCCTGAGTTCTGTGAGCCAATCTAGCAAATTACTGAAACTAAGGAAGGGGTGGGTTATGGGGACAGAAGACCTACAGCTGGTTGGTGAGTACAGGTGGCAACCTGGGATGGCAACCAGCATGTCAAGTGAGGGCAGGCCTCTGGAGGACGGGGCCCTTTACCTGTGGGGTCTGAGCTAACTCTGGGTAGGTAGTGCAGAACTGAATTTAATGGTAGGATACCCAGTTGATGTTCACAGAGTTAAAGAATTGGTAAGTATGCCCGCAGGCGTGCACACTTGGTATCAAAAATGTTACAAGTGAAAATAGCTCATAGGCGTCTCAGTCATGGTGAGACAACAATTACAGTAAATCAGGAAACAAGGATGAGTCCATTCTGGATTTCAATAATACTCATAATTTTGAACTATCACTCTAATGTTGACAAAAACTGCATATGGTAAATCACATGACTGACTTTACAAATCCACATACTACAAAAACATAAAAATATTGAAACAGGTTTACTTCAAATTACAAAAAACTTACATTCTGTCGCCTTCTTAATGAGATAGTTGGCAGCCACACCTTTTTTAAAGAAACAATGTTTCCTCGAGTGGGTGGAAATCTATCACACCACCCTGTAACTGAAATATACCACTCACACTCCCCAGAACACACCCACCAATAAGGAAGGACCATTTGGGAAAGATATGTTCTCACCTTGCAGTCTTAATGGTGGCACTAGAGATTTCCCCTACCTCAAACACGGCACCCGTTCAATTCAAGGCCAAAAGTGCTGAATTTCACCAAGGCTGCCCTCCACAACAGAAGTTACTCACTTAAGTACGTTTATATATAACCTTATGTCTGGGAGCAGGAACAGGGAAAGAAGAGCTCTTTAGCCACATTTGGGTTCACAGAACAAAGCCTTGGTGCTGTGATGGAAAAGGTGTTCAGAAGTAGAGTAATTCAGAAGCCATTCATACAGTAAAAGGAATTCTAACAAAATAAGGCTTTATCTTGTATCTTGCCCGAGGGTTTCAGCTCTGGGCAAGTTTACTATGGATTCAGTGAGACGGAGAAATGACAACAGAACATTCTTGGGGTAAAAGGGTTTATACCCAGCTTTATTCTCATGACAATAGATCCAGCACTAGGATCACATCTGCATCCAGCTGTCTGCAGGTCCGAATTCCACCTCCATCTCTACCTCAGCCCATAGCACTGGGAGGAGTTCTTTATATAGTGACTCAGTCAATAACAGTTCATTGCTAATAGGGGTGGGAGGATTAGCCTAGCAGTAAGCCAAATACATCATCAAGTAATATAGGCTCAGGTGAGGATCCTGGCCATAGGAACTTCCATTTTCCAGACATCTTTAAAGCCAAAAGTAATAAAATGAGGCACAAAGACACCTGAAATACACAGCCATAATTACACATTAACATTACAAATTAATGCTAATAAAAAGATGTACATGCAATTTATTCCACAGGTGATAAAGACTAGAGAAACTGGCTTAGGAAACTGAGGCGGACATTCCCCATGGTCTATGGGAGCTCTTGAGAACAGAGCTCCTCCAGAATCGGAGATCCCTAAATCTTTAGTTGTTAACTTCTCATAACATGACATTGTCAATGAAGAGACTGACACAAGGATCCTAATGTAAACAAGGGAGAAGTTCATATCACTGTTGTTCAAAACTAACAGGGCAGCAGGACTGTTCTAAAAGACACATCTCTATTCCCTAGACCAGGTTCTCAAATGACTGTGTGTGGGGAAGTTGGGGTTCCTATGGCCAGGATCCTCACTGAACTTAAACCACCTGATGATGTAACTGGCCTGTTGCTAGGCTGCCACTTCCACAACTTTAGGCAATAAGCTATTATTGCGCTAGATAGAGAATTCAGCCCAATGCTCTGGGTGGAGGCAGAAATGCTAGTGCTCGACTTACTGCCGGGAGAACAAGCTGGGTAATAAACCCTTTCACCCCAAAGAACGTTTTGCTGTCAATTTCTTTGTTCACATTGAATCCATAGCAAACTTGCCCAGGGTTGAAACCTATTGGCAAGACAACTGGCATAGTTGGCAGGATTCATTCTTGACCAAGGAAAAAGATAGGCTGCCCTTATGGGAGGGGTGCTTCAGCGGGCTGGTCCTATGAACAGGGAGACAGTTGACTGTTCCCCAGTGGATATGTGCTCTGAGGTGGCTTGCCTTCTAGAGGACAGGGCCCCACCCCAGGACTGGGGGCAAGTGGAAGTGACACCTGAGGTTGTAGGGGTGACCCTTGGTATATAGTAAGTAGGTCTTTTGAGGGACAGAGTGCTCATGAGGCAGCAGGGACTGTGGGTTGCCTGCTATTCATAGTATTAAAAAAGTCTACATACAAAACAGAAGGATATGCTCCTGAATAAGACCCAAGAAATGGCAGCATGAGAATGCGAGCTGCAAACTTCTGTGGATTCCCTGAAGAAGAAAATGGCATTGATGAGAGAGGAGGCAGCACAAGAATGCCGGCAGCAAGGTGCCATTGAAGATAAACAATTCCTTACAGAACAAGATGGTAGCATGGCCAGGTGCTCTGAAGGAGGAAAAGGCCATCAAGGAAAAAGATGAACTCTGAGGGAAGCACAGGTGGAGGTGGCATGAGAATGCCAGCTGTGAAGCATTGAGGTGAAGGTAAGAGAGCTTCTGAAGACTGAGGTAGCATTGCTGCGAGGCACGGCAGAAAAGGTAAAGGTTGCAACAGAGGAGGCACTCGGGGGAGGGGAGAGAAAGGTGCCATCAGCCCCAGAAATGGAGGCGCTGGGGAGGATGAAGGGGTGGTGCCTGAAGCACTGGCCCCTCCCGTATTGAAAACATGCCCAGTGGTTGTAAAGAAAATAAAGACCCAGCAGCTGAAAGTTCCCCACGGAGAGGAGCAGCCCCCTCCCCAGGTCGTGGAGCACTCTATGGTCCCTCCCCCTATACTCAGGCTGAGCTGCTGGATTTGGGCTCCCGGTTTAGGCAGAAGCCCTCAGAGTCAGTATCAGCTTGGCTCCTGCATCTGGGGGACTTAGGGGTGGATGGAATTGTTCTGTCGGGAGCAGAGATGGGAGAGGTGGCTTCCCTGACAGTGCAGCCTGCCTGGAGGCAGCGATTACAAAAGGCACATCACATCAGATCCCAGGGAGTCACTCCCTCCTCGAGTGGCTTATGGCTGCACTTTGTGCTGTGTGGCCAAATCCAGGTGATCTGCCATCCTCTCTTGTTAGATGGCAGGCATATGCTGAGCTCAAACAGGTGCTACAAGAGCTAGGCATAAGAAATGCCATCTATAGTCCAGATAATTAGGGCCCAGATGAAGAGATTTTCACTAATGAGATGAGAAATAGTGCTTCAAATGGCTCCCACATCCTTCTAGTGGTCTCTAGTGGCCATTCTTTCCCCTCACTTAGGACATCCCATAAGCAAGGTGACACATACAGTAGCAGACTTAGGACAGGCTGAAGCAATGAGAATTCGGAAAGGAATAATATCTATTACTCACAAGAAGAATTTACAGGGCTCCATGCAGGTTACAAGGACCCAGATGTGGGTGGATTTAATACTGGCAGGAGTAGATGGAAGGAAATTAGGTGGGAAGTCAAATAGGATCTTACTAGAGTTATGGCAACAGGTGGAACCACAGCAGGGGTTCCAGCGATTAAGACCAAAGAGGCCGAGGTCAGAGACAGAGCCACGAGTCCGGCCTGTGTGTTTGCAAGACTTCCTGCTGGAGAGCAAGTCAGCCTAACTTGAGCCCACATGGGCAGGTGATTGGGGAACACGGTTTGACTGAGGGGAAGGTTGAGGTATCTGCCATGAGGGACTGGGGGGACCAGAGGCCACATGCTGAAATAGCTATCCACTGGTCCTCAGTGAACATACAACATGTCCTGGCTCTGGTGGACACAGGGACTGAATATTCACTGATTCATGGTAACCCTGAACGGTACCCTGGGACCCCCACTATCATAGATTGGATACAGGGGTAAGGCTATCAGAGTGAAAAAAGCCCAAATCCCTTTGGGAATAGGGTGTCTACCCCCAAAAGAGTATACTGTGTATATATATCTCCTATCCCTGAGTATATTTTGGGGATTGATATCCTGCAGGGTCTATGGTTGCAGACCACTGCAGGTGAGTTCAGACTGAAGAGTATGTATGGTGAAGGCAGTTCTGAGGGGACATGCTAGGCACCCACCCATAGCATTGCCTGTGCCTTGGCAAGTGACTAATACCAAACAATACAAACTGCCTGGAGGACACAAAGAGATTGGAGAAACTTTCCAGGAGTTGGAAAAGGTGGGTATTATAAAGCCCACCCATAGTCCTTTCCATTCCCCAGTGTGGCCAGTAAAAAAGCCACATGGCTCCTGGCATACGACTGTGAATTACAGAGAACTGAATAAAGTCATGCCCCCTAAGCATGCTGCTGTTCCCTCTATTGCAGGCTTGACGGATACCCTCAGCCATGAACTAGGCACATACCATTATGTGGTAGATCTTGCTAATGCCTTCTTTTCCAATGACATTGAGCAGGAACATCAGGAATAGTTTGCCTTCGTGTGGGAAGGATGGCGATGGACTTCCACTGTTTTTCCACAGGGATACCTCCACAGCCCCACCATCTGTCATGGACTTGTAGCCCAGGACATGGCTACATGGGAGAAACCGACAACGGTGAAGCTGTACCATTATATTGATGATGTCATGCTCACATCCAATTCTCTTTCAGATCTAGAAGGTGCAGCACCTAGACTGCTGCAACATTTACAGGAGAAAGGATGGGCTGTGAACAGCACCAAGGTTCAGGGACCTGGTTTGTCTGTCAAATTCTTGGGGGTTGTTCTGGTCGGGTAAGACTAAAGTTATACCAGAAGCAGTTATAGATAAAGTCCAGGCCTTTCCTACCCCTGCAACTGTAGCATTGCTACAGGAGTTTCTGGGTCTTCTAGGCTACTGGAGAGTGTTTATGCCACACTTGGCACAAATTCTGAAACCCTTTTACCGGTTGGTACGAAAGGGCATCAGGTGGGACTGGGATGAGACATGTGCATCTGCCTTTACTACAGCAAAACGGGCAGTCAAGGCCGTGCCGGCCTACAGTGTGATAGACCCATCAAGGCCCTGTGAGCTGAATGTTCATGTGACTGCCAACCCCAGTTATGGCTGGGGTCTCTGGCAGCGGCTTGAACAAAATTGCCAACCTA
Organism: Manis pentadactyla; assembly: GCF_030020395.1. NCBI lineage: Eukaryota > Metazoa > Chordata > Mammalia > Pholidota > Manidae > Manis > Manis pentadactyla. The sequence continues at coordinate 63,675,476 of NC_080034.1, forward strand.
TCGAATTCCGGTCAGAACTCTGGAAAGGGGCTGAGGTACGATACTCTTTGATAGAAAAACAACTGGCTGCCATCTATCACACCTTGCTGGCTACAGAATCCATCACTGGAATGGCCCCGATAAAGGTAATAACCACCTATCCCATCTTGGGGTGGGTACAAGACTGGACCCAAACGCCAAGGAGTGGTGTGGCACAAACGACCACACTGGCCAAGTGGGGTGCTTACCTACAGCAGTGTAGTGCCCTCTCTAGTAGCCCCTTGAGTGAAGAATTCCAACGCTTATTGGGGCTGGTGACATATACTAGTGAAAAGCAGGAAGAACTTGCTTTTGAACCATTAGTAGCAGAGAGTCCCTATCAGGAGGGAAGAGCCCTATACCCAAAGATGCATGGTACACAGATGGCTCCAGCTGTGGGCAGCCCCCAAAATGGAGGGCCATAGCTTTCCATCCTAAGACTGAGACAATATGGATGGAAGATGGTGAGGGGAAGAGCAGCCAATGGGCAGAGTTGGGGGCTGTGTGGCTTGTGATCAGCCAGGAGCCCTCCCCTATAGTTGTCTGCACTGACAGCTGGGCTGTCTATCAGGGCTTGACCCTGTGGCTACCAACCCGGTACCATGCCAACTGGCTGGTTGGTCACCAACCCCTTTGGGGGCAAAAATTGTGGAAAGACTTATGGGCCTGTGGTCAGACTAAAATAATTACAGTATACCATGTGCCAGGTCATTTGTCACTGGCATTCCCAGGAAATCATGAAGCAGATAAATTGGCCCAGATAGGTTGTTTAGAAGGAAAGCCTGTAACCCAATGGTTATATCAGCATTTGTTGCATATGGAGCAAAAGACAATGTGGGCTGTAGCCCGTCAGTGGGGCTTACCTTTGACCTTTGAAGAAGTTAATATAGCCCCGCAGGAGTGTGTTGTGTGCTCCAAAAGGGACTTACACTGAGTTCCACAGTAACATGGGACAATAGCTAAGGGGCCATACCCCTTGTCTCGTCAGGTGGCAGATAGTCTATATTGGGCCTCTACCTGTGTCAGAAGGGTATCGGTATGCTATGACTTGTGTGGACACAGCTACTGGACTTCTGGTTGCTTTTCCTACCTGGTGTGCAGACCAGCAGATGACCAAAAGAGGCCTGGAGCATCTCTTTGCTGCCTATGGCCGAACACAGGTAATTGAGAGTGATCAGGGCACCCATTTTACTGGACATATACTGCAAGAATGTGCGACAGCTGGGAATCAAATGGAAGTTTCATGTGCCATGCAATCCTACCACAGCAGGCATGACAGAGAGGCACAATGGCTTGCTAAATAAAATCCGGACTAAAGTCAGATACCAATAGTCTGCGGGGATGGTCAGTCTGCTTATGGACCATGCTATGCTGTTTGAACGAGTGACCCCGAAAGGGAGCCCTGAGCCCTGCAGACATGTTAACACATATGACTGCCTCCGCTATGCAACCACAAGTACAAACCAAGGAGGAATGACTGAAGTTGAGGTTGGGCCACAAGAATAATATCTTGCTGCCAGCATCAACTGCACTGAACCCCAGAGGCTCCATTAAGTAGACGTGGCCTTGGACCTTTCGACACATGGACCAACGATGGCACCTTGGGGACAAGGCCTGGAAGCTGACGTCCTGTGTATTCCTGGAATAACAGCAGAGTGGCCACCAAAGTTCACAGTAGTATATCCTGAACAGCCAGAAGGTAGGAACATCTTACCGGGGAGTTTTGTTTTATCATTATGGCCAGTGCATGCACCTCCAGTAGCACTATATATAGACCCTTCAGTAATCCCCACGGGGAAAAGTATAAAAGTATGGTATACTAGACCTGGAAGGGACCCCCTTCCTGCTGCAGTCCTATCACAGGACCACTCTCTTGCACGCATCCTGATGGAGAAGATTTGCCTCTGTTGGTGTCACTAAAACATGTGTCTTATCACCCCTAAAGTCTTTGTGTATTGGGAAATTCCTCTGGCTTGAGGATTATTATAATTTTGTTACCTGTATCAAAATCTTGTTGTATCTTAATTTTTGTTATTATCTCTAAGTAGCTGTTGCTGTTGTGGAATCTGGTTACAGTGCTCTAGCTTTCTCACACAGGGACCATCGGGGAAGGCTGAAAGCCTGTAGATTGTAAGGCGAGAATCCTGGAGGCATAAAGTGGGGGGAAGTTGGGGTTCCTATAGCCAGGATCCTCACTGAACTTAAACCACCTGATGCTGTAACTGGCCTGTTACTAGGCTACCACTTCCACACCTTTAGGTAATAAGCTATTATTGTGCTAGAGAGCTCGGCTTAGTGCTCTGGGCAGAGGCAGAGATGCTGTTGCTTGACCTACCATCAGAAGAACAAACCGGGTAATAAACCCTTTCACCCCAAAGAACGTTTTGCTGTCAATTTCTTTGTTCACATTGAATCCATAGCAAACTTGCCTGGGGCTGAAACCCATTGGCAAGACAATGTGCTTACAGCAGATTGGGATAGCAGATGGGAGGGAGGGATAGGAGCAGAGTACAGCTAAAATTAAAATATTTTCTTAAATATTTTTTTAAGGTGATAGGTATTTTGTTATAATTTGGTGAAAAGAGTGAATTTATTAATACAGGCATATCCTGGAAGCTAGTATAAGTGGATGTCTAATTTAATAGCAACAAAATAAAAGGGATACATCTAGTCATTCTAAGATCTATTAAGTTCAATAAAGATGAGCTGCAAGGAGCAGCATGAATTTCAAAGACTGTCATTGTTTACGAACAGATCGCCCCCATCCACTCCCTGATCTCTGAAGGGGGTAGAATGCCCAAACTGCTTCTAAAGTCAGCTGAACAAAGCAGGAGTTGTTTGCACTTTCAGTAAAGCCCAGGACACTATGGATGCCCAGTGGACCCCCGCAGAATGGGAATCAGTACCAGGCCAGGCAGTGCAGGCTGCGAATCTCACCCTCCCTCCAACTTCCTATCATCAAAACAGAGGCAGGTTGAGGTGCAGTCCCTCCCAGTATAGAGGAGGAGGGAGAGGTCAGCTCAGCTGCAGTGGTACAGGCTGTCTTACCAATGGGTTTCAACCCGGAGCAAGTTCACTATGGATTCAGAGATCAAAAATTGACAATGGAATGTTCTTGGGGCAAAAGGGTTTATACCCAACTTTATTCTCATGGTGGCAGGTCAATCACTAGAACCCCATCCACTCAGAGCAAGTCTGCATGCAGCAAGCGGGTTTCTGCATCTGGGCCTCTCTGTCCCCACAGCTGCCTCCGTCTCCGACCTCCTACAGCTGTGAGGCAGCCCAGAGCACTGGGTGGAGCTCTTTATACAGAGTCAATTTCACTGTACTGCCCACACGTGTGTAGTGAGCAAGCCGCCAAGGACCAGGTGAGAATCCTGGCTCCAGAAACGTTCAGTTTATCCACAGCAATCCTCACAATCCACATCCTCACTTCAGGTGGGTCTCTTCATCACCCAACATCACCAACGATGCAGACTTTGTATTATAGAAAAAAATGTGAAATAACTGGCAATATCAGTGAAATGAAAGACAGTGAAGAAATGTTTCTTTTCCGTCCTTGTTCTTTTCCAGGATGGTGAGGGTTACGCCAGCTGTTAGCAAGGCACGATTTCCCTAGAGAGCACTGACTGAGAGATATCGTTCCGGTATAAGGAAAGAGCTAACGAGCAGCTGCATTTGTGAGCAGCCTGAGCTGATTTACCATTTTCATGATCATGGTTTTACACATCTTCTTAGTTTTTCAGGTGTGTAATGCCCTTAATACCCAGACTACAACACTGGTTAGCGGCACGGAATAGCTCAAGTCACAAAGAGTATTTGGAGTTAGTTGTCAGAGGCTGATGTGAAAGTTAATACAAACGGTATGCAAACAGCCCTCTAATTCCAAACATTGCCTCTTGGGAATAAACACTCCACAGCACGGTTGTGTGTTCCGCACACCCGTTACCCTGAGCATCTGCTGACACCTGCACGTGGAGACACACCGACGGCTGCAGAGCGAACACTGTCTTGAGGAGCTCACTCGGGTCTCCATGTGGTCCTTCTCCAGGCCCAGGCTTCTAAAGTGAGTGGGGTGACGACGCTGCTGTCCCCAGAACTCAGAGCTTTAACAAAGGTGGTAACACAGTGAGAAGGAGGAGGAGCCTGGCTCTTTTCCGAGCAGCCCCAGGCCCGCCAAGGTCTAGTCCCTGCTGGTGCCAGTCAGGGTGTGAGCAACCCGAGCTGCCCAGGTAAGGGGCCAAAGCAGCCACCTGAGCCCTGGGGACAGCACCACACAGGCGAGGCCTCACCTGCACACACAGGATGGCCCCACACAGATGCTAATGATTTGACTGAGGGACATGAAAAGTGTTGCTCCTGACAGCATGTGAGGGCCCCTGCTCCGGAATCTGTGATCGTTCTGTCCAGAGTAAATGTCCTTTCAGTCGCCTGTACTTGCGCTTACCCTGAGGCTAAGACAAATGCTGCATCCAGGGAGCTAAACAGAATAAGCTCTCCACTGATGGTCACGTAAAATAAATAATGCCATGATGAACAATCCCAGATCAACCAACTTTGACGTTTCCCCATGATTATGAGACAGGAAATAGTTGTCATGGGAAAAAAATGTGTATATTACTCTAAAATGTAAACATATATAGGCAAACAGCCTTACAAAAATGTACCTGTTAATGTTGCCCACAGTAAGTGCAAACGAAGCTGAAGAGTACCTCCCTGATATTAGGTATTATGAGTTTTTTCATCAAATATAAATAAATGCTTAAAAATGTATGCTTCTATATTCATCTATTTTATTAGTAGTAATGTTTACAATATTTTCCTATTTTTATTAAAATTTTTCACTCTTTTCTAAAATAGGCAATTCTTCAACATTTACTACTAGATTAATGACTGTTTTGTAACTAATTTGTCCATCATACATATTGTATATATCAGAAATAATTTGGTCATTTGCCTTCCATTCTTTTTCATGCTGATAGAAAAGAAAAATAATCATTTAAAAAATGTTATCACTAAGCATAAATTGTGGCACCTTCCTAAACAAGTGGGCAGTTTTTATCATGGCTGGACTGAAAATGTCAGCAAAATATTTCTGATACTTAGGAAAGGAAACCATTGCTTGAGCTGCAGGAAGATTACACCACCTACAATAAACCACCAGAAATGCTGTGGCTCCTGTTCTTCAACAACACAGCCATCCTACTCCTGAAGCCTGGGGGGGAGCTAAACACAGCTGAAACTGGTCCCACCCAGGGAGGCAGGAAAAGCACTGGGACAGTGCCAGCCCCGGGAGGACACCCCAGTTGGGATCATCCCGCCACTGGATGGCAGATGGAGCAGCCCTCTGCATGACCATTAGGTGCACTTAGCATCAGGGAGCAAAAATTAATAATGCATCACACTGGCAATTTCCTTAGCTGCAATGTTCAAACTGGAAACAGACTGGCTCCAAGTGCTCCGGCATGCAGTATGCCAGCAATTCCTCTCACCTTTGAGGGGGGGCGGGGAGGGAGGTATTAAAGCAACTAACATAGCTTCCAGATTACAAGGGAATGAGATACCCAAAAGGAATTGAATTGATATGCTATAGATCTATGGAATCGACAAGTAATGTAGAAATATTTGTGGTTTTTTTTCCTAAAAAGACTACCCAAAATTAAAAGGAACATTTCCTTTTTGATAAAAGCTCAGATTTCTAAAAATCTGTGCCTGTGAAATACACGGGAAGTACAAGGAACCAGATGTTTGCTGGAGCCTGCTAACCAACTCCTTCTTGTGGTGAAATGGCATGTCTCTCAACATGACTATCTATGGACACAGAGAAGTAGCAAAGGAAATATATGATCTCTTCTCCTTGGCAAGCCAGTCTGACTCTCCTTCAACTGAACATGGTAACCTTAGTGCAAATCTTCCTGAAAGCAGGATTGCATCTCAGGAGCTGCAAGACAAGCCTGGAAAGGCTAAATTTCATCACTCATTGTCATTGAATTGTTAAGGTAAAAAGCTAGATTTTCTCAAACACTGTTTGTACACAGTTTATCATATTCCTCTGTTTGGGATCCCTGACTATGTCACTTCATACATCAATAAATGGAAATTCATTTCACCAAAATGGCCCAATAGTTCCTACAGTGATGTGTTAAAAAGACTTAGAAGCAGCAGAACAAGAACTGAGAAAAGGAAGGGATGATGGCTAAGAGGTGGGAGGATCCATGTTTTCACACAAGAGAACAGAACTGTAACAAACACTTTGATAGAATATACACTCTATTCCCTGCAATTATCTCTGGAAAGAGCGGTGATTGGCAGGAAAGGGAAGAGAAAGGTGGAATAGATTATAAACTAAATGGTAAAAAGAATAAATCCCAGAAGTAAATTGCCAATCAGTATAAAGGTAAAATGTGTATGTATTATCCTGCCCTTTTCTGATTAATTTTACATCCTATACAATAGGAGCTGCTGTCACTACAGACCCAAGCTCAGCTGAGAAAAGTCCTTGGTGAGGCCAGCTTCCTGCCAGCTATTCCCCAGGGCCCAGCACTAATGAGACCTTCACCACACTGGTCATTCTGCTCTGTGCTCCCAAATGGCTGGAAAGGAAACCCTGGTAAGGTTCTGGATGATAAGTGCTTTGCTTTCCATCCTAGATACTTGTATTTCAACAGAAACTCATATGAAAAGTATTCAAGACTTAAAAGCATAAGTCTCTAACATGTAATTTTGGGTATAAGGACAGCAGTAGAAGGTGTTAGTAGCATCTCATAAATCATAAAATAAAAATAATATTAAAATTAAATTAAAATTAAAATAAAATTAAAATTATCTTCAGAAGGCCAAGCCTTGGTATAATTATTGTGTAAAGCAGAATAAGCCCAAGATGGCATGAAAGACACAATGTATGCAAATTAAATTATATGCCCTATTCTATCCTCATGTAAATCATCAGTACCTCCATAATGAATACTTTAAATCTGTACCCCAAAAATGCAGATATTTTTTAAAAAAAGATCCTACCATGAAAGTTATAATAATTATGATCTTAAGCTGATAGAAGTAACACCTCAGTGGCTTCCAGAAGAAAAGCTTTCAGACAGAACAATTTTTGGTAGGAATCAGATATGAAGGAAACAATCACTTGTAGAATAATACAACTAATCCAGAACAATGCAGATTTTGCTTAGTAGCATGGGAGCTGAGTCAGATGAACATGAAAAGGACATGGAAATCAAATTCCCATCATCAGTCAAAAAAAGAATTTCTAAAATTTTCCCTTTGGAGATAAGCTTTTCTATGCAAAATTACCAGGCAAAAACAAAACCAACACAGCAGAAAGAAGAAGATATTTTCTTAGTGGGCAGGGAGTGAGCGGGGATCAGTGCCACAAGTCACAGCCACAGGAGCCAGTGGGGTGAGGGTTTTTACCAGAACCCTTCTTGTCCCACTAAACAAGAAGAGTCCTGTGACATTTTGCCTACTTCTGGTTCCGACATCCAAACCAAAATAAAACAACCCCTTTAGCATACTATCTGCCCCATCAAAACCAAAATGAAATAATGAACACAGAAAAAATACTTTTAAGTCGTGAGTCACTCATTTAAAGAAGGAAAGGCATCTAATTTTAAAATGAAACAACTGAAAAACAAATGTACATGTCTGTTGGCAAAAACAGTACTCCTTATGAGAGCATGCTCTGTGCTTCACAATCTCATCAACAGGGATTAACCATGGTTCAATTTACCATATAACCAACTCTCCTACCCACAAACACACGTTTTAATAAAATAGGGATTGTATTCTATGCTTTTATGACTTCTTTTTTACAAATACCCTTTTTAAATACCAAGTGTGACTGCAATCATTTCAGAATTCTTTGAAAAATTTTCTGTCAACATGATATTAAATCAAAACAACTTGTTATAATTTATTTCTCCATTTCCATTGGACATTTTGGTCACTTTCCATTTAAATTTTTATTTATGTACATAATTATAGCATGCGTATTTGTCTGGCTCACCAGATTGCAAACCCCTGTGATCGTTTGTGGTAACTATTAGATTCTCATAACATAGCAGTGCTTGAAATATCCCGGGTAGAAGACAACAGCTGGGGAAGGAGTAAAGGAAAATATCTTTCCGTTTCTTGGCTCAGATCACATTCATCCACAAAACATTCCTGATCCAACTCAGCATACATGGTCTTTCTTCTGAACTGCCCTTAGTTCTTTTTTCTGCAACTCCGTTGCAGAGGAAAGAGGAGAAATGCTACTTCTTGAGCACTGCTGTGTGCCAGGTACTGTTCTAGACATATTAAAGAACAAACCACGGATACACCTCAGCCTGGAGGGCATACCAAAACTTCTACCTTGAAATTTTCAATCAAGGACCTTCTAGAACACGTCACCGACCCCATCAAGCAGTCCAACTCTGGAAAAAGGACAACTACACCCTAAAATAAAAACTCAGGCCCTATGCCTGGGGACCGTGTGAGAGGACACAAGCCCAGAGAGGCTGAACCCCAGGCAGAAAGATGAGAGCCAGCCCAGCTCAGGAGCAGGTCCATGACAGTGAGTTCCCAGTGGCTCTGATTATCCAAGAGGCGAGAGCAGAACTCTGGGACATCATCTGAAAAGAGAGGGAAAAACACAGAGAGGAAGCCGGAATGGTAAGTCATCAGCCATTCTGGAGAAAGGGAGAAGAAAGGATTCTGAGACTTTCTTGCCTTATTAATATATTTTACCACTTCTCACAGGTTCTTGCCCAAAAGAAAAGATATCATTCCCTCCTTCAAACTGTAACCCAGAAATCAGGCTGTGGATTACTCACTTAAGTCAACAGAGGTCTCTAATTTCTTCAAGTTTAAATGACACTTTTAAAACTAATGAATTTCTCAAGATTTTTTTACCTCACATATGGGAGACACAAACACTACAAGGCTTCAATACCAAGAGCTCATTTAAAATAATGCAAGATATCTACTTCGCTTCACATCATGTATTTTGAGTACCACTATTTTTTTGGGCCATAAAGCACATCTTTAAGGTAAGCAGGTAACTAATTATACCTTATTAATGATTCCCCAAAAATGCATCAACACTTCTAAGGATAAGAGTGTGAAGGACTTAAAGGAAAAGGTGGTGGCTGGAGCTTCCAACATCCAGCCACACACACTTTACTCAGAGACAAGGTAACTTTCAAAAGTTAAGCCATTTACATGACAGATTTCTATACAGATGAAAAATGATTCTGGAGTGTACACTGAACACAGAAGACATCTGCCTCATGGGGTGAAGCTGATGCAACGAAGCTTATGACAAACTTTTGCTCTGCACCCCTCCCTGTGTGCCTGCTCTCAATGCACCTCCCCTGCACTGTCCTAACCTTGTCTCCTTTAAGGCACAGAGGCCAGGGTCAGTTATGATGACAGGGAAAGATGAATGAACACCAGAACTCTGCCCTCAACACCTCCTGCAGGCCTGTCTCTACCTCTGCTCAGGCTGTTTCCTCCTGCCCTTTTCTCAGGACCAAGCCGTCCCATCCTCCTACACACGTCTTGAAGGCAACTTCTACAAGCACCCCAAGAACACATCAGCCCCATACACCATCCCATGTCACCTGTTAAAACCTTTTTCCATACAGGATTTTAAAAGAACATGAGCATCATGAAAAATACAAATCACACCACTTTTTGAAATTATCACTGACGTCAGGACAGTATCCAGGGCAATGACCATTGTGACCCAAGAGTAGACATGCTACAGAAACAGGAGAAATCTACTGTTTTCTTCCCTTTGATGCCCAAGAGTAGGTCGGATTCTCTCTGAAAGACCATGTCCTCACCAATAACCCTGACATTTCTAATATATATGAGGATGACTCTGACAGACATTTCACTAAAAAAAAAAAAATTAGCTTCTGTGACTCTCAAAACCAAAATTCTTAGAATGCACAATTTTCTCAACTTCCAAGGAACAAAAAAATCAATCAATTCCCCGGCCTCTCCCATCCTATCAAGAGTCCTGCTTTCTCCCACTATTCCACCTATGAGCAGAGCGGTAACTTCAGTACCCATGCCAGCCTCTGTGCTGCCTTAAGGGGTCAAAGGAATGCCGAACAGGAGTAAATGCTTTCCAGCTGCCTAGTAAAGGCGGCCCTTGGGGAGCTGCTGGGCTCACCAGACCCAGCACAGACCAGGGAGCAGGGGGTCAAACTGAAATCAGTCAACAGGACAACAGCTTTCAGTCTGCATCTGTGGGTCTCCCGGCATCAGTGCGCCTGCCCCGCCTTCCTCCACGTGCCTCGGGCTGTGTTGACTCTGGACAGCAGCGCATCTCCAGGGAGCATCGGACCTGAGACCCACCAGGGAGCCTGCGAACCACGTGAGTGCTGACCCGGTCTTTCCCTGCTGGACTCTGAGCAGAGTTTCTCCAATTTATTATGCAGCTTCCAGAACCTTCTGGAAAACTGGACTTCACCCTCTCTAAACACTCACAATGGCTATTAGCATTTTCTGAGCCATTTTGCCCATGGGGCCTAATTTATTATGCAGCATTTATTAATATCCAAGCACTTTGTGTCTATATAACATCTTCTGGAAAGCACTGGGTTTGTGCACTGAAATCTTCTCAACCAGTGTCTATATTCTAGGCAACCCCGGCCAGTGGGGGAAAGGAGCTGTCTGACCCTCTGGCTGGCCCGCCCTTCCGAGGAGAAGCAGTGCTGTTGTCGCCACACCACCTCCTGCAGAAACAGACTCCTGGGCTGCGCGTTCTGCTGCCTTTCTGTGGCCAAAGCTCTGAGGTCCGCCCGCCCTCTGCCTTCCCCCAGCAGCGCCCTTCCTCCCTTGCATCATCAGTGGTCACTGCCTTTAGGAAGCCCTCCCACCTGAGGCTTCAGCCAGTTCCCATCCTCTGTACTTAGCTGCATTCTCACCAGCTCAAAGTGGAGACGCTCCTGTTACCGTTGGTGCTGGGCACGTAATAAATCCTTGTGAATGCATCTCCAACCAGTGACTGCTCCTTGAAGACAAGCATTACATTTTACTCACCTTTCTAGCTCTGCATTGTGATTCAGGCATGTACTACCTTCCCAAGAAATAAATTTGTTTGACAAATACTTATACATATTATATGCATACCCAGCTCCTAACCTCCTCCCAGGAGTCGAAATTTTAACTACTTGGATAAATGAGTTTGTACATTAATAGAAAAGGTGTGGGCCAGGGAATGGGCTCTTCCAATGTAACAGGTGAATCTTAAACACACAGAAGTTCAGCCTGAAGCCCTCACCCCACTCATGCTCTCTCGCACAGGTTTTGACAGGAGCCAGGGGCGGAGCAGGGCATCCCCCTCCAGCCACCACCCTCAGGTTCAGATCTGGGTCAGGCACCTCCAGAATCTGTGACAACCTGCATCCAAGGGCCGACCAGGCACCACCCCTCGGGCTAAATAGGGTCCTTATGGCCCATGTCCAGCACTCAGCAGCTTCATTTTTCTTGCAGATTTTCAAGGCACAGTTTATACTCAGGACTGCACCCTGATGTTGCAGAGAACCTGAGAGATGCTCACAGCTCATTCACAAGGAGCACTGAAAAGTGCACCACAAGTTGGCTGGGCGTCCCCTCTCTCCTAGGACTCAAATTACCCATTTCAGGGACACAGAGTAACCAGCCTCAAAAGGATGCCATGGGACAGGAGTGCGGAGGCCACACACCGGAGCCCAGGGCAGACGCAGAGCAGTGGGCTGAGTGTACAGCCACTCACCTGCTCTGCGATACCACCGAGCCACCTCCCTTCCCTCAGCACTCAGTCCCCAGTCTGCTGCTCGGGCGTTTGTGGCTAAACTGAGCCGGAGAGGCAGGGAACCCCTCTGGACAGTCACAGATGCTATTGTTATTTAATGGTGTGGCTACTGTTATTAAACAATCTGCTCAAGGCAGTGACAGCCTTGTATGCTGTGTGACAAACACATGTGTGAATGATTCAAATCAATAATCTCCTCCCACAACCCATCATCAAAAGCAACTCAGAAAGTAAGATGTTAGAATCTTACCCATTACAATTTTTTTTTTGAGAGGGCATCTCTCATATTTATCAAATGGTTGTTAACAACAATAAAATTCTGTATAGGGTATATATGCACAATCATTAATCAACCCCAAGCCTAATTCTCAACAGTCTCCCATCTTCTGAAGCATAACGAACAAGTTCTTACATAGTGAATAAGTTCTTACATGGTGAACAGTGCAAGGGCAGTCATATCACAGAAACTTTCGGTTTTGATCACGCATCATGAACTATAAACAAGTCAGATACGATTATTCATTTGATTTTTATACTTGATTTATATGTGAATCCCACATTTCTCCCTTATTATTATTATTTTTTAATAAATTGCTGAAGATGGTAGGTAGAGTGCAAGATAAAGGTAGAAAACATAATTCAGTGCTATAAGAGGGCAAATGTAGATGATCAGGTCTGTGCCTATAGGCTAAGTATTAATCCAAGCTAGACAAGGGCAACAAAACATCCACGGATGCAGAAGATTTCTTTCAAAGCAGGGGGGGTGAGGTTCTAAGCCTCACCTCTGTTGATCCCCAATTTCTCACCTGATGGTCCCCCTGCAACTGTGCCTGTCTTAGGTTGTTCCTCCCTTAAGGAATTACAATGTTTTTATTATGTTTATTTCTATGGAACCGTCTACTTTCCCTACAAACAGGGGAGGAAAGAGGGAGAGGAGCAGGGAGGGAGGAGTGCTCCGGGAAACAGTCCCGGCTCTGGAGTGTCTCCAGGTATGCGTGGAGACACGGCCTCTCTGCTGTCCCCCAGGGGCTCCTGGCAATCCCATCAACTTGACCCCAGCAGTGATTTTGGTCACAGTGTACCTGAATGCCATGGAGATGCCAGACAGCTTCTTAGTTTGGTCCCCGTGGGGAGAAAAGAACTCTTGAGGCAAATTTGCACACCTCCATCCTCCACTGGACAAAGTCCTCTCAGCCCAGCTGGGCATGCTCTGCACACAAATCCGGAGGAAGCTGCATCTCCCTGGAGCCCACCATTGCTGCCATTGTGGTAGGTGGGGAGACCACAGAGCTGTGCCGGGGGGCTGTGCCCAGGTGCTAGTCTTCCAGGCCAGGAAAGGGATTTTCAGGCACTCTGGCTTTTCTGCTGATCTTCTTCCATGGCTCCCAGTCCTCATGCCACTGATTTTCCGTGATACAACCATGTAGAGGTGAGAATGGCAGTACTTGGCTGCTTCCTTGGCAGAGACCCCACATGCCATCTCACTAGATGGGGAATGACTGCAGTTATTGGGGGGATCAGCTGCAGGCAGGGCATCATGTTGATGGTATAGCCCTCCAGCTGCGGTGTTTTATAGCCCAGTAGCCAATAATTTTTGGTCATTACCTTGTCAAGCTTCCTGCCCCACAAAGAATCCTGGATGTCTTCCAACTTGTAGCTCGTGGACAGAATCAACTCATTCTGCATGGGGTCCTTATAGTCAGGGAGTAGCTGAAAGGAAGGTTTTAGTTCCTCTTCAGAGCCCTTGTTTATCCATGGATCTCTCATGATTTCCTCCAAAATACCTCTCTCACTGGGGTTGAAGATTAGGGAGAGCAGTGAGTTTAGTGAAGAGCAGGTTTTCACCTTCTGTGGATGCCAAAAAAAGTTACGTATTTCACTCAGTACCTGCTCCCAGTTCTTTGAATTCCTTTCTCTCAAAAGGCAGCAACCCAGTGACCATCACTAATAAGATGACTGGGAAGTTCCACACATCCATTGAGGCCCATTGTAATTATGGCTCCAGAAGAATCCCAGGGCATAATAAGGGGGATATGCCACACATGGGTGACTGCCACACAAGGTATTCAGCTTATCGCTGACAGTGAGCCCACTGCTGAAGCCAAGTCTGCAAGCCTGACATCAAGGTCAACATCAAAAAGCACCTTCTCTGGTTTTAGGTCCCTGTGGACAATGCCCTTCTGGTAGCAGTAATACACAGTAGATATTACCTAGAGGAGTTTGCCAGGAGCCTCTCATTAGCCAGGATCCAGTAGGTAATTGTCTTGCCAATGGGTTTCAGCCCTGGGCAAGTTCGCTATGGATTCAGTGTGACCAAAGAAAATGACAGCAAAACGTTCTCAGGGTTAAAGGGTTATATCCAACTTTACTTTCAGGTGGCAGGTCTGTCACTAAAATCCCGTTCACTCAGAGCAAGTCTGTATGCAGCAAGCCGGTCTCTGCCTCTGGCCCCTCTGTTGGCACAGCTGTCCTCTGGGCCTCTCTGCACAGTCGTCCTGCACAGCCATCCTCTGGGCCTCTCTGCACAGTCATCCCACACAGCCGTCCTCTGGGCCTCTGTTCTCGGTGCTACCACCACTCCAGCCTCTGCTCTGCTCTGCTCTCCTGCAGCCTTGCAGCCCTGCCACTGTGTCGTGCCCAGAGCACTGGGCAGAGCTCTTTTTATAGAGTCAACAGCCATGTATTGCCCACAGGTGTGCAGTGAGCTAGTCAACCACAGTCAGGTGAGAATCCTAGCCACAGGAACTCTCATTTTATCCACAGTAATCAAACATCTTTCTCCACTAGCATATACTATGACCAGGTAGAGTGTTCCTAGGTCTCAAACACCTCAAAGAGTTTCAGGATATTAAGCAATTCAAAGCCTTCATTCTTTGGACTTTAAGGAGTAATCTCTAGAAGCTAGAAAAGCTCTGCTCATGTGTTTACTATCTTCACAGCCACCTCTGTTCCAGTCAATAATGCACCAGGCCAACATCATCTTAATGAAGCTGCCCTGATCAATGGCTTTGAGGAGCCAGTAACTGTCAGTATGGGTCTCTCTCAACAATAAAGATGGCCCACAGTCTAGTGACCTGCTAAGAACACTAATAATACTAACTAAAAAAAAATTAACATGAGAAAAAAATGAATTTAAAAATTAGGGAAAAAAATAAGGAAAAAGAAAAAAAATGAGGCTAAGAATACAAATGCAAGAAAAATAAAACTCAAAGAATAAGAATAATAAAAGAAAGAATAAAAAAACAAAAAAAGAAAAATAGGAAAAAAGAAAAGAAAAAAATGAGGACGAATGAAAAGAGAAAATGGAAAAATTTTAAAGAAGAATAAAAAGGGAAAAAAAGACATTACAGAAAAAAAAAAAAAGTAGAAGAGGAGAAAATAAGAGACAAAGTAGACAAAAGCCAAAGAGAAAAATAGCTAACTGTTGTCGGCTCCTCTGTTCACCAAAACTCCGCTTCCCAGGTGCAAGGACCAAAAACCACAGACCCAGCCAGGGATTCACAACAGGTGTGCAGAATTCTGTAACAATGGTTCCTTATAAAGTCATAGCAAGAAATATACCAATCATGGGTGGGGATATTCTACAGTGGTTTTCTCACTTTTTGTCTCAAGAAACCTACATTCTTTTTTTTTTTAAGGTCGAAGGAATACACTGAAAGTGTTCTGTCTATGTGGATAGCAGCAATCCATATTTACCTTTTTAAAATCTAAAACATACATGATGCTTCAGTGCCCTTCTCATTTCTCGTTTGAAAAGGTGTAATAAAGAGTGCGTAATGCCTACCCTTAGTATATTCAATCCCTTTTTCTTTAAGGGATTGGTCTCAAAATGATGCCACAACTCAACTGGCAGGATGATACTATAATGAAAATGTTCTGTTGTAGATGACACAGTAAAGTATATTAACATGTACATGGCTGAGGGAAAGATGGCTTTCACTGGATTTTCATTTCTCATTTGCAGGTTTTTCCAGACTGTTTGGAGGATATTCCTCTATTCCGTGGGCCAGACAACTGGCTATGTCCATTCCAGAGATCTTTAAATGTAGAGGTTGCAGCTGTGGGTTGAGAAAGCCACTCTCTTTTTGAAACTGACAATCCATCCATTGTCTCCGTGTCTGTATGGTTCAGCATGGGTGGGGGCATGAGGGCTGGGCGCTGGGTACGGCCCCATCACTCAGGGGAAAGGATGGCGAAATCCCTTCATTTACTCCTCGTTAACACTCTTCCCGTTTATGGCAGTCTCCAGCTGACATCATTTTCCTTCTCTATGAAGAACTTCTTGTACCATTTCTTGCCAGGAAGGTATCCTGGTTACAAATTCCCTCCATTTTGTCTGAAAAAGTCTTTATTTCAGCTTCACTTTAGAAGGATAATTTTACTGGATACAGAATTCTAGGTTGGTTGTTTTTCTTACTTGCTTATTACATGGTTTCTGACAATAAGTCTGATGTAATTCTTATCTTTGTGCCTCAGTAGGTAAGGTGTTTATTTCCTCTTGCTTTCTCCAAGATTTTTCTGTCTTTGATTTTCTGCAGTTTTAATACAATATGTCTAAGTGTTGATTTTTTGGAATTTGCCTAAGTAGTGTTCTCTGAGCTTCCCAGATCTGTGGTTTGATGTCTTTCTTTCTTCTTCTTTTGGTATTCCCACTGCACATATATTACAACTATTATAATTGTCCCACAGTTCTTGGATATTCTTTTTGGGTACTTTTTCATCCTTTGATCCCTTTGCTTGGTATTTTGGATAGTTTATATTGATGTAACTGCAAGTCTACAGACTGTTTTCTTGGCCAGTCCAGTCTACTAATAAGCCAAAAGGCATTCTTCATTTCTGTTACAGTGTTTTTGATTTCTAGCACTAACTTTTGATTCTTTCAAAGTTTCCACCTCTCTGCTTACACCCATCTGTTCTTACATTTTGCCCACCTTATATTAGCAACCTTAGTATATGCATCATACTTAATTTTACATGCCCAGTCTGATAATCAAAAATCTCTTCCATATCTGATTGATTCTAATGCTTCATTTGTGTCTTCAAATTGTTTTGCCTTTTAGCAGGCCTTATAATGCTTTGTTGAAAGCCAGATGTGATGTATAAAGAAAGTGAGGGAACTGCCTTTAGTGTGAGTTTTATGTTTATCTGGATAGGAGGAAGGCTTTGTTTACTGTTTGCTGTAGCTGCAGGTATTAAAGGCTAAAGTTTCCTTAATGTCCTTGTTTTCTCTTCCTTGTTGCCTTTGGCATTCCCTTAAATAGGGTCTGAGTCTTTAAGTTCTTTTAGCTGTAATCCCTTGTTATTATCCAGGAGACTGACTGATGTTGTAGAGTTTGAGGAGGGGGAAGCCCCCTACAGTGCTATGATTAGACCTTAGTCTTCAAGTGAACCTGTGCCCCTTGACTGAGACTTTCACAAGTGTGTCTCAGCTTGCTTTTTGCCCCTTAGGTGACAACAAAAGTCTAGAGGGGTCCTGGAACTGGGTACTTCCCACCCTCCAAGTCAGCTGGGTTCTGGTAAAACCCAAATTTGTTAAGCTTTAGTAAAATCTTTTCTTTTGAGGGCTTTGTTAAGGAGAACACAATGCCCTGGATATATTTTGAATTAGTTACTTTCCCCATCCTGTCATCAATGGAGAGGACTTTTCTCAGGCTCTGGTAGGGTTCTTGGAAGAAAAATTCATTAAAGCATACAGGCCCCCCTAATCATGGGCACTGGGAGTTTTTCACTCTCCAGCTTTGCACACTGAGCCTCCAGCAATTCACCTATTACAGTTTAACTGTTCTTACCAGTCCTGGTGGATAGCTGGGTGGAGGTTGGGCAAGGAGGAAGAGTCCTGGTAAACTGTGATTCTTGGTGGCCACTTCTCTCTCAGTGTAGCAGTTAACCCTGTGACCTCAGTTCTCTGATGGGTCTAGAAGAGCTGTTGATTTTCAGTTTGTTGAGCTTATTTTCTTAACCTCAGGAGTGTGAACTTCTACGCTCTTCACATGTTGTCCTGTTAAATTTTTTTATTTATTAATGTGCTTTTTAAGTAGTTTTACAGTACTATTTACAATATTCAAAATGTCATGTGTCCGTATTTCTTTCAAGTATCTTGCTTATAACATGCTATTTGAAAGTACTATTTATACATAAGACAAATACAGTCAGCACACATGAGTGTTTAGAGAAGCTAACCCCACCTGAAGTACCACTCACCCTGAATGAATCTTGAGCAGTAAACCTGACATTTGAAAATCTCTCTGGCTATTTTGATTACAATGATCTTTTCTTCATAAATAACTTCTAAAATCAGGTGTCAGCCCACATGAATATGGCTCCATTAGTCAGTTAAGGTTGCCAGTTAAGCATCTGTATAGTCACCAGTATCCCCTCCATAATGAAGCCCCAGCAAAATAACAGAGTGAGCACCAGCAGTGTATGTTACTTTACTTTTCATGCACGACTCATTTGTTGGTGTCATGGAAGGTGGCAGAAGGAAAATGACTTCATTTAAATAAAGCAGTTCCTACATGGTTGTATATCATGGCCATTTGCCTCTGAACATGCGTTCATAACCAGCCCATCACAAATCTGTTAGGCATTCTGATACCCTCTGTTCCCTTCTTTCCCCTAAATGTCTACTCTTTAGAAATAAATTCTTTCAAAATAATATGTTGCCAACAGTAGATCTTGATGCTTTATGAAATATATGCTGTATTGCTGGTATATCATTTTTTCTTTGAAAGATGGGGGGGAGATACTTTACTGCAAATAGTTACTGTTAAATTCTTATCATTTTTCAGATTGTATGGTGTTTTTACAAACTATATTTTGAAATGTCTCTTTCCTCCTTTTCCTCACCATCAAATGAATTTCCCATCTACCTCTGAATTTTGGCTTCAAAACTTACTCATTTACATAGGTAAACCTAGAGTGAATTTCATTATATATAATTCATAACTTTAGAATCACATTCATGTCACAGACCAAAATGTCACACACACGGTTTGCTTTCACTATGGGGTTCTGCAAGCACTGCATACAAGGAGAGAGAGGACAAGTTTACACAAACATACAGTAATGGGGAAAGTCAGATAGTTACATATATAAAGGAAACTTCTTATTGTCCGACGTTACCTAGCATTATGTGGGGACAAGAGGGTCTTAATCCTTATAAATGTTTGTCCGAGATTTATTTCTCTTAACAATGTTAGTTTACTACATAATACCCAGGTAGGCTGTTCTTTACTCCAAAAGATAATTCCTGAAATCCAAGTCATTTAAACAAACACAAAAACCTTACGTTAGGAAAGAGTCCTAATGCACATCTTTTCACAAAGCCAAGAATCCATTCACAAAATCAACCACCAATCATCTGCCCCAGAATTTGCCTGCTTTGTCATCTGGTTTTTATACATTGGACTTTCTTAAAATACAGCACAAGTGAATTTTTGTTACATATTTTTGTTTCAAAGAACTCCAGACTGCTACATAAAATTTACCTCACAAATTCTCCAAAATTATTTCAGATAAAAGTAGTATGTTTCTCAATTCAACTGTATTAAAGAGTAAAAAGGAAATCTATATTTTCCAAACTATGTTTCGTTCTCGACAAAAGGGAGCTGAAGCTTATTAGGTGCCACTGAGCCACTGGTAAGCCCTTAATACCAGGACTTCCATGAATCACAAGGGAGGGAAGAATCTCCTTAAGAAAACCTCTTATGCAAATACGATATACAAGATGATTAATCATTAGCAAGAAAGACATCAAGACTGAGGAGGAACAAGATATAAGCTCTACTTGAGGAGAAGTCAGATTGTGTACATCAAATGAGATCAGTGCTTAGCAAAGAGCTAATGGACTTCAACTATTTCTTGGAAGAAGGACCCAGGAGTGCTGGTGATTCCTGCTGTAACATGGAAATGACCCCCTACTTTATCCATATCATCCCTCCCTCTCTGATCAGCTGGATCAACTCATCACTATCCTCCATCCCACACACCCCATCCCATCCATCACCAGTTCTGCTGAACCCATCTGTTCAATATCTCAGGGATTCATCTATCTCTTTCCATCTCTACTGCCACTCCTTGCACCAGGCCACTTTTACCTACAGAGGCCCTTCACTGGCTTCACTGACTCCATCTTAGTCTCCCCAGTCCATTCTCTCCGAAACAACCACCAAGATATTCTGAATTTACAGGTTTGATCAAGTCACTAGACTGGTTAAAATCCTTCAGAAGCTCCTCAATACCAAAAATGTCCCTATGGATAAAAGCTGTATGCCTCGGAATAATTATAAGACCCTTCATAAGTTGGCTTGGAGGTTCCCAAATTCTGCTATACATCGAAATCTGAGAAGCTTTACAATTCCAAATGCCACAGCACTCTCCATACCAAGTAAGTCACAATATTGGGGGTGGAAGCCAGTCATCAGCAGTTTTTTAGATTCCCAGATGACTCCAAAGTTAGCAAAGTTTTGAGAACCATTAAATCAGCCACTACTTACCTCTCTAGAGTCATCTCTTACCACCACTCCACTCCAAGCCATAAACTAGTCTGCCTGAAACATTTTGTTTTCTCAACACTTTCTCATGTTTCCTTGTATCCAAGGCTTTGCTGAAGCTGTTCCCTCTGAAGATTGCTCCCCATTTAGGGCTTTTGTAAATCTACTTCCCAGAAGAGGTTCCTAAACCCCAGAGGAGCTCCCTGTGACTTACAGTAGAGTACTTAAAGAATTTCCTAACAGAAATTACCTACTGGGAGATACCCAACCAAGTTACCAACCAGGAAAACACATATTAGATGGCTCTACATGCAGATCTGTACTATAAAGGTTGTGATGTGTAATTCATGAATACAACTGGAAATTGGATAAGATGATAAAGTATGAACCTACACCAACTGATATTTATCCAATAATTTTTATACTTTGCTAAAAAGCATAAAACTAGAAAGAATTTAGGAAGTGATTAGGTAACCAGAACTAGCTGGCAGCAGTCCCTCTGGGGGTGTGCAGCTAAAAGGTCTGACCCTGTTGACAGGTCTCAGCAGACAGGCAACCTGGGACCTGGGTGAAGGACTTCATGGCACAGCCCTCCCAGATGAGAGGGTGGATTTCCAACTGGGATTCAGATGATCCTTTAATAAACCATTTTCTGTGTAAATAACATTGAAGTTTGTTTTTAGGATATCAGTTGTTTATATTTTGCTGATAAGATTGCTTTGCATGCCCATCACCTTCTAAACACACACACACATGCAGTCACACTCCCTCACTTAGAATCTTAAAATCTGGGTTAGAGATTCACCCCTATGTGCTCTCTAGCAACTTGTACTTGCCCTATTATACCACTCAATATAGGGGTTGGGTCTGCTTTTTGACCACATGGTATCCGCATTAAATTCAGTTCTCTGCGAGTAAGAACATGTCCCCCTCGGTGACCACACATCCCCAAGAGGAGGCACCAGACAGAAAGGGACTGTCCAACACTGATCTCCAGCACTTACACCACTTGCACATATTAGATACTCACTTTTTCATTCAAGTCCAAGTTGGACCCCTTAAAATTGATGAATCAATAGTTGGTACTACAATCCTGAAAATCTGAGCAATGACTCTTTAGAAAGTAACAGCCCAGAACAGGGGCCAAGAAGAAAGAGCCCTACACTTTATAGCACATCCCAGGAATAACCCTACTCTTCAAAACCTTCCTCAATGAGCACACTTCCAGCAGCTACAGAAATGGGCTCAATCTTTATGTTCTGGTATTCCCTTGTTTCCTCCTGCTGTCTTACTCTAATACTCTGCACAATTGTTAGTATCTTTTCTAGGTTGGCAATATTGTCCTCAACTGTCAAACTCTAAGTCCCAAGATAATAAAGATAATCCTCAGTCTACTTTCCAAGGCTGTTAGGAAGCTTAAGTGAGAATGTATTAAAAAGAAGTTTTCTGAAACACACAAAAAACTATACATATGTAAGTTATGAGACTTATTATAGATTAATAGTAAGCAAAGCCCAGAAGAAATTCTCACTGAAATTTTTATACTTTAATTTCTGGGGATAAATGAATGCTATGAAACTGCCATCCTTTTGAATTAGGGCACATTCAGGATTGCAGCTTCATTCATCATCTGAATTGCTTCCAGAAGATAGTCCTAAGTTATTTGCTTGTTTCTAAATTACCTACAAGTTTCGGACAAGGTACACATCTTAAAAAGTTCATTAGAAGTCAAAGAGTTTTATGCACCTAAATTTGGTGTGTGGATGAATATATGGGTACTGCATAAAATCCATAAACTTTCAGAAGATCCTATGATGCATGGAAAGTTATTTACACTAACTTTTACCCGCAAACAAATCTATAGTGGGTAAATCCACATGGGGCCATAATGGATATATTATACCAATAAGGATCAGAAGAAAGCAGTCTGTGGGTGGCTTTTTATCTCTCACTTGGACAGCTAGATCCAATCATAAGCCCCTTGCTCCCATCACTTACAAACCTTTAAGTTCTTACCCAGTCTCATGCCCATGCTTTAAAAAAAGGCACATGGTCCTTTTCTTAGCTAATTAAACCACCAAGGTCAAAAACTGAAAAGATCTCAATCTTAAGAGAGTTTCATATATCTAAAGAGGGCAGGATAAATAAATTGATCTAAGTCCAATACCACAATCTACAAATAAAGAAAATTTTATAGAATTTTTTTTCCAACTTAAGTTTATTAGGGTCATGTAGATGTTTATATGTTTTAATACAGAAAAGTAAAAAGAAAAGAAAGCCCTATAACCTCCTGCTTGGATAACCACTGTTAACAATAATAAAAAGAAAAAACAGACAATATCAATGTATATAGTTTCAACAGGACCCCTCCTCAATCTCCATCTCAGTCACTTTGTCACTTTTCCTACGGCAGTTACAGTTTCCTGTGATCCTTTTTGGAAGGGTCAGGGGAACGCCTGCAGCATTTATTTAATTTATAAAACATATTCTTTTTGATCCTACAATCAGTGTCATGAACCACATCTTGCTTTTCATTTAATAAGCACAGGTGTTGGAATTCTTTTCCTGTCAGCACCTATATATCCTCCTCACTCCGTAGACAGCTACAAATCACCCCATCGTTTGGGTGTGCCAAGGTTTACTGATCCAGTGCCTCCCTGAGGTGCCCTGTTTCCAGGTTTTTGCTGGGATATAACAAATGATGCTGAGACAAGCATCCTGGCCCACCCACACACTTCTAAATATAGACGAACCGTGATTTTTTAATGGTGGGCTTCCTGGAGAAAAGGGCACATGCACTCTATGTTGATGCTGTCTGTGCATCTTACATTTCAGTGGTGAGGGTTTCTGTGTGCCCAAACCCTCATGAGCACTTACAAAATTTACTTTGTCAAACTGGACAAAAATAATGTCTCATTAACATACCTTCCATTAATTATCAGTAAGACTGCACATTTTCATTTGCTTTCTCGGAAGCCTTTGTATATTTTGTCCTAAACTACCAAATCACAAACACACAAAAACTACTGGATTGACAGTTTTTTCATTACTTAGATCTATGGATTCCTTTAAAATTAAGATTGTTACTGGCAGCTTTTTTTTGGTCAAATGTGTTAAAAATGACCACCAGTTTGTGGCTGATCTTCTGACTATCTTTTTAGGTTTTTCTTCTTATTAAACAAACTTAAATTTTTTATAATGAAATCTATCACTGATTTATGACTTTTGAGATTTATGTATTGCTTAGAAAAAGGTCTTCACATTCCAAGATTATGAATAAATCCATCCAGGTTTTCTTATAGTTTTACTTCTTCATGTTTTTATGCTTAAATCTTTGCTCTATCTGAAATTTTACTTGGGTGTAAAAGTGAAATAGGGGTAGTGCATTTCATTTAATCTTGCTTCCCTGGACATTTAACTTACTAGAAAATCTATTTTCTATAGTAATTTGAAAACTGTCATTATCACTATCTAATTTCAGGCCTATCCAGGTTGATTTCTGGACATTACTTCATTCTGTTGATCTGTTTGCCTATTTCTTCTTATGTAGCAAGAAGTTTAAATTATCCAATTCCAGTGTTTAAACAAGCATAGCTCCATAATGCATCTTAACATTACTAAGTCTAGTTGCCTATCCTTATTTATCTTTTTTAGAATTTCTCAGAAAATGTGGTTATTCTCACATTTTCATTTTTCCAGATGAATTCTGTATCATTTTGCCAACTCCCTCCCTGAACAACAAAAATCCTATTGCTTTTTGAATTGGGAAGACATTGATTGACTTTGAAGATTAATTTATAGAAAATTGAGCCCTTTCAAAATTGAGCCTTTTTTTCTAAACTCTTCCTCTTTCCATTTCTTTTAACTCTTCCATCATATCCTTAAGAGTTTTAAGGTTTTCATCATATAAGCCTTCCACATTTCTTATTTCAACTTTATCCACAGGAATTGTGTCAGTTTGGCTGTCATAAGAAGCCTATTTTTAAATACTTTTTGACAACTAATATACAGAAACAGTACAAAATTCAAAAGTTACAAAAGGCTGTAAGTTGAAAAATAAAGGTTCCTTCCCACCCATGTCCCCAACCATCCAGATTTCTTCTCGGAAAGTCACTTTGAATCTGCATCTGGATGTAAATAATTTTGATTTTAAGAAATTAGCGTATCATCTCTTTAACACATAGCTCAAGGCTAAAAAAAAAAAACTTGCATTCTCCAGCCAGGTCTAAAAGACAAGTCCCATCCCTTTCAGCTCTGGAGTCCTCCCTCTCCTTAGATATTGCACATCCAGTCCACCAGTAGTCCTACGGGATATACCTCCAAAATATGACTCAAATTCATTCACTTCTTAGTTCAACCAGACTAGAGAACCTAACCCTGTTTACTTCATGTCGCACTGTTCACCTCACGCACAGCACAGCATCTGGCATAGGATGTTAACAACATACCATTGCTCTGTGCACAGAAAGTGTTTGATGCAGCATCAGATGTTAGAGCTGGAGTCTAGTTGGGGCCACTCAAAGGGTGCTCTGCAGACAACTGCCTGATACCAGTCCATGATAAGGTAAGGACAGAATAAATTATTTTGGACAATCTGGCATTGCTGCCCTATTCTTCTGATAAGTCATGTTTCTCCTTATTTACAAATATATCCATCAACAAGAGATTAGAAATACAAAATCATAGTCCTTTAGGTTTAAGATGAAGGGCAATGTAAGCCACCATCATCCTGGGCCTAGATCTCCCTGATAAGCATCCAACAAGAGTCACTCCTTCCTGTCTTGCCCTCCTCCCATCCACTTCTAGAGTGATCCTTCTAGAAAGTAACAAAACCACATCCCCATAGCTCAAACCCTTCACTGCTTTCCTATGGCATTCTCCGGGATCTACAAATCTCTGCACTGCTGGGCTCTCTCCTGTTTCTGTGGCTTCATCCACGTCTTTCTTGTCACCATCCAGGCACCCTGGCCCTGCCTTTTCCCAGGACACATCACTCCTGTACCACCTTGAGGCGTTTGGATGGGGTGTTCTATCAGCCAGGAATGCCTAGCCCAGTACACACTCAATAAATTGAGGAAAGAATTAATGTTAGAAAAAGAATTTTGTAGCAGGCTGTTTTTAAACAGTGAAATAATTCTCACACCCATGCCCCATTTTTTTTTTTTAATAAAATAAAAATCTCACACCCTCCCTTTACTTCAGTCTTAAAAAATTCTTATCACCTGAAGCAACGTGGTTGGGTAAGTGCTTGCCTGCCCCTGGGTGATGCGGAAGCTGAAGCACAATGTAGGAGCCGGTCAAGATGAAGCATGTGGGGCAGCACTGATCCCAGTCCTCTAACCCCACCAAGGTTCGGACAGGCACCACCCTTCCTACCACCACAACTCTAAGTCAAGATCGGGTGATTTATAAGACAGGAAAGCAAATAGTTAGCAGATATGTGCCAAAATGCTCAAACTCACTACTAAGCAAAGAAATTTAAAACTCAATGCTATTTTTTACCTACCAAGTTAACAAAGCTTAAACAGCAGTAATACACAATGTAATGTATATGTACTGTTAATTTCATATATTTGACATTACTATTGTCAACTTGTGGAAAATAACATTACAATATAATAGAATATAAAAAGCTCTCTGTGTGTATGTGCATGAAGCATCAGAAAGTCTGCCTTTTCCACCAACAATTCTGCTCTGGGAAAACATCACAAAGAACTAATCCTATTACATAAAGATTTATGCACAAAAAACTCACTAGAAGATCATCTGCAATCAGATAATACTGGAGAAGTGCAGATCAATGATTCTCAAAAGAAAGTGGGAGGCCACCACCGCTGACTGAGGGGAGTATCTGGCCAGGTCAGTCCCTGTCACTCAGCAGCCCTGGAAAGCTCCCTGTTGACAAAGGATGGAGCCTCTCCTCCAAATGTTGACAGAATAAGCAAACATTTGAATAAATGCCTCTCATTTAAAAACTAAGCTTCTGTGAAATAAATTACATAAGGAAAAATACACATTAACTTAAAAAAACATATATTTTTCATAAGCAGTCTAAGTATAACCACGTAAAAATTACATATAGTAAAAGACTGAAATAAAAAATTTAAGTGTTTTAAGTGGTTTGCCTTCAAGCGGAGGGAATGTGGTTATATTTTCTCTCTTCTTTCAGTTTTTCCTTAATTTAAAAATTTTTGAGAACAAGTTCATAGTTTATAGAAAACTGAATCCCTTGGAGACGAAACAAGGTAAAAAAGGTGCCTACCTCAGCACGCTGTAACAAATGCTTACCAACAGCAGGCAGTAAGACTTTCTAACTTCTTTTTACTTTTTAACCACTTTGCCATATTGCACAGAAGACAGTCCAGAGCTAGTTTAGTGGGGATGCAGACAGAAATCACCCTGTCCACTAGTCCACAAATAGAATTAACTAGATTATCTTTGTGCTCTCCCAGGAAGAAAGTGGTTTACACACTGAGACAGTTTTAAGCACTCTGGCACCATGCATAAAATAATCTATCAGTCACAGCAAGGACAAACATGCCTACTCCAAAGTTAGAAACATAGTAAAAGCCGTCTGAAATGTAAATTCCCATAAATTCCAAACCCAATTACCCAGCAGCTATAACTATCTACAGCTCACAGGTTAACCTCAATCGCCAGAGGCCTTGAGCCCCCTTGGACTGAGCAGGTTCCAGTCATCTCCAAATCATTCCACTACCAAGGCAGACATCACAGGGCTGTTAAAAGAACCAGTAGACTGCTAATTCTTTTTCCTTCTTTGTCTCCTCAGTCGTTTCATTTGACATTCACCATGAGCACTTTCCTCACTATTAAAACCTTTAGTTGCATAATTTCAACTACGCAACCAAATGTGCTTGTCATATTCAGGGTGAGAGGTTACAGAGAGGAAGGAAGAAAACCCACCATACAGTCAATCCAATATTGAGGTTTAGATTTCAGTCACACAAGAGAAATCAAGAAACTCAAAGTTAGTGCTCCCTTGACAACCTTAAATCTCTACTCAGTGCATATGGATCATAATGAGTTTTATTAGGATCACAACTCTGGCAAATACACAGTCAAATCATGTACTACAACTAACATTGAACATTCTTCCTTTGAAATAAAAAAAATTTATACACAACTCAGAGATAATGCAAAGCTATAACTTTGTATGGAATTGAATTTTGATTCCATGCTATCTATTGGCTCTCAATGATATCTACAGGCCTCTATTACACTAGACCCCAGCCTGATTATTGCATCAAAGTCACAATCTCTAAACACACTTCTATGCAGCTAAAAGACAGGAAAAACATGGGCATAGAGCAAATGAAAATTCCAAATTTTCTTTACATTTGGTGACGGCACCAGGGGGTTGGGAGATAGCAAAACCAGGGCTCCAGATTCTCCCAACACAGTACAGTGGTAAGGACATTAGGCCAGGAACCAAGAGACCCAGGTCTGAGTCCCAGTCATTGCCTATGCTCTGTGTGACCTTGGGGAAGACACCTGGCTTAATGAGCTCAGTTTCTTCATTGGTCAAAAAATAAAGTCCCATTACATGATTTGGGAAGTAACATATATGAGTCAAAGGCACTCTTACAACATTACCTTTCCTAAATTTCTCACTGCAATGTCCTGTACTTTACCCCTATAAAATCTGCTGCAGGTTTTACACATAGGCACAAGAACTGTGGGATCCCATTCCTTAATCACAGGGCTTTGGTACAACTCCTGGGACCATGAGGATAAAGTACTAATTCCCCTAATTTATTCATTCAATCAGGAGACACAAAACCACCACTTACATACATAACATACAAAACAATGTGCTAGACACTTTAGGGCACAGGTATAAAAATTAATTTTGAAAGGTACAGTTCCTAATTTAAGAAACTTAAGGTTTACAACATAATGGGAAATATAAAGAACTGAAGAAAACTGCAACACAAAGATGTAGAACAAATTGCTAATTATCACAGTACTTTTCTCATTAAACCTATGATGCCAGGGTTCTTGTTCTTAGAGCGGAAGAATGAACTTCTCAAACACTCAAAGTAGGAGAGCAAGTAAGAAGCTTTAATTTAGAGATAAAGAGGAAAGAGCTTCTGGCTTGCGCCGGGACGGGACAAGGGTCCGAGGTGGTGCCTTCTCTAGGGGAATTATAGACAGTTGAGAGACAAAGGGCTAAGGATGCAGACCTTCCAGATGGTACCAAAATGTTTATTTTTTAAGAGATACTAAGTTTCTTATCCGTGGGTTATTTTGCAAAGTTAGCTTAACACAAGAAATTTACTGCTGATTCTTTCCCAACATAGCTGCTTTCTGACATGGGAGCATATCAATTAAGAGTGCCTGCCTTGTTTCCAAGATGGACTGAGTTATTGTTTGTTTGATTAAAAAGCTATCTTAGCTGTAAGATAGAATTTTTCCTAAAAAAGCTGGGCCTTTGAGCAGGCTAAAGTAAATCTTACAATGGTATGCTCTAATTGACACAGTGAAAACATAGGCTATGCTGAGATACTTTTATCAGGGGAGTATTCAAACTTCTAGACCAAGTTGCTCCTGGCTTTTTAGGTTTAACTAATCTTACTGAAGAATGCTTATATTCCTAGTTAGATATTTTTACTTTAGAGAATTAATGTGGCTTTGGCTTTGCTTAATTGTTTAACATGGAGTCTTGGTAGGGGTCTTTTTATGGAGGACCTCACCCTACTAAGTCTAAACCCACAATCCATGTCTCACCTAGATGTGACCCCAAAAATCCTCCTCAACACAAGCAATCCATTCACCATCTGAAAGACTGTAGTTACCAGCTGGGGCTGTTTTTGCTGCCCGGTTAGGCCTGACCCTAAGCATATGTTCGGAAACTTCCAGTGCCCTCCCCCCATCTATCCTACCAACCTTCTTCAACTTCATTCACCTTTAAATCATTTCATATTTGCAAAAAGTAAGGGGCCACTAAGAATCTCATCACAATGGCTGAATGCTCTTGTCAATTCACCCTTGCCAACTTTTTAAAAATTTCAAATTCCAAGGAAATAGAGATTGTATGTAACTTGCTTTAATACATGTCTAGCACACTGCTATGTAAATCCCAAACTGGATGACTATTGTTATATTGGCATCAGTCACCTAGTATTTCCATTAATAAGAACAATGCATAGTGTCGTTGAGGTTTAAATCAATACACATACGAACCAGAGAGTTTTGCAAACACCACAGACACACACACACCCCTCTTCCTCCTCCTCATCTCCTACTTTGAGAGGCAGCATCCCTAACCCTAGCTGGCCATCTAGGAAACAAATGACTTTATGATGGCATTGTAAATTGATTCCACCCCTCTGGAAAGCAATCTGGCAATATGTTTAACAAGTCATAAAATTGTTCATATTCTTTGGCCTAGTAATTGCCATACCTGGGAGTCTATCATAAGAAACTAATTCAAAATATGGAAATTATTGTGAAAAGTTGGGAACCATGTACATGTCAACAACAGAGATAAATAATTAATAGTGTAGAATCACAACAGAGCATTATGCAACATTAAAATGATAATGATGGAGATTATGTAACAAGGGGAAATGCAGACACAAAACAACAGATACAAACAACTATGTAACAATCACTGAAGACAAGTTAAAAAACTGGTAATCATTGCTTTAGGATGGTAAATGGGGTTATTTTTTTCCCTTTTATTTCTTAGATTTTTGTGACACAGGTGTGATGCTTCTATCATTAAACGATAATCTTTTTTTAAACACATGGAATGCAGGCCTTTGATGGCAAGGTTAAAAAGGAAAGGGACCACATCAGCAGCACAGCCTGATGTCTTACCCTGGGAGGAAGGGGACCAGCGGCACTCCACATTGCATGGGGGGCTGGGAGCCTTGTAACAAAACAGCTCCATGGAGAGCTACCAGAGGTGCATGTACCCGTCAATGATTGCCAAAAATGAGCAGAGCCCATCTGTTAACCCAGTCAATTCCCTCCATTACGAGCATCCAGAGGCAGAGAATTCCCTGGGCACACCACACTCGCTGTCAGTTTAGTTGTTTGTTTAAGAGATTTATATGGGGTCACACAGGGCTGTATAATAATATATTTAAAGTAAATAAGCTCAGATTTTCACACAGAGCAAGTAGGAATGTCTGTGGCCAGAAATGCAATAGTCATAAAGATCCAGGGGACAAAGCAGAACCACCTTTCACTTGTGCTGAGGCAGAGGAGTGTGGCACTGCCAGTGTCACCACACACACGTGCCTAAGAAAAAGGAGTCCAAGTGAGGGCATAACTTGGGGCTGACTCAGGGGTGAAGGACGCCGAGGTCAGGAAGAGTGTTCAATCCTAATGAACATTAATCATCAGATGGAATTGGATTTCAACTTGGAGCCACTTAACCGTACATGCAGTTTCTACCCTGTGACCACCCTGGGGACCAGCCCTGCGTGGGGAGATTGCCAGGACCCCAGTCCAGTGTCAAATGGCTGGCACTGAGGGAGGCTTGCATTGAAGGCTCTCTGCTTCGCCGCTCCTGTGTTCTCCCCCTCATCCCTGAGGTCAAGCACCTCTTTACACTGTTAAACTCTAATTTTTCCTCTATTTCTTACTTTCTGCTCATAGTCCCTGTCCAGGGAGGCAGCAAAGCAATTTCAAAAACAGGATTTGAAATCAGACAGTACTACTCAGAATTCAAACTAGGTTGCCCTCCTGTTTGTTGACCTTGGGAAAATTATTTAATCTCTCTAAACCTCAGTTTCCTTATCTGTAAAATTTGTACCTATGCCATAAAATTCTTGTAAGGTTTAAATGAAATAATGTGTTTGAACCCAAGTACCTGACAATTCATTATGCTTCATAAAAGTGTGTTCCAACTGCCCTCTCGATCCCCAGCTACTGGCCTCCTGCCTGCCACTCCTCCCTCCACTAACCCTTTCCACTACGCGTGAACAGCGAGGCCCCTCTCTCTCTCACGCTCAGCCCTCCTTATGCTGACCACTCCTCAGCCTGCCTTCTGGAACCACCTCACTACCCAAACCAAGACACACTCATTCCTGAGCCATGATGTGACTCCACTTCCCAAATGTAATGCCTTAGACACAGAGGAGGTGCACAAAAACCCTTTCCAAGCTTGGGTATTGGGACCACACTGCCTGGGCTCACAGCCCTACTCTTGTTAGCAAATGTCCCTTTGGTCAAGCTACTTCACCTCTCTGTGCCTCAGTCTCCCCATCTGTAAAATGGAGATAATATTGCCTACCTCACAGACAGTTGTGAGGATCAAGTATACCAATACACTCTGAGAGCTGTGTCTAGCACATAGTAAGCAGGCACTGTTTTGTTCAACTTTGACTCCCCATGAGAGTATGTAAACCAGAGGTACTTGGCTAGCTTCCTATGCTATCCCAGATTATCACATAAGCCAGACGTCCTTGCCGCCCTGTGCCGCTAGGGGAGACTGTGTGGGCTCTCCAGAGCAACGCCCTGCTATTCCCAGTGGGGTCCACGACCAGCTTCAGCATCACATGGGAGCTCATTAGAATACAGACTCTCAGGCCCCACCCAGCCCAATTGAAGTGGAATCTTCATATTAACACATTTGTATGCCCAAGTCACCTGGGTTCTTATTATAATGCCAAACTGGGACAGTGGGGGTAAGGGGCCCTGAAACTGTTGTCCTAGGACTACACTTCGAGTAGCAGGTGCCACAGTGAACAGAGTCCTGAACTCTGAAGAGGAAGCAAACGAGGATGTGAGAAGATGGTTACCCTGGCATCGTAAGGGGATGAGGAGGGAGGCGGGGCTGACTGCCCATACGGCAGGCCACGTGGGTGAGAAGGTAACGCCCACCTGGCGGACAGAGCTCCCTGGTAAATCCTTGGAGGGCAGGGCCCAGAACTTATTTATCTTTGTTTTTTTAAACAGAGAATGCCTGACATGAGGAAGTGTATCACTGTAAGCATCTGATACTACCTTTACTTTTGGGTAAAAGTTATCTCCATTTTCAAAAAAAACTGGAATAACATTTGTTAGTTTTACAAAAACCACAGCTATTTTATAATTAGTGGCCCCTCCCAATCCTACCACAGTATTTGATTTTACACTTCTTGTATGAAGATGACACAACTACCACTGACAGAAGGGAACCATTCCTGAATTTTTCTCTTAGAAATGATGCTGGCTTTGAAAGACCCAGGGGGTGGGGTGGAATGGGTTGGGCTTCGGAGGAGGGACTGGCAGAACACCCTCCACATAATTATAGAGAATTTGTTGGTACTTTGCTGCCTTTTTCATTTTAAACATCCAGCATGTTGAAAAGTAAATTAAGGCAACAGAAAACTAAGTGCCTCATTGCTATAACCCTTGACCTTTTCTTGGTGACATGTGTTAACTAATCAGTCCCTGGAGGTCAATAACCAGGAATACTTAGAGGAAAGCAGACAGGGAAAACAAATGAGAGTAGAGACTGGAAAGTCATACTAACTGATCTAAGAACCACTTAAAGCCCTTTCTGAGGAGCAGAGCCTTTATTTGCTAAGACATCAGAAACGACGAGACTTCCCTGCCTTTCATCTAAGCAATCTGTCCCTCTCAACCAGCAGTGCCCTTGCTCAACTGCCACCACCACACACACGTCACCGAGGCAACTAACTAGGGGAGAAATCTGCACAGATACAACAAGGAGCTATGGTCCCAGTCCAGTTGCCACAACTATAACATAATTATCCATACGTGAACACTAGATCAAATCCAACATGCCTCTTGGAAAAACCAAGATCAACGGCAGGTGTCCCTAAACCACCCTGAACTAGCAGCTAGGTATGAATATCAACAGACATACCTTTATACACACTTATACTACACACATTTATATGTGCACACATATGCTCTGCCTAATTTCGAAAATATTTGGGAGTGGGTAAAGAAGTCCTTGTCCTCAACTGCTAAAGGAACCCAGTCATTCTCTGCCCTTAAGGAGGTCTCCAAGAGAAACACGGCAGGAAAGCCAAAATGGACCACACATCCCTTCCATTTCACTGCTCACAGAGCTCTCTTAGATAAATAAAAGACAACAAAGTTTTAAAATTTTACACCTTAACACTCAACTGTAAAACAAATTCAACTTGTTTCCCAAACTCTAAATATCATCTCTAACCCTTCATGAACATTCAAACAAATAATCTTAAAGCCACAATCCAACAGAGAGAGGATGATGCCAGATCCGTCACTGTCTTTTTAAACAAACTCCGAGGGCCCAGGATGGGGCTAAGACAAAACATTCCTCTAAACCAAAGCACCCTCAAACTGACTATGTGATTTACTCAAAGACACAGCCAGATACCCCAAAGTAATGGTAGTGCTGAGTGTTTAAGTTCACATGAGGGCAAGCGTTAGCGGTAGTGGGGGCCTAAATGAGAAGCCTTTCAGGAACTACAGAAAATTAGCTTAAACATCATCACAGTCTCCCCAAGTCTCCAGATTATACAGTGACTGCCATGAGAACTCAAATAATGGCCTGGAACTTGCATTGAAATCTAGGTGACTAAATAGCTCTCTTTCCTCTATATTCCTAAACTCAAGGCTCTACAGAGTAAATGAGACCTGTAGTCTACAGCAACCAGCACTAAACTGTATGAATATAAAGACAAGCTCCACAAGGATATGAAAAAAATTTTCCACCACAAATAAAATAGAAGAGATTCCCTCTGAGAAATACATTCCAGCAATCCCTGCTAATAAAGATACCCTGGAAAAAGACATTTTTGTATCCTTTGTGTTGGTAAAAAATCTTTCTTAGAACCCAAAGAACAAGGTACTCGAGAGAAATTATAGCAACGATCCTATACCTTGACCATATGTTAGAATCACCTGTGAAGCTTCTTAAAAACCCCAGTGGCTAAGGCACACACCAGACAAGTTACATCAGAATCTCTAGAGGGCCTCTGGTATTATTTTTTTCAAGTTCCCAGATGGGATACAGAGTACACCAAGGCTGAGAATGAGTGAATCAGAGATTATTCTCAAGATACCTTCCAGATCCAACTTCTTCTGAGCATGATTGTGGGCCCTTGATTCACTGGGACCAGGAGTCTTTATCTAAAACACCCAGCTATGATGGTGTACTATTCAAGTTACTCACCCCCAACCCTGAGGGGCTCAGGGCCAAGTACACCCAGCATAGCAGAGGTCACCCACCCAAAGGGTCTCAGACGAGCAGGGTAAAAGTATCCCCATGGTGTTATTTTCAGCGAGCATCTCCCTGGCAGCATGTCTCTGGAGACAGGCTTCCACATGAACAGACATAAGGACCCAGCTAAGCTAGCATGGTGCTATTTGCAGAAAGCCACAAAGTCCCATGGTGACCACTCTTTGACGAAGAATGAACAACCTCTTAGCAATATACACATAGGGATTACAGAAATGGGTACATTTCCTAGTTGTTGCTCCTCTGTTGGTAAAGTTGGAAAATTCACTTTATCTGAAATTTTTAAAAGCCCCCATGTTTACCAATGATACCCTCTAAGTTTCCCCCAATTTAAATCTAGCTTTAGATAGTTTTGTTTGGCTTTATTTGAAAGCAAATTTCTGGCAGGGGTAGGTAGAACAGAGATGCATAAAAACCTCTACCAGAATCAATTCATGTTTATGCAAAACACTTAAAGGCAGAATCTTACCCAAGAAATTTAAACAAAAAGAAAATCAAACATACTGCATATATTTTAAAGATAATATTTTAAATAACATTTTAAAGCACAACTTTAGAAAAGCAGGGAAAAACTATTCAAAGATTAATATCTTCAAAGATGAATATCTTTCTATGAAATACAGAATGTTTTTCAAGAGCAATTTCATAGGAAAGAAAGAAGAAAGAGCACCAAATCAAATGGTCCTTAACAACATGAACTCTGAAGGTAGAGTACCTGGGTTTGAATCCAGGGTCTGATACTATATTAAGCATGGGGTCTGAGTTTCTGGGCCTCTCTGTGCCTTGTCTTTCCTGTATATCCAAGGTTCTAAGTGGGACTGCAGGCTTCAAATTAAGATCTGCACATGTCAGCTATGGAAGCTCATTTAACTTCTCCGTACCTCTCATCCTCCTCTGCAACAACTGAAGTAAGAGTAGCACCTACCTCCTATCTGGAGATAGTGGAACCCTGGGGCACTGCTGATGGGAATGTAAAATGGCGCAGCCACTGTGGGAAATAGTATGGTGGTTCCCAGAAATATTAAACACAGAACTACCATATGAGCCAGCAATTCCACTTCTGGGTATATATCCAAAAGAAGTGGAAGCAGAGACTCAAATGTATTTATACACCCATGCTCAGAACAACATATTCACAACAGCCAAAAGGTCAAAATAACCCAATTGTCCACTGACATATAAATGAATAAAAATGTAGTATATATACATATAACAGATTATTATTCAGCCTTAAAAAGGATGGAAATTCTGACACAGGCTATCATATAGATGAACCTCGAAGGCATTATGCTCAGTGAAATAAGCCAGACAGAAAGGGCAAACACAGCGTGATTCTGCTGATACAAGCTGCAG
The DNA here is from genome assembly GCF_030020395.1 of Manis pentadactyla. Lineage (NCBI taxonomy): Eukaryota > Metazoa > Chordata > Mammalia > Pholidota > Manidae > Manis > Manis pentadactyla. The sequence goes on from NC_080034.1 coordinate 63,711,351, forward strand.
TCCCTAAAGCAAGCAAATGCATAGAGAGAGAAAGAATGGAGGTTTCTAAGGGCTGGAGCAGGGGTATGGGAAGTTAGTGCTTAATGCACACAGCAGTTTCAGTTTGGGAAGATAAAAATGTTTTGAGATGGATGGTGGTGGTGGGTACACAACGATGTGAATATACTTAATGTCACTGAACTGTACACTTCAGAATGGTTAATGGTAATTTTTATGTCTTGAACATTTCACAATAAGAAAATAAAAATACATAGGGAAGAACAGCCCCTACCTCCTAGAGTTGTTGTAAGGATTAAATACGCAGGAAGTGATTAGAGAGTGCATGGCAGAGTGAGCCCTCCAGAAATCTAGCTATTATCTTATTTTCCTGCCTTTGTAGCTCCCTCCACACCCCGTACCATGTTCTACAGAAATAGATGCTCACTGGCTGGATTCCGATCCTTGTGTATGAGACAGTTCCAGCCCTGAGCTTTCTTCTAGTGTAAATGCTTCTTCTCTGGGACATAACTCTCCCAGCAATTGAACCAGGATAAAGAAACTACCTAATTTCTGCAGAACCTTCACATAAAGCTGAGATTACCACATTTTTTTAATGGATTTTATCATCTTTATTTCCTAAATGGTTTGCTAATAATTCTGCTCCAAAAATAAGCTCTTAGGCTAATGTGATTATACACGTCTGACAGTAGGGAAAAAGGAAGAAAATCCCTGTTTTTCATAAATATTTTCACTTTTTATCACAACCAAGAATATTCTGCCTCTTTTCTTGGTCATTTTAAAAACTGCTTATTGTGAATATTTCCAAGCATACACAAAAGTAGAGTTCAACGAGCCCCCATGTACACATGTACTTTAACCTTTTTGACTCTGCCCAGAACTCCATATTCTCCCCCCACAAGTGAGAATAACAGCCACACTGAAGAGGATGAGCTCATTCACATCCAGCAAGCACTGTTGTCACTGTCATCACTACATTACCTTTAGAACTTCTTTCTGACATCTTCTCACCTCCTTTCATTTTTTCCTTTGAAACTGCAAATAATTGCAATACCTACCTTACCAAGGTTATTGAGGATGTAATATACAGGAAAGCACACACACAGCTTGATGTCTGACAGGTATTAAGTTCCTGAGAAATATTAGTTCTGCAAAGAGCACCACCTCCCCCTACTCTCCAAGACAACACCCAGACCCACACACATATCCTCTCCATTCTTACTCCTCCCTTCCATCCCCAAACACTGCTCCTTCCTTCCTTCCTGCCCCCTCTGCTTCCTTCCAAACCAGGGACTCCAAACACAAATGTCTAATCACAAACCCAACCACGAAGAAGACCCCAAATATAAAGACAAATAGAGAATATGGATAAACTGAACTGATAAATACATTTAACATTCAGGGTACCAGTTCCAAAATTAAAAATAAAAAACATGCCCCATCTAGTGCCTGTGTGTGAATTAACAGAACACTCAGGCTAGACACTATGTTGCAAAATACCACAAGCAGGAATTCCTATGCAGGTCATTCTTACATGTGTGTGTCTGTGTACATGTGTATTAATATTTTAAATTAAACTCTTTTGATGATACAAGAAGTTTCATATACTGATGATCTCCTTGCAGTACTCTTCACAAACCTGCTGCCTCTGATTTGTTTTAAAAGGAACTGTAATCACCCAAGCAATCACACTGTTGACCTTCAGCCTTCACAGTCACTTCACTGGGCTCAAAATTGGCTCTAAAACCTTATGCTGTAACAGTCCTGTTGTCCTCAAGCTCTAAAATACCAATACAAGGAATATAATTGGATCAACCTTCTGGTAGAAGAAAAAAATAGTACATGGAGTTTCTAATTTGTCTTCTACCAAGATTCTTTAAATAGAAGTGATTATCTATGATATTATTAAGGGAAAATTTTTCCTCCACTAGGGTTTAATGACTTGTAAATCATTCAAGCTTCTATGCAGTGAATCCAGTCTCTTCATCACAAAAATTACATGGCTCCCTGTGAGACTTAAGTAACTTACCTTTATTTATGCAGAGATATAAAATAACCAAGCAATAATCCTTCCAATTCTCCCCAATCCACTCCCAGCACACATTCAATCAACTGCAGAAGCATCCATCTTTTCCACTTGCATCCTATTACAATGGAAGAGGGAGTTTTCTTCTCACCTGAGCCAAAGCCTTATGGTTCATGCATTTCAGCATACAAAAATGCTCAAATTTTTCCCCCTAACATGAAAGGCAATCCCCTCTCTTGACAACCCCAGCCAGCTACAGCCCCTCCAGTCATTGCCTTGTCTTTATATTTCTCAAAAAGTCACTGAGGCTTAAACACTAAACACTTCTTGTCTTCATTTTCTCATCCATTCACTTCGCAACCCAATGAATCCTAGGTTCTGCTGTACATCTCCCTGGAACTGCTGTAAACAGTGTCACCAATGAACTCCCATTTACTCAATCCAATGGCTTCTTATCAGTGCTTTTCTTAGCCAAATTGTCCATAGCATTTGATATGGTTGGTCACATGCACTTCGAAACAGTGCCTTCCCTCAATTTTTACGGCTTCTGATCTGGCTTCCACCCACATCTCTGAACTCTCCTACTCAGTGTCCATCAAGGACTCACATCCTCCCAAGACCTCAAATTACGCAATGAACCAGAGTTCCAGTTCTAGCCCTGTTCTCTTCTCCCTCTACAACATACCATTCCTTGAACCCATCTACCCTTCAATATAATTGACTTCAGTTGCAAATTACAGACATAACTCATTTAATTGCACATTGCTGACTTCCAGTTCCTTCCCAAGGCAGACAGAGGCGGACTGCGAGTCAACCGCTGAGGCTGGAAGACTGCTGAGGTATCTTCAAGTACATCCCATTCTGATGCACATTCAAAACAGTGTCAAGCATCAGACTTGTTTCAGTTTGCAGAGGATACCTGGATTAAAGATGAGACAGAGGCCTTCTCCCAAAACCACATACAACATGAAAATATAGTTAATACAACTAATCCTAAAAGAACAACAGGAACGAAGGCTGAGCCACACAGCATACACCTGAAGAAAAGAACACACCTCATGAAACAGGGTGACGTACCAAAGCCATGATCAGGCAGGATCCAAGCCCTTCCCCCACTCCAGGTCACCAGCGGGAGGAAGAAAAACAGAGCAGGGAGAGGGTGGAGGCCTAGAACTGCTGAACACCAAGCCCTGGAGATCTGCTCTGGGAGGATGAACCTACATTGCATGGTGCTCTCGAGATTAGTGGAATTGGAGAACTAAGACAAGCAGAAAACTGAGAGAGACTGAAATTGCACCTACTTATGGAAAACAAGGACCCACATCTGGCCATCTGGGAAAAAAGAAAGTCAGGCAGACTGAGAACCTTCCAAACAGAAAGAGAGCTGCTAAAGGTGCAAGTATTGCACAGAACTTGCTGCTCAGGAAAAAGGACAGGTGGACAAAATTGTCTGGGGGAACTCTGCTCAGCATGTTGGGAATGTTCAGGAGCTTAAGGCACTCTGTCCCCCTAGATGGCTACGCAACTCCGAGGCCAACATTCGTGATACACGACTACTGTGACTTCCTCCAGGCCAGCTGGCAATATCTTGCAAACCAGAGGGCCTTAACATGGCAGCAGGCCAAGCAGAGGGAGGCCCTGCCTACAGCACCTACTAACACAGAGCATAGAGGCTTGAACATGTGTGTTGGACCCACTGATTCTGACAGTGGAGAAAGGCACAGCAGCCGGGAAGCACGAAAGAGCTCCTTCCTTCCCCCAGACACCAGTGCCACTCCCCTGTGACACTGGACATTGCTCCAGTGGCTGTGCAGCTCAACAGAGAAGAGCTTCTGGGCACTAGAAGTTGCCAAATAAAAATGTGAAATGTCAAAGGAACCTGGATCAAACCAAAATCTCACAAAAAAACAGAAAAAGGGCATAGTGAAACTGAACTCATCAACCTTCCTGAAAGAGACTTCAAAATAAAAATCACAAACATGCTCAAGGAAGTACAGAAAAATATTCAAGAATTCAGGGAAGAATTCAGGAGTGAGATTCCATCGTTAAGGAATACAGTATCTGAAATGAAATATATAACGGAGGGATTTAAAAGCATATTAGAGGAAATAGACAAGATGGTAAATTGAATAAAAATTAGAGAAGAGAAATGCAAAGAAGCTGAGGCACAGAGAGAAACAAGGATCTCTAGGAATGAAAGAATATTGAGAGAACTGTGTGACCAATCCAAATGGAGCAATATTCACATTATAGGGGTACCAAAAGAAAAAGAGACAAAAATGGATAGAAAGTGTCTTGCAAGAAATAATACCTGAAAACTTCACCAATAAGGGGCAGAAGATGGTCTCTCAGGATAAGGAGGTGCACAGATCTCCCAACACAAGGGACCCGAGGAAGACAACACCAAGACATATAATATAAAATGGCAAAGATCAAGGATAAGGACACAATATTAAAAGCAGACAGAGAGAAAATAAGATCACACACAAAGGAAAGCCCATCAGGCTATCATCAGCAGAAACCTTACAGGACACAAGGGTGTGGCATGATACATTTAATGCACTGAAACAGAAGGGCCTAGAACCAAGAATAATTTATGGGACATGATTATCATTTAAATTTGAAGGAGGGATTAAATAATTTCCATATAAGCAAGAGCTGAGAGAATTTACCTCCCACAAACCACCTCTACACTATACGTTGGAGGGACTACTATAGATGGAAGTGTTCCTAAGGTTTCATGGCTGTCACGAGAGGTAATAAAACCACAGTAAAGGGAGTACAACAGCTAATTACAAAGAAACTGCAAAACTAAATCAACTACCCCCAAAGTGAATCAAAGGATTGACAAAGAGTACAGAATATGTTACCTAATGTATAAAGAATGGAGGAGGAAGAAAAAGGAGGAGGTAAAAAGAACCCTTAGATTGTGTTTGTAATACCATACTGAGTTAAGCTAGACTCTTACAGGGAAGTTAACCTTGGACCTTTGGTAACCACAAACTAAAGCCTGCAATGACAATAAGTACATACTTATCGATAATCATGTTAAATGTAAAAGGTCTAAATGCACCAACGAAAAGAAATAAAAGCAATGAATGGATAAAAAAACAAGACCCATCTATATGCGGCCTACAAGAGACCTACTTTAAACCCAAAGACATATACGGACGAAAAGAGAAGGGATGGAAAAAAATATTTTATGCAACTAATAGGGAGGAAAAAGCAGGAGTAGCAGTACTTGAATAAGACAAAATAGACTTCAAAACAAAGAAAGTCACAGGAGACAAAGAAGGACAATACATAATGATGAAGGAGTCAATCCAACAAGAAGATATAACCATTATAAATATCTATGCATCCAACACAGGCACACCAACATACGTGAAACTAATAATAATGGAATTAAAGAGGAAATAGAATGCAACGTACTCATTCTATATTTAAACACTACACTCACTCCTAAGGACAGATCAACCAGACAGAAAATAAGTAAGGAGTCAGAGGCACTGAACAACACATTAGAACAGATGGACCTAACAGACATCTACAGAACTCTACACCCAAAAGCAGCAGAATACACATTCTTCTCAAGTGCACATGGAACATTTTCAAGAAAAGATCATATACAAGGCCACAAAAAGAGCCTTGGCAAATTCAAAAAGATTGAAATTGTACCAAGCAGTTTCTCAGACCACAAAGGTATGAAACTAAAAATAAACTATGGAAAGAAAATAAAAAATTCAAAAACACATGGCAGCGTCACAACATGCTCCTAAATAATAAATGAATCAATGACCAAATAAAAACAGAGATCAAGCAATAGATGGAGAAAAATGACAAAAATAATTCAACACCGCAAAATCTCTGGGACGCAGCAAAGGCTGTGCTAAGAGGAAAGTATATTGAAATAAAGGTCAACCTCAGGAAAGAAGAACAATCCCACATGAACAGTATGAACTCACAATTAACGAAACAAGAAAAAAAAGGATAAATGAGGCCCAAAGTCAGTATATGGAGGGACATAAGAAAGACTAGAGAAGAAATAAAGAAAATTGAGAAGAATAAAACAATAGAAAGAACCAATGAAAGCAAGAAGAGCTTAAACAAAATAGATAAACCCTTAGCCAGACTTATCAAGAAAAAAAGAGTCTACTCATATACACAGATTCAGAAATGAGAAAGGAAAAATCATTACAGAAATCACAGAAATACAAAGATTTATGAGAGAATACTATGAAATATAATATGGTAACAAACTGGATAACCTAGAAGAAATGGACACCTTTCTAGAAAAAAACAACCTTCCAAGGATTACCCAGAAAGAAACAGAAAATCTGAACAGACCAATTACCAGCAAGGAAATTGAATTGGTAATCAAAAAACTACCTAAGAAAAAAATCTCTGAACCAGATCACATCACTGCTAAATTTTCTCAAACATTTAGTGAAGACCTAATATCCATTCTCTATAAAGTTTTCCAAAAAGTAGAAGAGGAGGGAATACTTCCAAGCTCATTCTATGATGCCAGCATCACTCTCATATAAAAACCAGGAAAAGACACTACAAAAAAAGAAAACTACACACCAATACACCCTGGTAAGCATAGATGTAAAAATACTCAAAAAAATATTAGCAAACAGAATTCAAAAATACATCAAGAGGATCATACACCATGATCAAGTGGGATTCATCTGAGGGATGCAAAGATGGTACAACATTTGAAAATCCATCAACATCATCCACCACATCAACAAAAAGAAGGACAAAAACCACATGATCATCTCCATAGACGCTGAAAAAGCATTCCACAAAACTCAACATCCATTCATGATAAAAACTCTCAACAAAATGGGTATAGAGGGCAAGTACCTCAACATAAAAAAGGCTATATATGATAAACCCACAGCCAAGATCATACTTAACAGCGAGAAGTTGAAAGCTATTCCTCTAAGTTCAGGAACAAGACAGGGATGCCCACTCTCCCCACTGTTCTTCAATATAGTACTGGAGGTCCTAGCCACGGCAATCAGACAAAACAAAGAAATACAAGGAATCCAAATTGGTACAGAAGAAGTCAAACTGTCACTATTTGCAGATGACATGATATTGTACATAAAAACCCTAAAGACTCCACTCCAAAACTACTAGAACTGATATCAGAATTCAGCAAAGTTGTAGGATACAAAATTAATACACAGCAATCTGTAGCTTTCCTATACACTAACAATGAACTAGCAAAGAGAGAAATCAGGAAAACAATTCCATTAACAACTGCATCAAAAAGAATAAAATACCTAGGAATAAACCTAACCAAGGAAGTAAAAGACCTATACGCTGGAAACTACAAGACACTCTTAAGAGAAATTAAAGAGGACACTAACAAACGGAAACTCATCCCATGCTCTTGGCAGGAAGAATTAATATCGTCAAAATGGTCATCCTGCCTAAAGCAATCTACAGATTCAATGCAATCCCTACTGACAGCATTCTTTAAAGAACTGGAACAAATAGTTCTAAAATTCATATGGAACCACCAAAGACCCCAAATAGCCAAAGCAATCCTGAAAAGGCGAAATAAAGTTGGGGTGGGGGGATCTCGCTTCCCTACTTCAAGCTCCACTACAAAGCCACAGTAATCAAGACAATTTGGTACTGGCACAAGAACAGAATCACAAACCAGTGGAAGAGAATAGAGAACCCAGATATTAAAGCAAACATATATGGTCAATTAATATATGATAAAGGAGCCATGGACATACAATGGGGAAATGACAGCTTCTTCAACAGCTGGTGTTGGCAAAACTGGACAGCTACATGTAAGAGAATGAAACTGGATCACTGTCTAACCCCATACACAAAAGTAAATTCGAAATGGATCAAAGACCTGAATGTAAGTCATGAAACCATAAAACTCTTAGAAAAAAAACGTAGGCAAAAATCTCTTGGACATAAACATGAGCGACTTCTTCATGAAAATATCTCCCCAGGCAAGGGAAACAAAAGCGAAAATGAACAAGTGGGACTATATCAAGCTGAAAAGCTTCTGTACAGCAAAGGACACCGTCAATAGAACAAAATGGCAGCCTACAGTATGGGAGAATATATTCATAAATGACAGATCTGCCTATAAGAAGGGCCGAAAAACCAACTAACTGGCAAAAAAAGGGAAAGGTATCACCATTATGGTAATACATTTCAATATATTATCACTGTTCTATTAGACAACTATGATTCATTTCCAGGACATAGCTACCCAAACAAAATCACAGCTCTATTGGCCAGGATGAAATATGATCATTGCACAGCCAACCATCTACCAAAATCACCCAATAATTATTTTTCTTTTTTTCTTTTCCCTTTTTTTTTTTTTATTCAGTCTCCATAGAGACTGTCAAAAATTACCAATGCCAACTATATTTCAAGTCGTCATGGCGGGGTATTGGGAAAAGTTTTCAGTTGTTGCTAATTGAAAAACACTTTGGATAAACCTCACAAAATGACCCGATAATTTTTACAGTTAAGTTATTTAGGGTTTAATTAACTGATTTACTCTTTCAATCATTGGTATTTACTGGACACCTAGTATATGTAAAGATAGGTACAAAGTTCTGGGGAAACAATCATAATCAAAAACAGATATGGTTGGATTTGAAAAAAGATGGCAGCATGAGAAGTGAGGCAAAAATCTCCCAAAACCACATATAATACCAACATACAGCAAATACTACTCCTAACAGAGTAAACAGAAAAAAGATTACACCAGTCAGTCTACATGTGGGAAAAGAGAACATTTCACGGAAAAGGGTCGAGTAATGAAGCCATGACCTGGCGGGACCTGAGCACTCCCCCCACCCCAGCTCACCAGCAGGAGGAAGAGAAACAGAGCAGGGAGGGAGTAGAAGTTCAGGACTGCTGAATACCTAGCCCTAGAAATCTCCTCTGCAAACACAAACCCACTTTCCATGGTACTCTGGAGATTAGAGGGGTTGAAAAGCAAAGTCAGAGACTGAGACTCCGGCCGCTTGTGGAGAACAGGTTCCCACAACCGACTGCTCAAGGACAAAAGAAAGGAGGGTGCTTTGAAAGACTTCTCAACAGTGAGAGGGCTGCTAAAGGGGCAAGGATTACACAGAGCTTGCTGCTCAGGAGAAGGAACAGGTGGACAAAATCATCCCAGCACACTCAGCCCAGCAGGTTGGGAACTTTCAGAAAATTCAGGCACTCCATTCACCTGCCTGGCAACACAACCCCAAGGTCCCCTACCGCAATAAGCAGCCTGCCGCTCCTTCCTCCAGGCCAGTACCCACGTACAAATATGCTGCCCCCGCCATCATGCCAGGCCAGCAGGAGGGCAGCCCTGACTATGGTAGCTTAGGGGCTTAATGCAGAGGCTGCTCCCTGCATGCAGCACACTGGCCCTGACAGTGGAGTCAGGCACTGGGGCTGGGAAGAAGGAAAGAGCTCTCTGTTCTCCAGGCAGGCACTAGCGCGGCTAACCTGTGAGCCCCGCAATCGCTCCAGGCTACCAGGAGGGCAGCCTCAACTATGGCAGCTTAGGGGTTTAACGTAAAAGCTGCCCCTTGCACATGGATCACTGGTCCTGACAGTGGAGGCAAGAACTGCAGCCAGAAAGCAGGAAAGAGGGCTCTCTTTAGGGTAGGCACCCGCACTGCTCCTCTGTGACCACTAGCATCGCTCCAGAGAGCTCTGAAAATGAGAGCTTCTGGGCACTACAGGGGGCTGCCTACACAAACCTAATATTTCTCATTATTCAATAGGATTATGAAAAGGCAGAAGAACACTGTTCAATCCAAAATCCCTTCACCACCAGAAAGAGGGATCAGTGGAAATGAAATCACCATCTTCCTGTAAAAGAATTCAAAATAAAAGAATTAAACATGCTAATGGAACTACAGAAAAATATTCAGGAGCTAAAGGATGAATTCAGGAAGGATATGGACACCTTTAAAAAAATAGTAGCTGAAATGAAACATACAATAGAGGGATTTAAAAGCTGATTAGATAAGGTAGAGGAAATGGTAAATGTAATAGAAATTAGAGAACAGGAATAAAAAGAAGCAGGGATAGACAGAAAAAAGGATCTCTAGGAATGAAAGAATATTGAGAGAACTGTGTGACCAATTCAAATGGAACAATATTCGCATTACAGGGGTACCAGAAGAAGAAGAAGAGAGAGAAAAAGGGATAGAAAGTATATTTCAAGAAATAATTGCTGAAAACGTCCCCAGTCTGGGGAAGGAAACAGTCTCTCAAGCTATAAAAATGCACAGATCTCCAAAAACAAAGGACCCAAGGAAGATAACACCAAACATATAATAATTAAAATGTCAAAGATCAAGGATAAAGACAGGGTATTAAAAGCAGCAAGAGAGAAGAAAAGGTCACCTACAAAGGAAAACCCATCAGCCTGTCATCTGACTTCTCAGCAGAAACCTCAGAGGCCAGAAAGAAGTGCCATGCTATATTCAATGAAATGAAATAGAAGGGGCTCCAACCAAGAATACTCTACACTGGCAAGATTATCATTTAAACTTCAAGGAGGGATTAAACAATTCCCAGATAAGAAAAAGCTAAGGGAATTTACCTCCCACACACCATCTCTACAGTGTATTTTAAAGGGACTGCTCTAGATGGAAGTGCTCCTAAGGCTAAATAGCTGTCACCAGAGAAAATAAAACCACAGTAAAGGAAGTACACCAATTAATTACTAACCAAATAAAAAACAAAATCAGCTCCCACAAAGTCAGTCAAGAGATACAGAAAGAGTACAGAATATGACACATAACATATAAAGACAGGAGGAGGAAGAAGAAAAAAAAAAAGGATCCTCAAATTGTATTTATAATAGTGTAATGAGCAAGTTAAGTTAGACTGTTAGATAGTAAAGAATCTGCCCTTGAACATTTCATAACCATGAATCCAAAGCCTGCAATGACAAAAAGTATATACCTATAGATAATCACTCTAAATGTAAATGGTCTGAATGCACTAATCAAAAGACATAGAGTTACAGAATTGATAAAATAGCGAGACCCATCTATATGCTGCCTACAAAAAACTCACTTCAAACCCAAAGACATACACAGACTAAAAGTGAAGGGATGGAAAGAGGTATTTCATGAAAACGATAGGGAGAAAAAAGCAGGAGTTGTAATACTTGTATCAGATGAAACAGACTTCAAAACAAAGAAAGTAACAAGAGACAAAGAAGGACATTATATAATGATAAAGGGGTCAGCCCAACAAGAGGATATAACCATTATCCATATCTATGCACTCAACATAGGAGCACCCAAATATGTGCAACAAATAGTAACAGAATTAAAGGGGGAAACAGAATACAATGCATTCATTTTAGGAGACCAACACCCCACTCATTCCAAAGGACAGAAAAACTAGACAGAAAATAAGGAGACAGAGGCACTGAACAACACATTAGAACAGATGGACCCAACATTCATCTATAGAACACACCACCCAAAAGCAACAGGATATACATTCTTCTCAAGTGCACATGGGACATTTTCCAGAAAAGATCACACATGAGGCCACAAAAAAAGCCTCACTAAATTGAGAAAGACTGGAATTGTACCAACCAGATTCTCAGACCAAAAAGGTATGGATCTAGAAATAAATTGTAAAAAGGAAACAAAAAGGCCCACAAACACATGGACGATTAACAACATGTGTCAAATTAAAAGAGATCAAGCAATATATGGAGATAAATGAAAACAAGAGCATAAAGTCCCAACTTCTGTGGGATACAGTGAAGGCAGTTCTAAGAGGAAAGTATATAGCAATTCAGGCCTATTTAAAGAAAGAAGACCAATCCCAAATGAACAGTTTAAATTCACAATTAAAGAAACTGGAAAAAGAACAAATGAGGCCCAAAGTCAATAGAACAAGGGACACAATAAAGATCAGAGAAGAAATAAATAAAATAAAGAAGAATAAAACAATAGAAGGAAATAATGAAACCAACAGCTGGTTCTTTAAGAAAATAAACAAAATAGATAAAATCCTAGCCAGACTTATTAACAAAAAAAGAGAATCTACACACATAAACAGAATCAGAAATGAGAAAGGAAAAATAACTACAGACAACATTGACATACAAAGAATTATTAGAGAATACTATGAAAAATTATATGCTAACAAATTGGTATAATCTAGAAGAAATGAACAACTTTCTAGAAAAATACAACCTTCCAAGACTGATCCAGGAAGAAACAGAAAATCTATACAGACCAATTACCAGCAACAAAATTGAACTAGTAATCAAAAAACTACCCAAGAACAATATGCCCAAACCAGATGGCTTCACCACTGAATTTTATCAAATATTTACTGAAGAACTAACACCATCCTCCTTGAGGTTTTCCAAAAAATAGAAGACAAGGGAATAATTCCAAATGAGACCAGCATTACCCTAATACCAAAACCAGACAAAGACACAACAAAAAAAGAAAATTACAGACCAATATCCCTGATGAACATAGATGCAAAAATACTCAACAAAATACTATCAAACCAAAGTCAAAAATACATGAAAAAGATTATACATCATGATCAAGTAGGATTTATTCCAGGGATGCAAGGGTGGTACAATATTAGAAAATCCATCAACATCATCCACCACATCAACAAAAAGGGCAAAAATCAGATGATCATCTCCACAGATGCTAAAAAAGCATGTGACAAAATTCAACATCCATTCATTATACAAACTTCCAACAAAATGGATATAGAGGGCAAGTATCTCAACTTCATAAAGGCCATATACAACAAACCCAAAGCCAACATCATACTGAACAGTGAAAAGCTGAAAGCTTTTCCTCTAAGATCAGAAACAAGACAAGGATGCCGACTCGCCCCACTTATAGTCAACACAGTACTGGAGGTTCTAGCCATGGAAATCAGACAACCTGAAGAAATAAAAGGCATCCAAATCGGCAAGGAACAAGTTAAACTATCACTGTTTGCAGACATGATATTATACATAAAAAATGCTAAAGAATCAACTCCAAAACTACTAGAACTAATATCTGAATTCAACAAAGTTGTAGGATACAAAATTAATACACAAAATTCTGTTTCTAGCAGAAAGAGAAATCAGGAAAACAATTGCACCCACAATTGCATCAAAAAGAATAAAATATCTGGGAATAAACCTAATCAACAAAGTGAACAACCTGTACCTTGAAAACTACAAGATACTCTTGAGACAAATTAAATAAGACATTAATAAATGGAAATATATCCCATGCCCATGGGTAGGAAGAATTAATATTGCCAAAATGGCCATCCTGCCTAAATGATTCAGTGCAATTCCTATCAAAATACTGACAGCATTCTTCAACGAACTAGAACAAATAGTACTAAAATTTAAATGGAACCATGTAAGACGCTGAATAGCCAAAGCAATCCTGAGAAGGAAGAACAAAGCAGGGGGTATTACACTCCCCGACTTCAAGCTCTACTACAAAGCCACAGTAATCAAGACAATTTGGTACTGGCACAAGAACAGACCCATCGATCAATGGAATAGAATAGAGAGCCAAGATATAAACCCACACATATATGGCCAATTAATATATGATAAAGGAGCCATGGACTTAAAATGGAGAAATGACAGCCTCTTCAACAACTGGTGTTGGCAAAACTGGACAGCTACATGTAAGAGAATAAAACTGGATTACTGTCTAAGTCCATACACAAAAGTAAACTTGAAATGGATCAAAGACCTGAATGTAAGCCATGAAACCATAAAACTCTTAGGAAAAAACATGGACAAAAATCTCTTGAATATAATCATGAGGAACTTTTTCATGAACACATGTCCTCAGGCAAGAGAATCAAAAGCAAAAATGAACAAGTGGGAATACATCAAACTAAAAAGCTTCTGTACAGCAAAGGACACCATCAGCAAAACAAAAAGGCATCCTATAGTAGGGAGAATACATTTATAAAAGACATACCCAAAAAGGGGTTGACATCCACAATATATAAAAAATTCACATGGCTCAACTCCCAAAAGTCAAAAAACCCTATTAAAAAATGGACACAGGATATGAACAGACACTTTTCCAAAGAAGAAATTCAAATGACCAACAGGCCCATGAAAAGATGCTCCACATCACTAATCATCAGGGAAATGCAAATTATAACTACAATGAGATATCATCTCACACCAGTTAGGATGGTGAACATCCAAATGACAAGCAACAACAAATGCTGGCCAGGATGTGGAGAAAGGGGAACCCTCCTACACTGCTGGTAGGAATGTAAATTAGTTCAACCATTGTGGAAAGCATGATGGAAGTTCCTCAAAAAACTAAAAATAGAAATACCATTTGACCCAGGAATTCCACTCCTAGGAATTTACCTGAAGAATACAAGATCAGATTCAAAAAGACGTATGTTCCCCTATGTTTATGGCAGCACTATTTACAATAGCCAAGATATGGAAGCAACCTAAGTGTCCATCAGTAGATGAAAGGACAAAGAAGATGTGGTACATATACACAATGGAATACTATTCAGCCATAAGAAGAAAACAAATCCTATCATTTGCAACAACATGGATTGAGCTAGCGGGTATTATGCTCAGTGAAATAAGCCAGGCGGAGAAAGGCAAGTACCAAATGATTTCACTCATCTGTGGAATATAACAACAAGGCAAAAACTGAAGGAAAACAGCAGCAGACTCACAGAACCCAAGAATGGACTAACAGTTACCAAAGGGAAAGGGATTGGGTAGGGTAGGGGTGAAGGGAGGGATAAGGGGATTAAGGGGCATTATGATTAGCACACATAATCTGGGGGGGTATAGGGAAAGAAGTATAGCACAGAGAAGACAAGTGGTGACTCTATAACATCTTACTATGCTGATGGACAGTGACTGTAATGGGGTATGCAGTGGCGACTTGATAACAGGGGGGAACATAGTAACCACAATGTTGCTCATGTAAAACCTGAGCATAAGATTGTCTATCAATGATACCTCCAAAAAAAAAAAACAGATATATGGTCCCTATCTCATGGAATATACAGCCTGAGGACAGAGAAAAACACTAATCAAATCATCACAAAAAGAAATGTGTAACTCTGGCAAGACCTTGTTAACGACCTTCGTTACCTTTTCCAAAAAAAGCAGTCCCTCCTCTCTTGATAACTACCTCAATTTCTTTGTGTGCACCCCCAGTTCTTGCAAGCTATATATTTCAGGGGCAGCTGCCGCCATTTTTGCCTCTAGGATTTAGACAGGTGGCTCAACTTAAACTAGCTCAAATCCTATACCCTGGCCACAGTTACTGGTTAAGAGATGTTGAAGTACACAACTCAATTAGGACCACTGAGGTGAACAGAGAAAACTGGCCCTTCTGGAAATCTCTGGCTTTTCTGACATTCTGGAAATGATGACCCCTGGATTACTGGCAGCCTCCAAAATGACTAGAAGTTGCCATCCTACAGGTGGACTGATGAAAAGTAGTTCACATTTCTAAGAAGGCTTCAAAGGGGAAGATCTGTTTTAAATTTGAGAATGTACCTCTGAGTAAATATCTCTTAAACTGAAATCTGAAGAATCAGAAAAAGAGGGAAGAACATTCAGGTGCTGGATAAGCATTTGCAAAGAAAACCCCTCACAGTAGAGGGGGAAAAGATAAGAACCTAAGAAAAAACAGCATAAGAAAAAAAATAGGGTATGACTTGGTGCTGAAGAACAGAGTGGGAGGTACATTCTTCAAGGTCTTATGAGCTGTGTTAGGAGGTTTAAACTTTATTCTGAAAGTGCTGCAGGTTTGTTTTGGGGAGTCAGGGTAGCACAGATTACTATCTATAGTGTAGTAGCATTAACTCATATAAATCTGTCTGAGGACATATACCATACTGAACATCTTATTTTCACACACCTTTCAAGATCAAGAAAAGGACAGGAAACACTATAACTTGGCACCAATGGAATCTCCTCTACAAGGTCCTTAACAGAGGGGCATCCCAACTCAGCTTGGGCAGCTCCAATGAAATTGAGATTATCATGAAACATTAATCCAGGACAGTTTACTCAGAGACTTTAAAAAGTAGAAAGTATCGGTGATTCTTTGATCATCGGGGCTCTGCAGATAAAGTCGTGTGGTAAGCTTTATCACATCCAGCTTGGGGGAGGCTGGAGGTTGTCTCACTGAACCTGGAAGCCAAGGTTTGAATGGGATTCCTAATAGAGCTACAGGTCATAAATGCCCATGCACTTGTTTCAAAGTGCTGAAGGTTATGAAATACATAACAATGTCCAAACCTCAAAATGTCAAGGAGGGAAGAAAGTATGCTGCCTGATAAGCTTGCTTCTGTGTCATGACTTCAGCATTTTCACTCTCCCCTGCATTCCAGAATTCCCAGAATTGTTATAAAGATAATTCTCCCAATAAATGTATCCTCAGTAACTGAAGCTAACTCTGTATTACTGTCTGCCAATATTATTGTAATCCATTTCATAAGAGCCAGGCTTTTATTACTCTTAAATATTAGTTAACTCAAGCTCACAATTACACAGGATACAATGGTTTGCCAAGCTTCATTGCTTCAACTGGGCTCAGCAAATAAATTTTTAGATTAAAAAGTTATAAAATATTAAATCATATAAAAGTATTCACTGTAATAGCAAGAAATCATGAATTCTCTGTACACCTTTTATTCTTAATAACATTCTCCAGTATAACTGCAATGGATGAATGTTTGTCTCCCCAAAACCCATATTAAGAGCCTACGTTAAAAACCTAGGTGATGGTATAAAGATGTAGGGCCTTTGGGAGGTTACTAGATCATGAGGGCTCCTAAGGAATGGGATCAGAGCCCTTATACTAGAGGCCCCAGGGATCTCTCGTCTCTTCCACCATGTGCAGACACAGTGAAAGGCAGCTGTCTATCACCCAGAAAGTGCTCACCAGACACTGAATCTGCCGGCTACGTGATCTTGGGTTCCCCAGTTTCCAGAACTGTGGGAAGTGAATTTCTGTTGCTTATAAGCCACCCATTTATTGTATTTTGTTATAGCAGCACAAACAGACTAAGACAATTATCAAAGATTGTGAGATAATGGAAAACATATCTATTAGTCTCTGCCCCCAGTTCCTAACACAGGGCTCCTAAACTCTTTTAATGTCCTAAGTGATAAAAGCACCAGGAGCACCTTGTTTTGAGGAGGAAACTCTGGGTGTGGGCTCCAGGATGGCTCTGAGAGGAGGGCTGGTCACCAGAAACACCAAGTCATGATGAGCATCTTGGGATTTTCAGTCCCACCTCCCACACCCACACCCACTTCTCTATAAAGGGGAGAGGGGCTGGAAATAGAGTTAATAATGGATCACGCCTACCAGAAAGCCTCCATCAAATGTAAATAATATGGGGCTCGGGGAGGCCAGATGGGTGAACACATCCACACTGGGAGGGTGACACACCCCAAATCCAAAGACAGAAGCTCCTGCCTGAGCTTGGGACCCTTCTAGACCTCGCCCTGTATATCTCTTCATCTGGCTGTTCAACTGTATCCTTTATCACATCCTTTAATAACATGGTAAATGTGTTTCCAAGTTTTGTGAGCCTCTCTAGTAAATTAATCAAGCCTGAGGAGGGGAATGTGGAAACCTCCAATTTGTAGCCAAATCAGACAGCAGTTTGGGGTAACTTGGGGACCTACTACTTGCAACTGGCCTCTGAAGGAAGTGGGGAGAGTGGCAGACGGGCAGTCTTGTGGGACTGAGTCCTTAGCCTGTGGAATCTGATGCTATCTCGGATGGTGTCAGAATTGGAAGTGAAGCTGATTGCAGATAACTGGTTGATACAAGGAAAAACCTCCACACATTTGGTGACCAGAAGTGACATGTTCTGTGTGCGTAGTAAAGGAGACACACAAGAAAGAAACAAAAAACAGGATTTTCCTTTACAAAGATATACTGTCATTCCAAGATCAGTTAATTTCACAGAACTCAGTGTTGTAAATCTTGAGATAATGACCAAGTATTTCACTACTGGTTAGCAAAACATGTACTTTTTTTTTTTTTAAACAAGGAGGCAACATTGCAAATCATAAGTGTTTTCTGTAAACAACTAACTGACCCAGATAAACAAAAGATGGCAGCTACTACTCCCCATTCAAAGAAGTCAATCAGAACTTCAAATTTGTCTTTAGAAGAATTAGTGAAATGAAATGTTTATAAATGGGCAGCAAAGCTCCTGGAAGAAAAAGTAAACTCTAAATATAGCTATCATTACCATATGTAGTTACTTTGATTAACAAGTCATTCTTAAATATCCAAACATGAAAATATTATTCCTACAAGTTATCCCTCATAACTAGAAAGAAAAATAATGAAGGTGACCTACAGCAGAATGTTACCATAAATCACATTTTAAAATTCCCATGTTAGTGAAGGTTTGTAAGAGGAAAAGATGGTTTCTTTCCTTCAGAAGGCAAAGAATTAATTTCTATAAAAAAATCCTATAGAAGTGACATTTGATAACACTTTACACAAAATCAATTGTCAATTTCACTGTTGCTGCCCATAAGCAAGGGAACCCTAAGCCTCCAATCAATGAAGCTAGAATATCTAGTTGGTTTCTAAATTTTCAGAGAACAGATTTTAAGTATATTTGAAGAGAGCGTCTACAGAAATTTAAGTTTCAAGAAATCCCAAGAGGTAATTTCTCTCACGCTCACTTACAAATAGACAACCTAAAAAAAGGCACTGTCTCTTCAAAGAGATAACAGAAAAAAATGCAAATTTATCTTAAAAGACTAAAAAAGCCAGTATAAAAATCAACATTTTAAATTCTCTGAATAATTGAAATATTTTCTAAACAAACCAGTTAGCTTTACAAGTAATAATCCAACTAAATTAAGACTCAAGACTAAAATTTTCCCGTTATGCAAGAAAAACTAATAAATTTCAAATTCCTGCAATGAGACTGAAGACCTTCTGTGAAGCAGACAGCATCACAGCTGGGAAGATCACACCCTAGGTCAACGCCCACTTCCCTGCTTCCTAGCTGTATAACCCTGGCCAAACTGCTTTGCAGCTTCCCTTTCCTTAAATGGAGACCAGCTTTGCCACCACGTCCCACCAGAAATCACTGGTGGTGTCTACCTCCTATGAGGGCTGCTGGGATTAGCTTCAGTGGCATCTCCAGTACTCACCGTCATGTACTCTACTGCTCTAGACAAGGCCCTTCATGTTGTTCTCTAGCCATGATTGTTTTTCCCTAGACTTCCCTCAGAGGCTCTTCTATACCCTTTCCAAGGGCAAACCACCTGCAGTAGCCATATTACCGCAATGCCTATACATCCAAATCTTGCAATTCCTTTCAAGGCCAAACTCAAATCTAAATCTTCTTGAGCCCTACAAAACACCACCTCCTCCATAAAGCCCTCTAATTCCTACAAGATCCATGTTTCTCTACCCTGACTGCCTCCAATCACCTGGGGAATTAAAAAAGAGAAAAAAATGTCCTGAAGCCTGGGCCTCAGCCATGCCAACTCTGCTGGTCTAAGGTGTGACCACAGCAGCAGCTATGGAAAAGACCTCTTCATGCTCTGAGACCCCACAACACTCAGCGAGTACTTCCCTTGCAGCACTTTATACTTTCTATCCCATATTTTAATTACATACAAATTGTACTTAAACTGTAAACTCTTGGAAAACAGGACCATTATTTGATTTATAGCCCTTAGGTATCCACAGAAAAAAGTGACTTAAACTACTTGAACTACCAGGCTGGTCAGCTATCCGTTGAATGCAGAGGTAAAGAAATGTAATTTCAGTACTCCTAGAATACATGACTCAAAAATACAGTTTAAAACTAAAGCCTACCAACACCTGAAAAACTAATCTGTACTTCAATAGTTCAGATGTTTCTACTCGACTTTATGTGAACTTGCTACTTTATAGAAGAAATGGCTTATTCCCAAACAGATCACTTAGAGTTCCCTGGACGGATCGCGTTCCCTCACGCCACGATGCTTTCAATGTGCGCTGCAATTTCTTCATCTGGCTCTTACTACTCATTGTAAAAATTCCTTCAATAATGGAGAGCACGCCCTTAGATCAAAGTCCTAGTTCAATGTCCCTCTTTTGTATGCCCTTCAACATTTGGCAGTATTACCACTATAATAGCATCTGTCAAAAATAAATTATTACTTTGTTCATCTAGTTCCCTATGGGTTTCTGGGAAGGGAAGGAGACTCTCAACATTGTAACTTCATCATCCAGTATAATGTTATGGTACTTATGAAGTGTTCAAAGTGTTTAATAAAATGCTGAATGAAGAAAAACTCTTAATTTGTTCATCTGTAAAAATGAGTGACTTAATGTCTAAGGTCTCTACCAGCTTCATATTCTATTAGAATGAAGGATGGAGAAAAACAAATGATGTATAATAAAGACTCAGATCCATGTCTGGAGTGGAATAACTTCTAATCATAATACCACAAATTGCTCATTTATACAAAATTTTTTTTTACACATCACTTTAATATTTAAGCCAAAAGACAGTGAGTTGCTGTTATATTGCTCATTATGGTTGGAGAAATTTTCCTTCAAAATCATTAAGTGCTCATTAGCAATCCTAATTTTAATGCAAGGTAATACATGATTTTACATAGAGGTAGTTAAAGAACTATAGTTATTTCATAACCATGTGTGGATAAAGTGAAGGTTCCTATGGCCAGGATCCTCACCTGAACCTAAACTACTTGATGATGTAACTGGCCTACTGCTTCCACACCCTATGCAATTAGCTGTTATTGACTGAGTCATTATATAGAGCTCTACCCAGTGCTCTGGGTGGAGGCAAAGACGAGGAAGGATTACAGTTCTGCAGACTGTTGGATGCAGAGGTAATTCTAGTGCTTGATCTATCCTGGGAGAACAAAGCTGGGTAATAAACCCCTTTACCCCAAGAATGTTTCATTGTCATTCCTTGGTCTCACTGAATCCATGGTGAACTTGCCAATGAAACCCACTGGCAAGGCAGAGAACTTGAAAAAAAAAATTAGAGAAGCTTAAAAACATTGTAATGAAAGTATTTCCTCTTCCATGCCTTTTTTAAAATGCCATGGCATTATGATGAGTAATACAACAGTAAATATGGATGCAAGGACACCATGTTGCAGGTACACTACAGCGAGGTAAGTTCAAGAAGTGTTTCCTAACCTTACACTTCCTGAAAATACAAGGTTGCTTTCATATAAGGCAAGTCAAATCAAAACTGGATAAACTTAAGATGTAATACAAACATAACTCAATAGCTGGACAAAAATGCATGTAAATTCTGTGGATAAAAGTTCCTGTGGCCAGGATTCTCACCTGGCTCTGGTTGGCTAGCTCACTACACACGTGTGGGCAATACGTTGCTATTGACTATATAAAGAGCTCTCCTCAGTGCTCTGCACGACACGGTGGCACAGCTGCAGGAGAGCAGAGGCTGGAGTGGTGGCAGCACCAATGACAGAGGCCCAGAGGCAGAAGCCAGCTTGCTGCATGCATACTTGCTCTGGGCGGACGGGATTTTAGTGTTTGACCTGCCACCGTGGAAATAAAGTTGAGTATAAACCTTTCACCCCTAGAACGTTCTACTGTCATTTCTTTGGTCACACTGAATCCATAGTGAACTTGCCCGGGGCTGAAATCCATTGGCAAGACAACGCAAACTTTTTTTAGCTATAAAGCTACTCCTTGTGTTTTGGAGAAGAAAACTGGCTTTTCGTAATGCTAATTACATACAGGAAGATAGTAAAAACAAGACAAGTACTTTGCAAACACCAGAACTAGCTCAGGCTTCCCTGAGCACTGTCCTGAGAACCAGAACGACCAATTTTAGCCACCACTGTAACAAGGTAATTCAGAAAAGTCGACGTCTTCAGAAAAAGGCTACGGAAGAAAACTTAGCCATGAAAAGTTTTCTTAGCTTCAAGAGAAAACTTGCTCACCTTCTTACTTTGGGTAAGAAATAATCCCAAGTGTCCTTAAATCCCTAAGTTTCCCCAGTTAGTAACTCACGCCAAAGCCCAGGCCACTCCACCTCTGCGTGCATTCACTGAATGACAAAACTCTGCGGGACACGTGACTCGAAAGCAAACCCTCGAGCCATCAGAAATACCTCATCAAGGGGAAACCCATGCCCAAGGAACCCCCACCACCACCTCCACAACAGCCCACGTGGAGCCCCGCTCTTCAGAGACACCGGCACTCACCCGCCGCTCTCCCGGGAGACAGACCTGCGGTGTTTCGAAATCTGAGCGCAGCCGGCTCGCGAACTCTCCTGGGGAAAACTCTTACCCTCGCCTCAAAGGTCCCCTCACAGCACGCTGGGCGCTGCCATTTTGACAGGAGAGCGGGCCCTGCCCCTGAGGACTCTTAGTCGCCCTGAGCGGAGCCAGAACCCCATAGGGCTCCTGACCCGTCACCTCAGCGTCCCCCCGAGTCTTGTCCCCACGCACAGAGAATGCTACGTCCTTAGGACTCACCAACAAAGCGCCGCCAAGGTGCAGAACCCTGACAAGCCGAAACGCCTCTCAGGCAGCGCCGAGGGCGGCCGCAGCGGAAAAGGCGGGTCAGCTGCGGCCGGGGGCGGGGCGGCCGTGGCCCGGGACAGAGCGTCAGCGCGGCGCGCGTTCTGTAACCCAGGCAACGCGCCCTGTGGCCTAGGCAAGGAGCCGCGCTCTGAGACTCAAAGTCCCCTCCGCTACCGAGTTCGTGAAGGCGCTCCTCGACTGTGCGCACTCAAGTCCCAGCCCCCGGCCTCGTCCCGGAGCCGAGAGGCTCCGTGCAGGGGCGGCCCCTAGCCCTTCACCCTCGGAGGTCCCTCCTGCTCCCCTCTGTCCGCCCGCTTGGAGAGCTGCTGCAAGCCCGAGCCTGCCAGGCTGGGGCGGCGGGCGAACGCCTCCTCCTCGGCACCTCCCCCTTAGCTGCCCGAAGCCCGCCTGCTCCCTCCTCCGAAGCCGTGCGCTACCTGCAACGCTGTCTGCAGCGGCCGAGGCGTCGGCGGGCGCTCAGGCCCGGCCCGCTAGCCAGACCGGACCCCGCTGCATGATTTCCTTCCTGGTTTTTGCATAGACTGAAGTTCTGTGGGTTCGGTTAAATTCGGGACTTTGGCGAAGAGGACCCTTCCCCCCCCCTCCAAAAAAAAATGGCAGCCTCCAGCCGCGCACAAGTGTTAGATCTGTACCGGGCGATGCTGAGAGAGAGCAAGCACTTCAGCGCCTACAATTACAGGTGACCCGGCCGGCGGCGGGGGCGAAAGGTCCGGGGGCGTGGGCTGCCCGGGAACATCCCGGTATTTGGGGACCCCTGTCCCGCGCCGACGGCCTCGGAACGGTGGTGGGAAGGCTCCACCACCGAAAAGCATGCCCCTGCCGACAGAAGTGACCCTCTGAAGCTTCTGGGGAAGAGTAAGGGGCTTGCCTTTCATTGTATCAGAGAATACGTTCTTTCTAATTCTGTGGCATCTTCCTCCGCGTCTGATAGGTGCTCTGGGAGCGTGTTTAGTGGTGTGTTTCTACCATAAGACGGGTGGACGTGAAAGCTACATGTGCTCGTTAGGACCAGTTAGTTGCATTTATAGAAAAGAGTTGACAGTGGAAGTAACCAGTCGTAGCACCTGCCCACAGGCTGAAATCTCGCTCTGGCCACCCCTTTTACTTCCTAGGTGGCTTAGCCTTTTTGATTGCAAGAATCAAATCTTTTCTACTGAGAGCATTGGCTTTGAGGAGGCAGGGCGAGGGCAGAATTTGTAAGGAGACACAAGGAGCGGTAAAGAGAAAAAGGTCTCACAGACTTAGAGGAGCTGAAACGTTTTCTTGGCCTCATCAGATAGGGATACAGCTTAAAGGATCTTAGCAGAAGGAAAATGACAGTCTAAATTCCACAGCCTTAATGTAGCACACAGCTTCTTCCATGCCTGCCTCATTCTTATATTTGCTCTTGAGTCCCAAATTCTTACTGTTTATGTTTTTTGTCTGCCTCAGAGCCTTTGCTTTCTTTTCTACTTCCTTGTAACTTCTGACCCATCCTTTCTGTATCTTAATGGATCTTCTTTCTTCATCCTTTCATATTAGGTGTTTTCTACTAACTGCCTGGTCCTTTCTGAGTTTAAGCCATATTCCCAAAGCTAGAATCTGATAAGCTCGTCCCTCGTCCCCAGGTCTCACTTTTGATGGCAGGCCAGCCTATAGATTGGATATCCTAGAAGCAGAGCCGACCTCTGGAACAGATCTGGTTAGATAGGCCCCTCCCTCCCAGTGGGTACATGAGCTGGCAGATATTATGGGTAGACCTCTTACATTGTCAGTTACCTGATAAAACAACCCCTCAAGCAGTGACTGTGTAATTTTTAGATACCTGCATAGAAAAGGTACTTATCATATAAAATTGAGAACATCTAGTTCATACCAGTGAAGTCACATCAATCATAATCATTCATTCAACTGATTAAAGAAAACTCTTCAGGGAAGAGCATGGTTTTACTAAAGACTTAGGCTTTGGATTGTAAAGTTTATAATAAACAGTATGGATACTGGTGGAATTTTAAACAAAAAATTAGCCAAGTCCTTAGCACCAAGAGCTTAACCAAGGAGGAATCCAAAAAATAAGGAAGTGAGTAAGTGAAACCAATTTTCACTAGTCTGGAAGAAGATATTTTGTCATTTAAATTTACTGAGAATAAGCAAGAACTGGGAATCCACATACAGGTTACACACTGAAGAGACAGCAGCAGGGTTAGGGTAGATGTGAGAGCACATCGTAGAGAAGTCCAGTAGTAGCTTGGGGTATATATAACCTTGGATAAGTCACTTAACCTTAATGTTTCCGTTTTCATTTTTGTAAAATTAGCCTATTGGACTAGGTAATTTCTAAGGATCCTTCCATCTCTAAAATTCCATTTGGAAATGATTTCTGAGTCAGGTGGTGAAATCCCCATATGAGGCTAAGTTTTATCAAGTGAATAAATGCTAAGTCAACAGGAGTGAACTGCAGGAAAATCATTCAAAGCTGTATCTGACAGAAAATTGGAAATGAGTTTCTCTATGAGCTCCTATAAGGTAATACACATGTAGAAAATAATTGTTCAAATTACACTTGGAGTAATGCTTTTGAGCTAAATTTGTTACCCACATGTAAATGTATTATACAAAGGAATCTGGTAATAATTTTACATTGTTTCCTGAAATTATGGACCTGAGTGTCCTACTAGTATCATCTCCTAAGATAATAAACTTACTTGTTATAATATATGTCCTTCTTCTGTATTACAGCTATATATTACAGATTTCCAAAACAGCCCCTTCCCCATGTACTGTTTTCTCTATCCAGCATGCCCTTCAGTCACCCTTGTCTTGAGTCCTCCTCTTCCTTTCAGGTTCAGTTCAGTCATGAACTTCTCAGGACAAAGAATTTCTTAACTCTCTTCATCCACATCCCCTACCCCTATCCAAACAGGTCCTTGTCCTACAAGATTTTTTATTTGTTTTATTTCAATGCTTCCAAAACACTTAACCTGGCAACTACTTTGCCCAGTGTCAGACCAGACCCCAGAGATAGAAAGATGAGAGCTTTGGGCTTAGCAGGGCACCTGCCATCAATGGCTTTTCTTATGGACCTTTGTGGGACACAGTTGCAGAGATCATTGTCACACACTGTGGTAAGTGTCGTGACAGGCATGTACAGAGGGCAGAGTCAAGAACGCGTCCCAGAGGATGGCACTGGACCCAAGGCAGGAAGCAGCATAGTATGCTCAGATAACAGCAAATGGCAGAAGGCTGTTTAATTGTTGCAGAGTTAAACATGATTCAGAGGGTGACAGAGGACAAGACTGACTGACAAGGGCCACATATTCAAGGGCCTAGGGGCCTTGCTAAGGAACCTGGACTTTATTCTTAGCTAACAGGTAGCCAGTAAGGAGTTTTAAGTCTTAAAGTAACAGGGCCAGATTTGCATTTTAGATAGATCGCTGGCAGCAATGTAGATGATAATTTTGAGGGCTAGATAACAAGGACTCCTAATGGGAGTTGATTACAACAGTGCTGAGGAGAAATTAGGGCTCTAATGAAGGCAGGACTAGTGGAAGATAGAGGGAAAAAGGCATAATTAATAATTAGAAGATAAAATTATAGAATTCTGTGAACAGTTAGATTCAGGAATAAGGAGGAAGAAAATCCGAACAGTCTGGAATGATGTCTAGGTTGCTAATTAAGCTGAGGCACAGAGAGGTTAAGCCATTAACTGACTTAAGAAATACAGAAATAGCTATTCTTGTGGAGACAATACTTGAATTCATTTTTGGGTCATCTTGGGTGAATGTCACCTGGGATGCCCAGCAGCGACAGTTATTCACAAGAGTGCAGATCAGGTGAGCAGTCAGGGCTAGAGTTGTCATCACCACTCAGTCACTGTGTGACCTTAGCATATCACTTCACCTCGCTGTTTTGAAGTTTCTTAATCTATAACGTGGAGTTGATGATTTTTCTGTCTCAGAGGGTGGAGAGGTTTAAATTAGTGCATCTACATCAACTGTCTAGAAATTCTGCCTGGCACGGAGTAGTCACTCAATAAGTGGAATTGTTATCGTAAGTGGAATTAAAATCTTGATATTAGGAGAAATTTCCAGGAAATTTTGTTCTCAACTGGGGCAATATCATTTGATAATGTCTGGAGACATTTTTGGTTGTCAAAACTTGGGTGCGAGGATGCTACTGGCATGTGGCAGCTAGGGCCAGGGATGCTGTTAAGCACAGGACAGTTCCCTATAGCAAAGAATTATCTGGCCCAAAATGTCAAATGTGCCAAGATTTAGAAATCCTAGATTATAGTGAAAAAATTAGTGGGTTGAGGATGCTGTCAAAATGTAGGGGTTGGTTGAAGAACAGCCACTGAAGGAGGCCAAGAAGAGACCATTTAAGAATGCAGTGCTTAAACTTTTGATCTTAGTATCCTATTACATTTTTAAATGTTACTGAGAACCCCAAAAAGCTTTGTTTATGTGGGGCATATTTAATCATATTAGAAATCAAAACTAAAACATTTTAAAACACCTATTTTAAATAAATTAATAAATCTTTGACATATTAACATAAGTAACATTTTTATGAAAATTAGCCATTTTGCTTCTCCAAAAAATAATCAGTGACAGGAGTGCCATTATTTGATGTTTTTGCAAATCTCTTTAATGTTTGGCTTCATGGAATATGCCTGGATTCTTATTTGTTTCTGTCTATAGGCTATTCATATATCCATGTCATCTAGCCTCTGGGAAATTCCACAGTACACACATAAGAGAATGAGAGTGAAAATAGCAAATGTCTTCTTAATATTATGTCTTCCTGATGGATCCCCTGAAAAGTCTCAGAAACCTCCAGTGTCCCTGGGCCACACTTGGATAACTACTTATCCATGGTCCCTGGAGTTGGCAGTATTGAGATCTCTGGGGACCTTTAGCAGAACAGTGTTAGGGAGGTATTTAAAACAGAACCCAGATTGTGGTTGTTGAGAAGTGAACCAGAAAGAAGTCAACTGCCACAGTGAGTGTGGAGCTCCCCCACTGTCCCCAAGGACAACCAAGGAGGTTGGTTTACATAATGTGAGAGTGTGGATAACTGCTAGAGAGAGACTGCACAAGAGGGGAAAATGGCATGTCTGAGAGCACAGGTAGTAGGAGTGGTATTGAACAGGAGTTCGTTCCATCAGTGGAATGAAGGAGGCGAAGGTAAGTTAGAATGTAAGAGGATGGGAAGTTGTGATTCATGCCATACCTGACAGCTGGTTTCAGGCTAAAGTGGAAGATAAGTGGTTGTTAAGAAAGCACCATCTTCTCATATTTATTATTACATACACCAAACACTATTATATTTGTTAGTTTACTGGTCTCCGCATTATTCATTCCTTGAAAGCAGAAATTCTGTCTTACCTCTGTATTCCTAGTGCTTAGCACAATTCCTACTAGTATATGTTTATAAACATTGGTTGTTGAAAAACAAGAGGAAAATGTATTCAGAGGTCATTTTTACCAGCCATTTCCTCCTGTAGGTTAAAAAGTATATTATTATAAAATGTGAGAAAAGGCAAAAAGAGCTAAGTACTGACCCAGTTGTGTGTCAGAACTCCTTAATACATTAAATTTGAATCTTCTTTATACTTGTGCATTAAAACACTGTGCTAGGAGCTGCAAATCACAATGAGCCTCCCATTAATGTTAGAAGAGTTGTAAGTACTGTTGGCCTTAAAAAACATAGGAGCCCATTATTTTACCAGCAAAATTAGTCTATTCAGGAATAGCAGAGGAATTGCTAATTTGGAATGTGCTAGCTATGGCAAACCACAGGCAAGTCTCAAGAACAAAGGAGAGGTACAAGGACAGGAATGTTCATAGAGAAAAAGGAGGAAGTCAGGAGGGGCTGCTTTGGAGGAAAGAGAGTTCAGGGTGGTGATGGTGTCTCATTGACTGGGCTGTTGCTGGGCAAGGGGAAAACCTTCCTCCTCCTGCAAGGTAGTGAAGTGAACCTCTTCCTGCCTGGAGTGTGAAGTAAGCTGCCATGGAAGTGCCGGCTTGAGAGCTCCTCTTCAGGGCTTCCGTTTATTAATTTTCACAGTACTATCTGAAGTTGATCAGCAGAGTAGAAAGGAGGAAAGGCTGTGTAATAGAGGAACTGACCTCATAAGTGCCACCTTAAAAATAAATAATACCATTAGGAGTGCTTATGACTACAAGTGATAGGAATCCTTTACACTGTGCTTAAGTAGGGGGTTATTTTTCTCACAGAGAAAGGGTCTAGAAGAATGTAGCTGCTCAAGCTGAGTTAGCTAGATGATGTCGGGGTGTCTTCAGTCTGTTTCACTCTCATGCCTGCTCCTAATGGTTGCAAATAGCTATTGAAACTCCAAATGTCGTATCTTTATAACAGGAAAGGGTAAGCCTTTTCATGAGGAAAGGTTAAACTTCCTTGGAAGCTTTCTCGAAGACTTCTGATAATATCTAAGGGACTGTTACATTTCTGTCACTAGCTGAGTGAGTGGCTGGAAAGTTAGAATATAGCTACACTGGCCCTTATGGTGGAAGGTGGCAAAGAGAAAAGGGTTGGAAATGCCTGCTGGGTTACCTACAGTGTCTGCCACAGATAGGAACGTGTAGACATGGTGGACAAACTGCAGACACAGATAATAAGGCATAAGGGAAGTAAAATGCAAGGGGCACATTGGGACTAGATGTAGGTAATTATGGCCAAAGCATTTGACTGGAGTTTGGTCAGAGGTAACTAAGTCCTGGGTAAAATGGGTTGACAAGAAAAATGAGGCATAGAAAGGATAAGCAGCTAGACTGAGGTCTCACAACTGGTAAATATTGAAATGAG
Source organism: Manis pentadactyla (assembly GCF_030020395.1). Lineage (NCBI taxonomy): Eukaryota > Metazoa > Chordata > Mammalia > Pholidota > Manidae > Manis > Manis pentadactyla. The sequence continues at coordinate 63,740,792 of NC_080034.1, forward strand.
AAGTAGAAAGCCACCCAGCTCCCAGTGCACTGCTTTTAACACAACTCCACACTCCTCAATAGAAACTTCCTACGATTCATGTATCCTCTGGCTCAGCCTTCAGAAGTTTTACAAACACCAACCCAAAGGTATTTATTTTCAGTTTCTTTTTACAGCTGAAGTAACTAAGCAGGCTGTCCAGTTTCATGACTGGTAAAATTATTGACTGTTGATAAATGTCAGTTTTCAGTTACTACCAACTACACAACTGAATGCAGCACTAGAGAAGTCTCTGCAGTCTTAATGAATGAACTAAGGAATGACTCATATTCAGGAGTCTCTTCTCTCTCTGAACTGAAAGCTGAGGACCTGGAATCTCCACCTCCTGGAAAAGGCAGGGACTAAACAGAGGGATTCCTTCATATGTTGCAGTCTTCATCGATGCAGGTCTTATCAAATTGACTGCCTTCTGCCCCATGTGCCACTGACTGACCAAGAATGCTAAGGTGAATAGTATTAACACCAAGCACCTTTCTCTTTCCAAGCAGGACAGCTCAACTGAAGACCCTAGGGCCAAATATTCTTTCACCTGGGAACACATGGGCAAATCACTTTGGTCCTAAGATTTCTTGAAAACCCATAGTATGTATGTGTGTATATGTATACATATGTATGTGTATATATTATATATATCACTGCACTAGGGCCTCAGAGTAAATGGAATATAAACACAAGATGGCCCTGCTGTTTGTTGTAAGGTTGTGCTATGGTTATATGAATGTACACACTAGGACAGCTCAAAACACTTACAGAGGAAACATGGAAATTGAATTAGTTCCCAAACACTGGAGATTTACCAAACGTAGTGGTGTTGCAGAGACGCTTGTCAGAATGATGTTTTGTTAGTCACATATAGTAATATGCAGATAATGTACAAATAACATGGTAGTGATCGTTTGAATCCTCTAGCCCTAACTTCCACTTCAGTTTTAACTTTATACATCTTTCCTCATTTAGAAACTTTAAGTCCTTAAATACATTCATTTTAATAAATGTTACTCCAGCCCTCCCCACTGGGAAAATTTTTACTTTGCTCTCAAACTAAAACCTGCCTTCAACCAGAATTTGCTGACATGTGGGAAATTCCATCCTTTTATTCTTTTTCACCTTCTATCCCTTGACTCAATTTAGAGCTACACAGACATACCATATGGGACAGCCATCAGGTTGGTGAGCATAAAATATTGCACTTTGCTTCCTGGTATTCTTAACAAAAAGATTATTAGGATTCCTTTCCCCCAGTAGAAAGTTTTTCCTCTTTGAAAGTCTTGAAATGCACATGTATGTATATTTTGAAGAATCTAAGAAACCATAAGAATTCTGTTATAAGCAGCCAAATAAGAGTTTTGCTCACTATAATATGTTGAACAAATCATATCTTTCTGTGAGACCTGCTTTTTTATTACAGGCTGTGCAAGAACACAGAGGAGGGGAAAAAGAAAACAGCTACTGTTAAATTTTCTAAGTTCTTCCCAGATAAAGTCTTAAACTTGTTTTTAATTTATACTGTTGGGCTCAGATATGTAGCCTGCCTGTGGCACTTTATTACAACAGTTGTTACCTGTTCCCTTTCTTCTACAAAGCCCCGCCAGAACTAGAGGCAATCCATTTGTGCTGAAGAAAAACAGTTCCTTAGACTTCTGAAAGATGGAGTATTCACTATTATTAATGCTTGGGATTTCCAAAAACAAATTTGTTCCCTTATGGTTAGTAAATACTGCCATACTGAGTGATACTCAGTGCCATACTAAGTGATTTGGTTTTGAAAATAAATAAAAATTATATAGTTAACTTAGAGAAGGAAATATTTAAAATATTCAGCAGCCTAAATTTGGGGATGGGGAGAAATAATATTATTTTTTACTTTTGACATTAGAGGGAACTGTTAAAAAAATTATTAGATCTCTGTGCCATTGCTGTTACTTAGTTTAGTTTTTAAGTTTCAAAATTGCAGTTACCCATTTATACTTCATCTTAGCCCCTAAAGCATTTTTAAAACTTATAAGAATGCATACAATAAAATGAAATAATTGTTATAATTTAAAAATAAGAAATGAGAAGATCAGGGGAAAGAAAATAAAAGAATTTAAGAAAGTGAGGAGTAAAGTAGAACACAAAAAGCAATTTTAGGTAAATAGGATTTCCTTAAAGTACGGTTAAATTACTCTATTAACAGTAGGGTAATACTTTTTTTAATGCAAAATGTACTTACAAAACATTCTGTTTGAAATTTGCTGTAATGAGCATCAGAGAAAATTGACTGCCTTTTAATTAATCGAATCCATAGCCTTATGCATACTTTGTCCTAGATGAAGGGCACTTAATATCCTATTACCTCTCCTCTTATGACCCCTCCCCTCACACTGAATCTCACTTCAGCAGGTAATAGATTTTTACATCTGTCTTGGCATTTATTTTCTCAATTAACTGGTTCCTAGCCAATTTAAGAAACTTCAACCTTCAGAAACCAAATTAAGTAAAACTAGATAAGTTGCGTGAACCAAGCTATGAGTTTCTAGACTTAGCAAGGTGCAGCTAAATTAAGGTAAGTCTTCCTGGCTCTTGTCTAGATTAGTAATAGGAATGCCTTGAATAGGGCTCCTTCAGTTAATCTCTACCACTCCTATTTTAGAAAGCAGATTTAAAATTTCCAAAGTTATGATGCAGTGTATCATTATGACATCTTGATTTTCTATGTGGCTTCATAGCCACTCGTTATTGGAATTCTATCTAAAAGTATAATAGGTTTTTTTCTTAAAAGCTCACAAAAATGATCTATCATGATAAGTAAAAGTCGCAGTGACTTGAAGCTAGAACTTCCCCCTAGCTTTCTTTTCCCCCTATTTCCCTCCCTAATTTTGTGATTCCTGACCTAATTTGAAAGTATCGTTCTCAGTAGTATGAATGAGAATCATGAGCAAGGCAATCTTGACTAGAAATATTTCTGGCCTTTGAATTAAGAAAACTTGGTTCATAATTGAGGCCAACCAGCTACAAGCTCTGTGACCTTGGTATGTGGACCTGGTATTTACATCATCTACAAGCTGACAATACTAAAGTTGCATAACTTTTTAACAGAATGTTTGGCATACAACAGGTATTCCAAACTCACTTCTTTATTTTAGCAGATAGAATAAATTAGAACACTGGTGTTCCAACTACCAAATTTTTTTAATTTGTGATAACTAGCAGCCATTTAACCCACTCAGTTAAACGTGCTGACCCGTGTTCTGTACCAGGTATTTATTGAGCAATCCAAAGAACTCTATCACTGTAGTACTTAATTTTGATATATTGAGATAGGTTTAGTCTGCATTCAGTGAACATTTATTAGGTGCCTGCCATCTCCCAGACCCTTTGCTCCTTGATGGAGATACAAAAGATAAGCAGAATATGATCTTTACCCAAGAGGAACTTGTAGTTTGGTGCACAGAGTAATAGGTTCGCTGAGAACTTTTCAACAGCAAGAAGGCCATGTACTGATAGAGAATTGAATAGGGTATTGTGGGAGCAGATAGGAGGGGCAACATAGCTTACCCTAAAGGAGACTGTGGTGAAGAGAGTGATGGTGGCTGACCTAAGCTGTAAAAAGATTGAGCAGGGATTTGCTAGGAAGGGAGACAGAAAGAAGCACAGGGAACAGGTGCCAAAAAACAAAGTCGTTGGTGTTGGGGGTGCGAAACTACCATGAGTTTGGTGCCACTGATGGCAGACAGTGGGAGAGGATGAGAGTGGAGAGATGAGGTGGGTGGAGCCACCAGTGGCCAAGAGCCTTGTTTGCCATGCCAGGGTGCTGGAACGTGTTCCTAGGCAGTCGAAAGCCTTTTAGATACACCTTTTAGCTAGATCACCCCAAACGTGAAGGACCCTAAAGCCATGGAGGCCAGTTGGGAGGTAATTGCATTATTCAGTCTAGTCAAATGATGGTGAATGTCTGACTAGAGCAATGGTGATAGTAATGGAGAGAAAAGACCGTTTGGAGACATGCTGAGAAATAGAATTAATAGATCTTAGTGATTGGCTGAATATGCTGGATTAGAGAATGACTCAAACTTCAGTTAGGAGAATATAGCAGGAAGAAGAAAAGTCATCCCAAATGAACCATCACATATCAGGGGACACTCCTTGGCACGAGGAAGACGGCTTCTTTGAGAACTTTTGTGTGTGGTGTGGTAGCTTCAAGAGAGCATCTGGATGTTTCAGGCATGATTTTAAAACATCTCCTTGGCCTTGGTGTTAGCTTAATTTGTAGTACTCTGTACACTTACCACACTCTTCTCTCTCCTGTTATGTATCTTTCGTATATTAATTTTCATACTTTGCCAGTTAATGTTCATCAGTGTTCAGCTGTTTATATTTGTTCTTTGGGTAATTATTTGTTTTATTTAATGGATGACATTTTAGATATTGTAAGGTGTTTATTCTTTTGTTCCTGGGATAATTTTTTTGAGTGGGTTTACTACCTGCTCCTTTGGCCTAGCTTATTTAAAGTTACTTATGTGATCAGTTCATAATGATTATGAATATTATTATACTATAACAGAATTATTCATTTAATGCCTTCATATATTTCTCTATGCCCTTCCACATTTGAGAATTAATACAAATATTTTCCCTATGTAATTATCCCTTCCCTACATTGATCTCTAAGAGTGATGTTGTTGTAACCAGAAATCATTTCAGTAGGCAGAAGCATCTCTTATCTAAAACCCTGTTTGCGCTTTACTAAACAAAAATCTAAGTTGATTGAGAAAATAGTCCCTTACAGACAGACCGGAGCCAGAAAAAGCCATTGATCCTCTATCCTGGTCATCCAATTTCAACAAATTTTTATTGAGTATTCACTGTGTACTAGAATGTAGTGTTCTGTTTCTTTCCTTCTAAGACTGAGGATAAAAGGATTCCAGCACTGGGACAGGCCTTCAAGCTTAGGGAGACGTTAAGCACAGCTTTTAGTGGCAACTTAGTGCTTTAGCCCCAAACCTGAAACTCCAAAGAAAGGAAATCCCAGTGGGTGGGTGAATAAATTAGAGCAGATGCTGATCAGGCAGAATCCTGGCCACGTCGTCATTCAGTTTCATGACCTGTTTTGTTTTAGGCTCCTCTTTCCTCCCCACCTGAAAGACTTCCTTCACCTGAGAGTATGATATACCCAAAGGCATATATATCCATGCTCTCCAGGTTTCTGTGGTTGGTCCTTCCTCTTTTCCGTCTTTGTACTTTCCCTGTAATTTTATTGCAATTCATGGTGTCAATTGCCACCTCTGTGTTGACTCCCAAGTCTGTTTCCAGCCCCGGCCTCTGGCCCAAGCACCAGGCACAGTACTCACTACTCACTTGCCTCCTACAAGCCCTCCTCAGACATGCAGTAGGCAACTCACATCAGCCCACCTGCACAGCCAGGCCAGGAGCTGGACATTCGTCCACCATGGCTCCCCTTACCTAGACCCCTGCTCTTCCACACTCTGCCTGGACCCCTTTCAGGCCCATCCCCTTCTCTTCATCCCCACCACATCAGTCCAGCCCATCGTTCCTAGGTGGCTGTGCCCATACTCTGCTGACGGTCCCCTCTGTACCCTGCTCTCCTGACCATGAGGTTTCTAAAGCACAGGTAGCTAACTTACTGAGCTAGGTGCTGGGCACCAGGCTAAGGAGGCTGGGTGGATAATTTCTGTGAGGAAGAAGTATAGTCATTTACCCAATTTAAAGACCTTATACGGAACAAAGTCAAGATTTGAACCTAGAGCTTTGACTTTGACTCCAAAATGTGTGTGTTCTCACCCAGCCACTCTGCTCCCCTTGCTTAAAATTTACTGCAGGCTTTTGGAATATTCCCTCTTCTCAGCTTCACATGCCACCCTGTTCTGCCTCGTCTTTTCCCATCTACCAGATCTGACTCCTTCCGTTTTCCTGATGGTGCCACATGGCTTTAGGCCTTTGTGCCGTCACAGTAATTCCTGTTTGAAACACACTTCCCTTCCTTCATACAGAAATTTCTAATCCTTTAAAATTCAGCCAGTTTAGAATCCTTTAAAAACCGGCCAACTCTTGATAAGCCCTCTAAAACCTCCCAGCCCCACATTACTCCCTGTATAAAATCTTTTTTGAAGAAAGATAAAGGAGAAAGAAACATATTTCATTGCTTTTTAGTGCTTTTGGGATAAAGTCAAAAATCCTTACCATGGCCCACATTTCCCTGCAGGGTCAGTCCCATGCCTCCCTAGCCTTATATCACCTTTCCATTTTGGGGGGTGTTCATGTCACACTGACCTTTCCTCAACTTCCCCAAGCACCCTGCTCCCTTGTACCGATGACCCTCTGTCTTAAGGGTCTTCAGCTCTCCCTGCTCAGTCGCCTGGACCCCAGTGAAGATGTTCTGCATCCTGTGAGCTCTCACCGCCCTACTTCTGCCAGTTGTAGTTTGGCAAGTGTTTTGTGATTTTCTGAGTAATGACTCCCCCACTAGTCTGACTGACTGCAGGTTTGGGAGTTCGGGAGCTGTGTCTCCATGCCCACTGCTATTCCCTCAACATCCATGCCAGCCACTGTTGGGCACACCGACATGTGGCCAATGTGTGAATCATATTTATGGTCTCCCCTCACTTGTCTCCCAGCCACCTTGTGTAAAGTCACGCCACATTCATTCCCAAATGCCTACCCCTCTGTTACTAGACTGTCATCCCTGGGGAGAGGAAACCGTGTTCAGGGCAGCTTTCTTCCTCAGTGACAGCACACAGTAAAAGCCTAAGAAAATGCATGAGTGAAGGCTGTGTATGGTGAACTGCTTACTAACAAGTACAAGTGAAAAGCCAGGAATGACCATGTTTAGGACCCAGGCAGACACATGATTTTCTTTTCTTTCCTTTCTCTTCACATATCTGAATACAGAGGAATCTCAGGGAATTTTTAGATAGGATTTTGTTTTCCCAAGCCATGTTTATACCTATTCTTCCCCAATCTCTGGATTATATTAAAAAAGATCTTCCAGACAAGGAAACCAGTATGATTTTATTCTCACTGAGATCACTGAAATGTTTGTGTAGACAAGCAAGCTGCTGGCAGGTATTCACACAGCTGTAGGGTAGTTGCTTCCAGCTACCTTCGCCAGCTTGGGGAAGACCATTAGCAGGTGTCAGCTGCAGCAGGAGGCCAGAGAAAGGGTCTCTCACGTGCCCCACCCCAGCCCACCAGGGACTCCAGCTCCCAGCAGCCTGGACTGCTTCTTTGTATTTGCAGTTTTAAATGCCCATGTGTGAATATACTGCCACCATTGCTGAGGCTGTCGTAGAGCCTTGTGCTCGGTGGGCACAGAGAAAACAGGCCCCAACCCTCTATCCCAGACTAGGGCTGATGAGTTTCTTAACACAGAGTGAGGGGCTCAGATTTGGGACTGTTCCTTCTTACTTTCTCGCTGAACTCACAGCCACCTCAGACTTGATTCCCTCTTCTCCTTTCCCAGTTCTCCTGCTCCTCTGCCTTTGGCTCCTCAGCCAGATACTTGCCAGGCCTTGAGACCTTCAGGTTTGGTCTAACCCCTGAAGGAGGAGCAGGGAGCGGGGAGGGGTAGCATCAAGAAGTAGACTCCATTCAGGAAGAAGATGTGTTGGAAATGCAGTTTCTCAAAAGCATTTCCTTTATAAAAAATAAAAACACAAGGAAAAATCCCAAATACTGGGGCATCTCAGATGATGAACAGAATTTGGTATAGGAAGAAGAAAGGTCCATGTCAGAAATGTCTGCTGCTGGTAGTGATTGTGGGTGTGTTGTTTTAAGATTGACCGTCTGTTTCATTGAGAAGAATTTTCAAAGGCCAGAAGAACCAGTGTGTAAGATAATATAGTGGAAAATAATAAGCCTCTTTGTTTTAATTAATTAAAAGTAACCAAACTGCAAAAAACTTCTTGTTTCATAACCTCCAGTATGGATACATACAGTCATCTACTGGCAATAATATTTCCATAGTAATTAACTTTAATCCACAATCACTTGAAAAGCTTTATTCCTGCAAAAATTTCAGGCGCATAATTACCATCACAGGATCATTTCCCTGCATCCTTCTAACCCTAGGGAATAAGAAGGAACCCAGTCTTTATTTTTACTGTGGCCTCCATTTTTTCTTCTTCTTTAAGAATGGAGGAAAGAGTTACCACCTTGCAGCACAGCCTGTTTTCATTTTGTAATTCCTTTGTAATTTCATTTGCGAGGCTGAAGACAATTGAGTTCAGAATATTGGAACCTTAGAAAAGAGAATTGGTGGATTTCTTTTTTATCCTCTAAGTTTTTAACATGTGCAAAAGAACAGGAACTGTGAACAACAGGATTAGAAACCAGCATTCTGTGATCTCGGGTTCATAACTATCTCTGGAGTTCTGAATATCTGACATAATAGTGGAGCAATATGAATAAAAGGAAGCGTGTGGACATAGAACACCTGGTTCAAGTGTGGCTGGATCAGTAGATGAAGTGAGAATTTGCCCTTGAAGGGTTTGCTGGTCCCTGCTATATTTTGAGCTCTTCAACATCAGAAATCCTGTCATATTCGTGTTTTTTTAATCTCCCACTGGCTTTGCCTATAATAGGGACTCTAACAAAAGTGCAAGCAAGCCAGCAATTATTAAATGAGAGAATTTGTGAAGGCTTTGTAACCTGTAAACTTCTTACAAATTAAGGTAGTGGTAATATGGTAAGGAATGTTTGAGTTTCTCTTATTTAGGTTGGAATAATTTTGTTTTATGACCTTGCTAAAGATGAAGGGCTCTATTAGAATCCCCAGTATTCCTGAGTCAGGCCAGTATCATGTATTATTATTTTATACTACGTCAGTTGTCTGTCACCAACACAACTGCCAGTTATCTCTAATGCCTATTTTTCTTTCTTTAATCCTTGTGGAGAGTAAATTTTGACAAAGACATTGATGTATAACATATGCCTGAGCCATATTCATTCACTTATCAAATATCTATTGAGTTTCTACTATATACCAGGCATTGTGGGAGGCACCACTGGAGGGCAGGTAAACAAGAGTCTGGAAACAAACACCACTTTGTCTTTACTGTGGTCTTCTGTTAGAACCTACTTAGCCCTATTTCCTAAAGCTGTGGGCAATGTAGTACAGCTCTATCCCCAGGATTGGCAGCTTGTCTCAGAAGAGCAGGCAAAGATAAGAGGAGAACATGTCTTCCACAGAAACATCGAGAGTGAGGGATTCAGTATATAGGAAAGATATCAAACAGGAGAACAAAACAAACCAGAGTCCTGCGTTCATTGAGTTTCATTCTAGTAAGATTATTGTAACAAAAGCCTTTGATACTTTTGATTTTTCTAAATCCCCTGGAGGTAGTAGCAGGTATCACAGACTCCTTTGTTACACCAAATTTCTGTGCTCTGCAGAGGCTAATCAATCCAGGGATTAGAAGCCCTGGGAGAATTGTTTCCATTCAACTTCTGATTAAAGCTATCATAATGTTAGTAAAATTTGTCCTTGCCCCTGAAGCTGTTTACTGCCTTAGGGATAGCTGCACTATAGGTGCACGAATTCCCCCAGTTTTTAAAGGGAAAGAAGAAGAAAGGGAGACTCCAGAGTGAATTAATGTTGATTGATCACATGCTGGACATCAAGCATTATGTATCATGCACTTTAATATGTGTTGTCTTATCTAATTTAGATAACTATGAAAGAGGTACTGTTATTATTCCATTTTAAATGTACAATAATTATAACACTCTTTTTTTACTTAAGCATTTCCCATGGGCCAGACACATTTCATTGCATTATCTCATCCATTTCTCCCATTTTGCATATGAGGACGCTGCAGCTCAAAGAACTAGAGTAGCAAACCTAACATCAGACTGCTAGTGTGGAGCTAGGTTGAATCCCAAGTCCTCCAACGCCAGGGCTTTTCTCATTTCATGCTGACTGGAGGGTGGGGTGCGGTGTGAGGGGACAGGTTGCTCTCTCTACCTCCCCCTGCCTCTGCAGGAAGATGCAACTCTTTCTTTTTGGGTGGGCTTCTTTACGTAAAAGACCAGCACATTCTAGTGTCCTGCCAAATGGGTACAAGAAAGCTGTTCGTGAAAACCCCCAATGTAGAGCTCCTGCTGGCTTCTCAGTGGCTCTCTTATATTTAGAACCCTTTGACTTCAAAGTGCAGATCAGAATTTGAAACGACTCTATAATTTTAATTCCCCGAGTAATTATCTAATTTTCTTGGCTGGCATTCCTTTCCCTGGCCTTGCTCACAAAGCTGAAACCCACACTAAATTCTGCGCCCGAGGGTTTTTACAGTCCTGTCTGGGGAGGTGGAAAGGCCCTCATTCTTTGCCCAGGGCTGTCTTGGCTCTGGGGACTCCTCTCTTTCCCCGGCTGGCCACCCCTTTGTGTGTCTTAGGACAGAGGACAAAACAGATGCTTCAAACTGTCATTTCACAGTTGCTGTTTAATAGAGGTTGCTCCCAGCTGATATTTTACTTAGATTTCTGAAGTAAATATTTCTTCAGAAATCTAAGTAAGGCATTGTTATTACAAAGGATATTGTTATAAATTGAAAATAAATTAACTTGGGTACATGCCATATTCCCGAAATATCAGCAGAGGGGGTGGGAACAATGTTAATGAGAAATAGTATTTCTGCAAAGTAAGTGGTAAGGGGAGAGAACAAAAATAGAAAGGAAAGATAGAAGCAGGATTTTTATCAGAAAGAGGGAATAGTCAAGACGACGAGCAGAAAGACTGGGAAAGGTCACTGTGCTGAAGGAAGGTTTCAGCCTCTGAGCACGGGGCGGTTAGCTTTGGCAGGGTATCTGCCTGACGGTGGTCCTTCCCCAGAAGGTCTATGGTGGTTTGAGTCTCCTTCGGCCCAAGGCCACTCGAAGGCCCCCTCTACCCTAACGGAAGGAAACATTCCTGGACCACGGGCCCCAGTTTCTTCCTAGTGGGTGCATAACTTGGTTACCGAGCTGTGAGTGTCCCTGCTACGGGTCATCAGCTGCCCTCCTGTGCTGTCTGCTCATGCTCTTGTCCTGCCCCGAGTCTGTGTGCTGTTCCTTATGGGGATGACTTGAATGGTAGCCGAGGGCCTGTGCTAAAGGAACCTCAGAGAACAGAAAACCGGGTCTGTGGTACCTCATTACTCTGCAAGAGTCCGTCACCAACCCTGTAGAAACAAGACCGTGTGGTTTGTGCTGTTCAGGCTGTGGGTGATACCCCGACAGCCTGCTCATGATACAACTGGTCTACACATTCGTGCTCCCTTCTCTGTCCTAGTCTACGCATACCTCGTTCCCCTGCAGTCTGCTTTGCCAAATTCCTTCTGTAGCTTGTTTGTCTTTTGCCCATTTGGCACATCTTCAGCTTTTGTCACGATCTTCCTTCCTTCCTTCCCTCCTGGGCATACAGGGCACCACTGCCTCCTGGTCTCCACCCATCTGCTGACACTACACCTCCTCTGCCTTCAATGTGGGAGGCCCTGTATTATCAATCACATCCTAACCATCTCACAGTCTCCCTGGATGCACTCACCCATCGTGGCTTCAACCCTGTGCACTCTTAAGATTCGTCTCAGTTTATCCATTCCCCTAGCCGGCTGATCCTTCTTTCCAAGGGCCTCCTTCATCTTCCAGTTCTGCTACCACATGGAGTGTGTCAAAACAAAACCACACCCCGAGCTGTCCAACTCTGGCCTTCCTGCATTCCCTCATCGCCATTCGCTCACAATAGGCAGTTCTCAAGAAAGAAACTACTTCACTTTTTCTCCCTACTTACCCCACAGTCAGTAGGTCTCCTTGCCCAGCCGATTCTCTCACACATTCTCTTATCAAGAGACATTTTGCATTCCCACAGTGATTGCCTGTGTTGGCCCTCATCAGTTTTTGTCAGGATTTTATAACAGCCTCTACTGATTTCTGTTAGTTCTACCAGGCATCCTTCATATTGCCACCAGAATGTGTTTATAAGCCCCAAATCTGATCGCACCACTGTGAAGTCATGCATTTAAAAGTTGCACAAAGGGTTAACAGAAGCAGAATTCTTCTTTACAGGCTAAAATTTTTCAAGAAAATTTGACTAGGTAGAGTTCAAATGAATAAATGCTCAGTGAGAGCCCAAAAAATATAAGCCATAGTCTAGGATGATGAATAACTATGCCTAAGACATTATTATGTTTATCTATGTGAAATATGTTGAATTTGCTTGTATAAGTCAGGTATTCAAATAGATACATTTTCTGCTTCTAGAATATTAAGAAATGACCCAGAGTCAAAATTTGCATTTGCTTCCTATCATGTAGAAGCTTTAGAAAAATAAATAGGATTATAAAATTAATATTTTATTGTTCTTCAAAGATCTGTATTCACTTCACTACTCTCACTGAATTAAATTACCTTTAGTTATTTGTTCATATAAAGAAAAAAGAGCAAGTCAACTTGACTGAATAAAATATGTATTATTTACAAGGCCCTTGGACTTTCTCTTATTTAAATGCTTACGAATTTGTAAGCTGACTTAACTTATGTATCTTGTGCCTATATGAGTTTGGCTAATCAATGATGTCTGTTTACACAGAAATCTTCTAATAAGAAAATTTTCTTTTTTAACATGAGGATTGAATTACCCTGCCAAACTTGTCTTCAATGACAGTAGTTTCTCTTAATACTCTTATTAAGAATAAATACTATCTTAATTCTCTTAATACTATTTGCTGTATTATGGTTAAGTTTCCTTGAACCAACCTGGGAGCCTTACCATCTCTTTAGCACTGTAGTTCCAAATTCTCAACTAATGAATAAGACATTTTGGAGTCCCATTCTTTCTCAAATAAACTGAAAACAAGCTGCATTTAATTTTAAATATATTTTAACCACTGAATCAGGATTGTGTGTGTGTGTTTTAAATTAGAAAATAAGGATAGGAAAGCCAAATGAGACCTGGGATGAGGTTAGCAAGAAAGCTGGGTGCTGAGAAAATGGGATATTTGGCCACCAGGAGAACAGCCTCAGTCTTCTGGGTAATTATATCCTCATGTTAAAAAAGAAAATTTTCTTATTAGAAGATTTCTGTGTAAACAGATATCACCGATTAACCAAACTCATATAGGCTCAGATATATAAGTAAGTCTGCTTACAAATTCTGAGCTTCCCAAGTAGCCTCTGCAGAGAGAGGACCATGACTAGTTATGTGAGTCACAGTTTCCATGATTTAAAAGCAGCCAGTTGCTTAGAAGTACAACTCTTCCTGATACTAAAACCCGAGAAGTTTCTCTTGTGGCTCTTTGAATGAAGGGCAACATCCTCAGCCTAACTGCAACTAGTTTCAAAGGGCAGTTTCTTCTAGTATTTCATAATGTTAGCTAATGGCACAAGACCACAGTGAATAAAGAAATTCAAGAGAACAAGAGTGCAGGTCCCAAGTGTAACCCATAGAGTTTAGTGTCCAGAGAAATAGAAAGAGGCTTCCATAAGCAGTACTTATTTCAGTCAGTGTTTAGTATGTTTTGGACAACAGTGAATATAAAATTATATTCCCAGACAATATCTAGACTTAAGTAGAAACTGAGAGCTTTACCTTTTCCTGGAGGGATTTACCATGGATAGACCTAGAGACCTCTAAGAACTTGGGATTCACTCTGGTCCAAAGCCCTCCAGTCCTGTACTTTAGCGATTTTTTGTGAGGGGCTGTGATGGTGGACCATGTATTTTATTTTAAACAAAACAACTTTCAGATGAGACATTCAAATATATATTAGTTATAAAATGAACCCTATGTATAGATTGGTCCATTCTATAGGGTTAGTTTGAGCTGTGAACCACTTAACGTGTATCAAAAATTAAGACTCTGAATTCAGAAATTTTTATCTAAAGCTAATTTTTAAAATAATATTTTGAGTTCAAAGCCATTGTCAATTAAGGTCATCCTCCTTGTTTGTTAAAACCTCAGTATCTGCATACAGGAATGGTTTTCCCTCTGTGCTCAGAGAGATATTTGACTATAAAGTTGTCCCCCCTTATCTGTAAGTTATATGTTCTAAGCATCCCAGTAGATGCCTAAAACCACAGATGGTACCAAACTCCATAAATAGTGTGTTTTTTCCTATGCATACATCCCTATGATAAAGTTTAATTTATAAATTAGGCCAAGTAAGAGATTAGCAACAATAACTAATAATAAAGTAGAACAGTTATAACAATGTGCTATAATAAAAGTTATGTGAAAGTGATCTCTCCTCTCAAATTATCTTACTGCACTCACATTTCTTGTGATGTTGTGAAATGATAAAATGCGTACATGATAAGATGAAATGAGGCGAATGACATGAGCATTGTGACGTAGCATGAGGCTATTATTAACCTTCTCAGAAGGATGATCATCTGCGTCAGAACCTTGGCTGACCACGGTAACTGAAACCCGGAAAATGAAACTGCAGATAACGGGGTCTACCATACTTTGCTCTTTTTGAGTGGTCATAGTTTGTTGACATAGAGTTTCCCTTAGAAATGTAGACTTTAGTATTTAACATGGTGGTGATATTTTTTCTTATTCTAAGCCAAATGTATATATATGTAATATGTAATATATATTAATAATCTCAAAATTAGTTGGGAACATTTTAAAGTTTTTTCAGGGGCAGTCAGTAAACACTTTTTTCTGATTAAACTATGTTGCAATGAAGTAAAGCTTGGACAGAGAGATAGAACAGGCCTTGAACTACATAATTATGACTAACACAACCAGATTGTTTTTCTGTTTAAAATATTCAGAAGTAACTTACCTCAACATAGTGTTGTTGCAGGAGTAGAATTGTGATGATGTGTAAATACCTTATGCCTAACAAAGCATATGTTGAAATACAATATGCTAATAATTGGAGATCCCCTTGAACAACACAGATTTGAACTGTGTGGATTCACTTACATGCAGATTATTTTCAGTAAATATATTGGGAAACTTTTTGGAGATGTGCCAGAATTTTATAAAACATTTTCTCTTCTTGGAGGGATAAGGGTGAAAATGGGGCATTACAATTAGCACACATAATGTAGTGGGGGGACACGGGAAAGGCAGTGTATGCAGAGAAGACAAGTAATGATTCTATAGCATCTTACTACGCTGATGGACAGTGACTGTAATGGGGTATGTGGGGGGGACTTGATAATGGGGGGAGTCTAGTAACCATAATGTTGTTCAAGTAATTGCACATTAATGATATCAAAATAAAACAATTAAAAAAAATATTTTCTTTTCTCCAGCTTACTTTTTTGTAAGAATACAGTATATTATACATATAAGTATATAAAATATATATTGTCTGTTATCAGTAAAGCTTCTGGTCAACAGTGAAAACTATTAGTAGTTAAGTTTTTGGGGAATCAAAAGTTATACATGGATTCTTGACTGCTTGGGAGTCAGTGCCCCTAACCCCTCCATTGTTCAAGGGTCAGCTGTATTTGTAAATTATAACCAGAATTTATAAAATAATATTGATAATTGCTATAAGGATTATTAAATGAATACTCAAGAAAAGATATAAACATGTAGTTAGTGGGTGAAATAAAAAATAGTATCTAAAATTGCTTGTTAGGTTAAAAAATATTAACGATTATCAGTTTAGTCTTGATGTATTTATTTCTGGCTCAATGTAATGGAATTTTTATTCCTATTGGAATAGAGAGCTCTTTTATTACCGTGGGGTCACAGGTTTTTGTGGGAGTTTTTCTTTCTTTGTTTTCTTTTTAAAAAATTTTTTTAAAGTATTTAAATTTTTCAATTTTACAGTAGTTACAGAACACTTACTTACAAGTGTGAAACATAGTTGAGCCTGTGGAGAAGTGAAGATGAACAGCACCCAGGTTCCTGTTTTGGAGACATGAAGAACCTAGTGGGGAGGACAGCGCTGTCCATAAATCCTAGAATACAAGACTGTATCAGGGAAGTTGGGGGAGGGAGAAGCAGTACTGTGAGAAACAGGAGCGCTAGTGCCCCGGGAGCCTAGACGCCAAGAGGCAGCCTGGGCGGGACGCCGTCCTGAGGCAGTGGGGTCGGGGAGTTGCATGTGCTGGTTACTGGGAGCTCAGTTTTGCTTGCGAATTACAATACTGAAACTACAGGTACTGTGGAAGTACTTTCCTTCTCCCTTGCTCTGGCAGGTATTACCAGAGAATTCCATCCCATGTTCAGATATTCATGTTTTTAATAAAGACTCCCTCTTTCCCTGTTTCCTTGCTCCAAAACTTTCTATTCCTTCTTCTGTATTTTCCTTTTTCTTTTCATACCTTGTCCCAGTCCTATAGCAGTATTGGGTTTTGAATTCTTAATTTATTATTGGTCTCTCTTTGCAGAATGGCTTCTCCAATCTGGTGAAATTTTGTTCATCTTCAAAGATTTCAGCCTCTCAGGAACACTTCCCAAGCTCTTAGGCTGAGTTATTTCCTACTTCCTCTCTGTTCTCAGAGCACTGTGTCTATACTCCTGTTGTAGTAATTTATAATGTGTCCCTAACAGCAGGAGCTTTGTAGAGTCTTGGCCTTTTTCCTTTTGAATCTTGAGTACCTAACACAGTATCTGATGCTTATTTAAATGGCTTCCTTTGAGTAAGAAGTACAACTTGTGAAAAGTATTGTTCTCTACATTTCAGGGATATTGGATAGAAAATAAATACTTTTAAATAATGGTGAAGAGTCCCCCAAAACTAATACTTCAAATATAAAGCAGGGCTAAATTTAGTCTTCTTAAATACTCAATGAGAGTTTTTAATTTGTCCTTTTCTTTCTATTTCCTAACATAATGATAGAAACTATGTGGTACAGGCTGTTTTAAGAAATATGGGTTGAAATTACAGTCAAATTTTTGACTACCCATTTTTAAGCAAAGCAGGGTGGTTACTACAGTGGAGGGCTAAATGGAAAAATTGGGGAAAGAACTGTAGAACACGAGCCTGATAAAAGATACTCAAGTATGACCAGGTTTTATATCTATGGATCAGCAACTTCCCAAAGCCAGAACTGCCCACAATCCTGAACAATGCCACAGACCACTGGTACTGCTATATTTTGTGTCCAGAACCTGCAGATGAAGCTGTCAGAAGAGTAACAGGAGAAAAAGCCTATGAATTTTATTTCCTGTTAGTACTTTTATATGCCATGGGGTTGCGCTCTGTAGAAAAGTAAAAACCTCAAAGAAGCAGTTAGGCTCAGGGGCTCATACTACCATCGAAGACTGATAATTGTGGGGACTAGTGACTAGGCACAAGAAAGGGCTTAGGCTTCTAGGGGCATTGTATTTTAACAAAATGTCTAGGACATATATGGAGGAAACTAATGGAAGGATTGTTTTAGCAAGTAGTTAATTTAGTGAAGTAAGTGAAGAGGATGGAGCCCATTTAAGTTAGTCTGCCCCACATTGAAATGATTGCCAGATAAACAGTGTGAACATGCCATTTGTTGATTCTGGACTGGGCTTGTTGGATCATGGAATTACAAACAATACTGAGGCCAAATACCTTCTTGCTCTGAGCATTTATATATATTGAAAAGCTGGCCTTGGATTGAGGCCAAGTAATAAAAGTTTCATGCAACTCAAAATAAAAGTGGCAGGGTTCTGATCCCTCAGGTTTTTAGTGCTAAAATATAAGTGGTCCATAAGAAAGCCTTTCACATTTTACCAGTTAGACCTGGTACCTACACAGTTGTACCCAAAGAACAACAGTTGCTGGGACCTTGGACCTACGCAGTTAGAAGAACATCATATTTCCAAGAAAAAAAATCCTGTGAGATAACAGTGACGAATTTTTTTTAGCAATTTAGTGCTTTCTTCTCCTGCACTTCTTTATATTTCTGTAAAATATCCTGGTTCCTGTCTATGTAGTGACACTCAGTTGCCTCTCTTTTCCATGTCTTCTAACCTAGGCATTCTCTTAACTGTCCCAAAAATGTCACCATCTTTGTGAATTATCTGTATCCCAAGAGAATTTCCAAGAACTAGGCTGTCCAGCCTGGCAGGCAGTTTTGTCAGGCATGGAAGGTTGCAGGTGCAGCTGGTGGCCAGGTGTCTCCACCCACAGTGTGTCCTGAAGGGAGGGATTAGTGTGCCCACACTGACCACTCTTGTAGCCAGTCGTACGTGGCAGAATGAGGAGTTAGGTTTATATTAATCACCAGAGTTCCTCTGGAGACTGCATTTTTGGTGTGACGTACTTTGTGTACTTTTTTTGTGTTTTGGCAATTAAATCCTAAGTGTCATTCTGGTATTACTCAGCCACTATTAATATGAAAAAGTAGTATGATAAATGGTACAATTTGTAGGTTCAAATGTTCACTCGAATTTCTTCAGTCTTAAAGTCTTCAAGTTCTTTAAAATAAAATTAAATCTTAACACACAGACACCTACTAGATTATTCACAGAGATATTATAGAAATAAATGATGTAATGCATGGAAATACTTGTATCTCCTTGGAAGAAAGACATGATGACAATTTATTTATATTATAAATGGCCAAGCAAACAAACTTTGTTTCAAGGCAGTACAGCACCTAGATCAAAATTACCATCCCTTTTTTATAGTGTGTGGTATTCCATGCCTCATGCTGCTTATGACATGCCAGGAGATAGAGGTTAATTGCATTTTTAAGTTCATGGAATTTTAGACTAGACAAGACTTTAGAGGTGTCTGTTCTCTATAAAAGACAAAGCTCTTCAAAGAGGGAAGGGCTACCAGATTTTGTCCGTAAATCCAGGGATGTGATTAATGTGTTCATTTGCATAAATTCACATACAGAATTTAGCACCTTTAACTCCCAAATAGGCAAAGTAAAGTAAGCTAATGGGCTCCCTTGCCCCCAATTCAGTCCAGTATTCAGGGATTAAGGAAGCTGACACCAGCTTGTCCCTTGCTGTTCCTTTCAAAGCCAAGATACTACTCAGAGGAAGCTCACCAAGATTTTAACTCTATTCTACAGTCATGCATTCTAAGCCCCATGTGACCATTTTTATTTACCTCCTAGTTTCTAGTGTTCTTGCAGATGCGTGAGGTTACCAAATACATGAAAGATTTCTTTGTAGGTATTTTTTCTTTCTATCTGAATAACCCAGCAAATATATTCTGCGTCACACATTCTAGGAAGGGATTTGAGAGAATTGTTCTGCTTTTTTTTGTGAATTATTCTTAATGAGAAGCTAGGTGACTTATCTGTGTCCCTGGCCTCTTTCCTTCCTTGCTCATTTATTGTTGCTGGTGGCTAATAGTAGAAGGAAAGAATAAAAAACAAAAGGCATTTTATTTGGCTTCTTTTAGCACTGATAGGAAATTTTAATGAAGAAATTTGAACTTAATGACCAAGAAGATTTCCATTGTCCTTTATTTTCCCCCATTAAGTGGAAAATGCAGAATTGAGTATTCTACCACAGATAGTTATTCTTCATAAATTTTAAGCCACTTAAAGGTCATGTCTTATATTGGCTAGTGAACAGTGAATTTTTTTTTTTTGGTATTGTTAATGTACAGTTACTTGAACAACATTATGGTCACTAGACTCCCCCTAATATCAAGTCCCCCCCCCCACATGCCCCATTACAGTCACTGTCCATCAGCGCAGCAAGACGCTATAGAATCATTACCTGTCTTCTCTGCATACACTGCCTTTCCCGTGTCCCTTCCCCACTACATTATGTGTGCAAATAATAATGCCCCTTTTCCCCCTTATCCCTTCCTTCCCACCCATCCTCCCCAGTCCCTTTCCTTTTGGTAACTGTTAGTCCATTCTTGGGTTCTGTGAGTCTGCTGCTGTTTTTGAACAGTGACATTTTAAAATAAAATTCAAAAAATTCTATTCTGTAGCCAGACTTAACCCTTACTATGTGATAAAAGCTTGAACTTGCTTTTGTGGTACTTGGTCAATCTCATTTCTGGTAGATGATGGGATTGCAGTGGGGAGAGAAGCCAGAAATTCTCATCCCTGCTCACAAAGCCTTTATGTCACAGTGATAGTTTTAAAAGAAATATGGCCAAATTCCATAAGAAGAGGATACATAGATGTGAGGACAGTTAATACTTGAGTATTGTCTTTGTTTCTCCCTCACAAGAACAGGTTGCAGGATTCCACAAATGAAGAATGTGATAGTTTTTCAGTCCTGGAACATAGGAGGGGACTAGGGGTCTTAGCCGTAACGGCCAGCACTCAGGTTCCAGCTTGCAGTGCACTGCACGGCTAAATAGCCATGCCGAAACCCAAGTAGAAGAGTAGCCAGGACCTTACTGCTTGATCTGTATACCTTGCTGCAAAAAGAACTAGACAAGCAATTTATAGGTAGCCTTTACTCTGATAAATTTGTTTGCATTTTGAAAAATCTTGTTTGCAACAAAATGTCAATGTCAATGAGGATAGATCCAAGTGATAATTAGAAGTTTGATTTTGATGAATTACAGGTTAATGGTCTTAAATGTTTTAAGCACCAAAAAGGAAGCCTGAACCAAAATGTTTCTCAAGTTTTCCTCTAGGGCCTACACCATCTGCTGCAGGATAATGGTGCCTTTCCGTTATTTTATTAGGGCTGTTTTTTAATTTAAGAGACTGTTTCTTTAAATAAATCCCCATAGAACCTTATCTAAAATCTTTAGTTGTATGAAATTGTTTCTAGAGTCATAGTGTTTTTAGTATACTTTTTCTTGTTTGTACATGATTTTCCAAATTTTATTTTAATAGGTAGAATACATTAATTTGCGATAATCTCCTTGACATTTATTGTACATTTAGAGTAGTACTTGAATCCCACAGTGACGGCTCAGTGGGGGAATAGCCTAAGTGCTGAGAACTGGAGATTTCAGAATTTCACAACTGTGGGGGAAGAAATTCCTAGCACCACCACCTTTGAGCCCTGGAAAGTTTTTCTTTCTCTTTTTCCCCTCTGTTACACTCAGCTGCCAAAACTGCAGCTGTAGATTTCCCGAGACATCTGCCTTTTCCATAACTAAACCTGGGCAATTGAGCATAACTGGAAAAAAATCCCCCAGGTTTACAAATGAGTTCCGCCATACTAGATTTTAACGGGACCAACCTCATCTGGCCCCTCCTCATTTCTTGGCAAGTTCTGGAGTCTGCTCATGCTTTCCGTTTCTGAAATGATTGTTTTAAACACCACTTCTCAAACTTCCAGTCTTCCTCACTCTTTTTTTATCTCATAATTTTGTTTTGTGAAGCTGTAACATAAAAGAACAGACTCAGTTATCTTAACTAATTCCAGTGATTTTTGTTTTCATTTTTAATTTGACACATTTTTAAAATTCTTTTTCCTCCTATTTTTTCATGGGATGATTTTGCCTTTCTAAATGTCAGGAAGTATTTTTAATTTATTAAAGTCTGTTTTTATTACTAGTAAGGAAGGGTATGTAAGTCATTCATTTTCATCAAGTATGGCTTTGACTACATTCCAAAAATTCTCTGCGTTATCTTTTTCATTATTTTAAAAATATTCTCTTATTATGTAATGAATTTTTTCCTAGGCCCAATTATTATTTATGAGTGTATTTTCAGGAATTTAGGGGTTTTTTTCACCATACATTATGAAACTGTAGTCAATAAGTATATACTGATGTTGTTCTTGCTAAAGTTACTAATGACATCCTAACTGCTAAATTCACTGGGGCTCTTTTCGGCCTTTGTCTTATCCTTTCTAGGACCTGTGATAATCTTATCTACTCTGTGCCTGTAAAGTATGCTTTCTTTGTCTTTCCTGCCTGATCTTCTGCCTGCTTTTAAATATTGGTATCTCTCCAGGCTGTGTCCAAGGTTTTAGCTTTTCTTCCTACGCTACCGCTTTTCTCAGAATGAACACATCTTCTCCCATGGTTTTACCTCACTCATGTCAGTGATTTTCAAGTTTATTGCCAGCCCACACCTTCTCATCACAGATCCAAACCTTATTTCTGGTGGCCTGCTGGACATACCTACCTTGTTGTCCTGTGGTTGCCTCAGAATGAACTGTCTAAAGTATATATGTAGAGCCTGTTTTTACCTACTGAATACTTCTTGATCCATCCCTTTTTTCCTGCATGACACTGTTTTGGTTTAATTCCCCATCATATATCTCACATGGCTATACTTAGCTAAGTATATTTCCTTCCCTAATCTCTTGTCCCACAAATTGAACCTTCTCCATTACTGATTTTTCTTTCTTGTGGTATGTTACTGATTGTATTGTATCACTAGGTACTTAAAAATCAATTATTGTAATAATTTGGAAAGCTTAAACTTCCATAATAAAAAGTGATTATTGGTAACATACTGTTATATCCCCTGTTTTATCTGTACCTATATTTCCCATAAGTGAGATCATCCTGAATATAGTTATAGCCTCCATTAAAAAACAACACCAGAAGGTAAAGTTAGATCCATACTCAACACCTTCCACTAAAATGAGGTCTAGAGAGATCAGAGAGTTAAACATAAAAACTTAATCCATAGAAGTTCTCAAGAGTACATGTGTGAGTGTTTTTTGTGATTTCACAGTAGAGAAGACTTCTGTACGTATAATGTGATATGTAACCCAGAGATCATAACGTAAAAATTGATATACTTGGCTATATAAAAACTGAACATTTCCACATGACAAAAACACACAAACATCATAAACAAAACCAAATGACAACCCAGGGAGAAAATCACAACTCCTCACAAAGGTCTGGCTTCTTGGAGAACTTAAATAGGTCTTATAATTCAATCAAAAAGACAAATCACTTCATTAAGAAAAGGCAGAGGATACAAACAAGAGAAATACAAATGGCTTTACACTTGTGAAAAGTTGATCAGTTTCATTCATAATAAGAAAAATGTAATTAAAAATAAAATGAGCAAAACTCAATAGCAAAAAATAATGAGATCAAAAAAATAGGCAGAGAATCTGAATAGACATTTTTCCAAAGAGGACATACTAATGGCCAACAGACACCTGAAAAGATGCTTAGCACCACTGATAAACAGAGAAATACAAATCAAAGCCACAATGAGATACCATTTTTTCCTGTTAGAATGGCTATTATCAAGAAGACAAGAAATAACAAGTATAGGTGAGGGGAAAAAGAAACCCTTGTGCACTGTTGGTGGTAATGTAAATTGAGCAGCTGCTGTGGAAAATGTATGGATGTTCCTCAAAAAAATAAAAATAAAAAATAAAAATAAAAATAAAAATTCTACTTTTGGGAGTTATCTGAAGAAAATGAAAACAGTAATTTGAAAAGATACAGGGATCACCACTGTGCTCATTGCAGCATTATTTATAATAGCCAAGGTATGGAAACATCCTAAGTGTCCATTGATGGAGGAATGGATAAAGAAGATGTGATACACACATGCACACATGCCTTCAAAGTAGAATACTAGCCAGCCATACAAAAGAGTGAAATCTTGCCATTTGCAACAACATGGAGAGGACTCTGAGTGAATTATGTTAAGTGAAACAAAAGACAGGAAGACAAACACCATATGATTTCACTAACATGTGGAATCTAAAAACCTAAACAAAATCATAGTAACAGAGAACAGATTGGTGGTTGCCAGAGGGGAGGAGAATAGGGAGTGAGAGAAATGGGTAAAGAGGATCAAGAGATAAAAATCTCCAGTTATAAAATAAATAGGTCATGGAGATGTCATATACAGCATGGTGACTATAGTCTATAATATCATAGAGCATACTTGAAAATTGCCAGGAAAGTAGGTCCTTAAAGTTGACTCTGTATGGTGACGGATGGTAATAGATTTACTGTGATGACAACTCTCCAAAGTATACAAATACTGAGTCATTATGTTGTACACCTGAAACCAAGATAATGTTATATGTCAATTATGCCTCAAAAAATTTTTTTAAGTAAAACAAGATACTATTTTTCACATGTTAAATTAGCAAAGATCAGAAAGTTTGATGATACATTGTGTTTGCAAAGGTGTTGGGAAACAGACACATTTATAGTTTGCTGGTCAAAGCACAGATTGGTACAACTTCTATGGAGAAAATTTTTGGCAGTAGCTTATCAAAGCTATAAATGTACATATCATTTGCCCTACCAATTCCATTTCTAAGAATTGATCCCACAGACATGTGTATGTGAGGCTACAGTAAACAAGGATATTGATCACAACATTGTAATAGCAATATTGGAAACAGCCTAAATATTAATAAAGGACTGACTATATGATTTCAATTTCACCCATACGGTGGAATACTGTACAGCCATTTATGAGTCAGCTCCATTTGTATTGCTGTGAAATGATCACTAAGCTATCTTTACTTGAATTAAAGGTACACAGTATGTTCAGAATGCTACCACTTGTGAAGAAAAGATATACTGAGAGAGGTTTTAATATGACCTAGTATCTCTGGGAGGCGGCGTAAGAAGCTCCTACCTGTGATAGCATCTAGAGAAAACTAACAGACGGGAGTGAGAGGGACACAGATTTCCCTTCACATGTTTTTATGCCTTTGACTTCTGTACCTGTGACTTTAAGTTTTTTTAAACACCTATTTTAAAGGTACACAGTGTCATAATTTATGTAGCCACTTCTCCATTGTTGAACATCTAAAGTTGTTTCTATTTTATATGTGATTTTTGTCCTTCTTTTTGTTTATGTGGTAGATGATGTTGATGGATTTTCAAATGTTGTGCCATCCTTGCTTCCCTGGGATGAATCCCACTTGGTCGTGGCGTATGATCCTTTTGATGTATTTTTGAATTTGGTTTGCTAATATTTTGTTAAGTATTTTTGAGTCTATGTTCATCAGGGATATTGGTCTGTAATTTCCTTTTTTTGTGGTGTCTTTGGTTTTGGTCTTAGGGTGATGCTGGCTTCATAGAATGAGTCTGGAAGTATTCCCTCTTCTTGTATTTTTTGGAAAACTTTAAGGAGAATGGGTACTATGTCTTCCCTGTATGTCTGATAAAACTCCGCGGTAAATCCATCTGGCCCGAGAGTTTTGCTTTTGGGCAGTTTTTTGATCACCGATTCAATTTCTTTGCTGGTAATTGGTCTGTTTAGATTTTCTGTTTCTTCCTTGGTCAGTCTTGGAAGGTTGTATTTTTCTAGGAAGTTGTCCATTTCTTCCAGGTTTTCCAGCTTATTAGCATATAGTTTTTGTATTATTCTCTAATAATTCTTTGTATTTCTGTGGGATCTGTCGTGATTTTTCCTTTCTCATTTCTGATTCTGTTGATGTGTGTAGATTCTCTTTTTCTTTTTATAAGTCTGGCTAGGGGGTTATCTATTTTGTTTATTTTCTCAAAGAACCAGCTCTTGGTTTCATTGATTTTTCTATTGTTTTATTCTTCTCAATTTTATTTATTTCTTTTCTGATCTTTATTATGTTCCCTCCTTCTACTGACTTTAGGCCTCATTTGTTCTTTTTTCCAATTTCGATAATTGTGTCTTTAGACTATTCATTTGGGATTGTTCTTCCTTCTTTAAATATGCCTGGATTGCTATATACTTTCCTCTTAAAACTGCTTTTGCTGCGTCCCACATAAGTTGGGGCTTTGTGTTGTTGTTGTCATTTGTTTCCATGATCTCTATTTTGATTTGGTCATTGATCCATTGATTATTTAGGAGCATGTTGTTAAGCCTCCATGTGTTTGTGAGCCTTTTTGCTTTCTTTGTACAATTTATTTCTAGTTTTATACCTTTGTGGTCTGAAAAGTTGGTTGGTAGGATTTCAATCTTTTGGAATTTACTGAGGCTCTTTTTGTGGCCTAGTATGTGGTCTATTCTGGAGAATGTTCCATGTGCACTTGAGAAGAATGTGTATCCTGTTGCTTTTGAATGTACAGTTCTATGGATGTCTATTAGGTCCATCTGTTCTAGTGTGTTGTTCAGTGCCTCTGTGTCCTTACTTATTTTCTGTCTGGTGGATCTGTCCTTTGGAGTGAGTGGTGTGTTGAAGTCTCCTAAAGTAAATGCATTGCATTCTATTTCCTCCTTTAATTCTGTCAGTATTTGTTTCACATATGTTGGTGCTCCTGTATTGGGTGCATATATATTTATAATGGTTATATCCTCTTGTTGGATTGACCCCTTTATCATTATGTAATGTCCTTCTTTATCTCTTGTAACTTTCTTTGTTTTGAAGTCCATTTTGTCTGATACTAGTACTGCAACACCTGCTTTTTTCTCCCTGTTGTTTGCATGAAATATCTTTTTCCATCCCTTGACTTTTAGTCTGTGCGTGTCTTTGGGTTTGAGGTGAGTCTCTTGTAAACAGCATATAGATGGATCTTGCTTCTTTATCCATTCTATTACTCTGTGTCTTTTGATTGGTGCTTTCAGTCCATTTACATAAGATATGTACTTATTGCCATTGCAGGCTTTAGTTTGGTGGTTACCAAAGATTCAAGGTTAGCTTCTTTACTATCTTACTGTCTAACTTAACTTGCTTATTGAGCTATTACAGACACAGTCTGATGATTCTTTATTTCTCTCCCTTCATATTCCTCCTCCTCCATTCTTTGTATGTTAGGTATGTGTTTTTTTGTGTGCTTTTTTGTGTTTCCTTTGACTGCTTTTGTGGGTAGTTGATTTTATTTTTTGCCTTTAGTTAGTATTTGATTGTTCTGCTTTCTTTGCTGTGATTTTATTTTCTCTGGTGACATCTATTTAGCCTTAGGAGTGCTTCCATCTAGAGCAGTCCCTCTAAAATACCCTGTAGAGGTGGTTTGTGGGAGGCAAATTCCCTCAACTTTTGCTTGTCTGGGAATTGTGTAATCCCTTCTTCATATTTAAATGATAATCATGCTGGATACAGTATCCTTGGTTCAAGGCCCTTCTGTTTCATTGCATTAAATATATCATGCCATTCTCTTCTGGCCCATAAGGTTTCTGTTCAGAAGCCTGATGATAGCCTGATGGGTTTTCCTTTCTTTGTAGGTGACCTTTTTTCTCTCTATGGCTGCCTTTAATACTCTATCCTTGTCTTTGATCTTTGCCATTTTAATTATTAGGTGTCTTCATGTTGTCCTCCTTGGGTCCCTTGTGTTTGGAGTTCTGTGTGCTTCCGTGGTCTGAGAGGCTATTTTCTCCCCCACTTTGAGGAAGTTTTCAGCAGTTATTTCTTCAAAGACACTTTCTATCCCTTTTTCTTTCTCTTCTTCTCTGGTACCCGCTATAAAGCGAATATTGTTCTGTTCGGATTGGCCACACAGTTCTCTTAATATTCTTTCATCCCTGGAGATCCTTTTCTCTCTCTCTGTGTCAGCTTCTCTGCATTCCTATTCTCTGATTTCTTGCATCTCGTACATTCTGCTTTTAAGTCCTTCCAGAGATTGTTTTATTTCTGTATTCTCCCTCCTTAGCTCTTGCACTTTTCTCTGCAAGTCCATCAGCATGGGTATGATCTTTATTTTGAATTCTTTTTCAGGAAGATTGGTTAGGTCTGTCTCCCCAGTTTCTCTCTCAGGGGAGGATGTCTGTGTGATTCTTGTCTGTATCAAATTCTTCTGCCTTTTCATGGCAATGGGCAGATGGCGCGTGTGTCAGCTGGGAGAACAAAATCCCTTCCTGCTTGCTCCTTGCGTTCCTCTCCTGGGAGAACAGCGGCCCCTAGCGGCTTGTGCTGGGCAGTTGCCGCAGACAGGGCCTCTGATTCTTGTCCGGCCTGCTGTGAAGTAAGCTCCGCACGCAGTTGCTGTGGGCGTGGCCGCCCTCAGGCTGCTGCTCAGCTATTGTGGAGCCTCAGCGCACGAGAGGGGGAACCAGCGGGAGGCTGTTTATCACTGTGAGGGGCCTCAGAGCTGCCCTGCTGCCCAGGAGGTTAGTGCACCGGAGTTCCCCAGGATTCCCAGCTGCTGGGCTGAGTGCTCCGGGACACTTCCATCCAGCTGTGGGGCCCCTGTCCCTTTAAGTCTTTCAAAGGGCACTTGCTTTTCTTTTGTCCCAGGGGCGCTGGCTGCGGGGACCCGCCCACAGGTTTTACTGTCCCGTTTCCCTAGTATCCAGCACCCCACAGACTGTGTATTTGCACTCCCAGTGCAGATGACTGGGGCTGGATATTTAGCAGTCCTGGGCTCCCTCTCCCTCCCCGCTCTGACTCCTCTCCTCCTGCTGGGGAGCTGGGGTGGGGGGAGCACTCGGGTCCCGCCGGGCTGCGGCTTGTATCTTACCCCCTTCGTGAGGCGCTGGGTTCTCGCAGGTGTGGATGTCGCCTGGCTGTTGTCCTGTATCTTCTGGTCTCTCTTTTAGGGATAGTTGTATTTGTTGTATTTTCAAAAATATATTTGTTTTTGGGAGGAGATTTCTGCTGTCCTACTCATGCCGCCATCTTGGCTCCTGCCCTGCCCTTTGTTTTTTAAAAAAATTCTGCAAATATGATGAACAGAAAATTGTACCTTGTTTAAATTTGCATTTCTCTATTATGATTGAGGCTGAACATTCATATATCCATCCATCTCTCTCTCTAAATTTAGTCACTCTTTGCAGTCTTTTGTGAATTATTGTTTCACAACTCTTACACATTTATTAACTATTGTCCTAATGTCTTTCTACTCAATTTATATGTGCTATTTATATGCTAAGGGCATTAATCTTTTGTCAGATTTGTTTGTAACTATGTTAGGTCTTTACGGACAAGTAGCAGTTAGCTAAGAAATCAGGCTGGAGAAGGACATGCCTTGTATGGAGAAATAGTAGAGCCTAGAGGAGAGACCATGGGAAACTACAAGGCTTCCCATCTAGCCTGAGTTGGTTCCGTGCTGCAGTGGTGCTTGCTGGAGTGAGAAGCTGAGCAGCAGTACACTGTCCATGCTAATGCATTTGACCATTTCCCTGAATACAGTGGAAAACCGCTAGGGAAGTAGTAATAGGTTTTATTTATAAGTATGTAATAGATTTATTTATTTAGTTGCCCAAAAACTTAGAAGCTTTGGTCTCCAGATTGAGTTTTCTGATAGTCACTTTACCTTCCTCACTCCACAGTCCTTCTCATGGTCACTGCCCTCCTTTTTTAAGCAATTAAATAATTTCACTTACTCTTCCTGCTTATGTCAGTAGCTCTTTCCCTTATAATGCTCTCAGCCACCTGTCTTTTCTTAAGATATGCTTGGTGCTTGAACTATTTGTGGGAACACTTAAAGCAGTGTTGAGAGGTAAGATGATCTTTTTAAGTTTTGTGATGTGAGAGACAGGTTTTTTTAATGCCCTTTCAAAATGACAACTTGGTTTATACGAAGTGCTTATCGAATTTTGGGTAGAGTTTATCGACCTTTGAAGGAGGCATAGTTTGAGGCTGGAAATCACAGACTACCTTCAAAACCCAGGTCTGCCTCTTATTGGACATGTAATCTTGGCCTAAATGTTTTTAAACTCTCTGAGTCACCATAGGTGAGTATTAAGTGAGATAATGTATATCTGGTACTTAGCACAATACCCTGTGCATGGCACTTGTGCCTTAAGCTATGGATATTGTTATCACTTTGGACCCTCAAAACAGCACTACAAATGCCTGTGGAACGCAGCCTTTTTTCTTTGTGAATTGTGAAAATAGGAATCTTAGGCTATACTTACACTTATCTGTAGTCCATTCAATGTTATCTACTTAAATTT
The DNA here is from genome assembly GCF_030020395.1 of Manis pentadactyla. Taxonomy (NCBI): domain Eukaryota; kingdom Metazoa; phylum Chordata; class Mammalia; order Pholidota; family Manidae; genus Manis; species Manis pentadactyla. The sequence goes on from NC_080034.1 coordinate 63,770,390, forward strand.
TCTTCTTTGTACTTTCTAAAAGTATTTTTTTCTCTGACCTTGGAGCTCAGGGTTTTTTAAGTAAATATCTTGGCATGGTACTATGGTTGTTAAATCTCAATGAGTCTTCTCCATTTTTTATACTCACTTCTGGGACATTTTCTTCCATTACAATTTTAATTAGTACTCAGTTCAGTTTTTTCATACTTATTACTCATAGGTTATATACCTTTGCCCTATTCTGAAGGTTAATCTTATATCTTTCTCATTAACTCACTTAATTTTTCTGTTTTAGATTTGATTTTCTAGTTTGTCTTCTATTCTGGTTTCTGTAACACTGTTAATTTTTACTTCCTTCAGCTATGTATATAATTCTCTACAGTTGCAATCTTTGTTTTGTGTTTAGTTTTTTTTTTCTTCTTTTGCTTTTCTCAAAAGTGGGCAAATATAACTCCTATACTATTTATTTAAAAAAAATTTTTTTAAGTCTGCCTATTGAGGAATAGTTGACGAAACAGTCCAGTGCATCCATTTTAAGCGTACAGTTCAGTGTTTTGACAAATACATAGGCCTGTGAAAACACCACCCCAGTCAAGATTAGAAATGTGTCATTACCCCCAAGGAAGTCTCCTTAACCCCTTTATGTTCATTTTGAATGGCCTCTATTTCCTCTTTCGTCTCACTATATGTAGATTTCATCCCCTACCAGTCCGTGAGTTCAGTAGCCTGGCTCATCTCCACTGTATCCTTAGCACCTTGCGCCATGCTTACCTGATAAGCATTCAATACATACATCTTTCGTGAATTCCCATTGCAAATTCTGTAAACATTTCCTTTCAGAGGTCATTTCAGTCTTTGTGCTGCAAACCCATTTCATTCTATTTCTTTTACAGTTTCTTATCCTTTGTTATGTTTTCCTTATTAATTAATGCATTTTTTGAAGGTCTTTTTGATATTGCCCATAATATTTTGGTAAGTTCATTTATTGAGTAAATATTTACTGAGGACCATCTGTGAGCCAGGCACTTAAAATCCACAGGTAAATGATAAAAATCCCAACTGTATGTAGCTTACCTTGCATGGGAACTTAACTTCATAAGGAAGCTTTCTGTTAAGTTCTAACCAGAGTATAACCACATTGAAATGATCCTTCAGCTTTCTTTCTCTTGGTGTTACTATCCATTTTATGATATACTACACACATATACATGCACAGCAATCCCAAGTCCTTTGAATTAATCTGAGAGATAAGAGCCTTAACCAAGATTAGGTTTTGGAAAAAACTGAGAGTTTGGAAAAGTGGAAGGTGATTCAGAAGGGATGTGGATGGTTGAAACAGTAAGATTTTGTGATTGATTGAACATAAGGAATTAAGGGAAAGGAAGAAATTTAGGAGGAATCCCCACATATCTGATGTGGACAGTCGGCTGTATGACCATGTTCCTCCTACCTGTGCAGGAAATACTATCCACTGGGGGCAAGGGGAAAGAAGAACCTGTAGTGGGTATAGTGGGTCTTTTCTTGACAAGTCCAAGTGGCAATTGGGTTATATTGGAACTCAAAAAGTAGGTATGGGTGAGAGAAAGATTTCTTAGCCAATGGCATATACATACACACACACACATGAATGATAATTGAAACCTTGGGCACAGACGCAATTAGTAGAAGACATTTTATTAAAAAGAGAAGAGGTCCAATATGGAGCCCTTGAGAGTAGAACATTTAAGAGGCAGCACAGTAAGATGAGGCCACAAAGACTAGGAAGAAATAGCCAATGGATCTACAGTGCAGGAGGAAAAACCAACTGGCTATGGAACAACATCAGTGAAGCAGATTGCAAACAGTCATCTATCTTACTAGAAAAATTATTTACTTTAAAAGGTCTTATTTTTATTAAAAATTTTGACAGTTTTTTAAGTTACCTAAATTTGGTGGTCTGTGTATGCATTGGAATACCTGTTAGATTTAAGGCTTGTTGAATCTTGAGGCTTTACCTCGAGAAGTGAGCAGACAACAGCATCATGGAGATGTACAGCACGGTTTCATTAGGCGGCATAGCCTCAAAGATGCACAGGGGAACTGATGATCCGTAAGCAGCAGTAGGATCCAGGAACATACTGGCCCCCTCCTCTCAGCCTGTGGAGTCTGGAGGCGTGCAGAATTAAGCAGCTTCCTCCAAATGGCTGTAATGGAAGCACTGTCTCCAGGAGCAAGGGATGTTTTGAGTTAAAGCAAGCAGATGGAGGACTTCCCTTTCCCAGCAATTACAGGAGTTTGCCCCAACATGGCCAAAGAAAGGGTTGAGCTGTTTTGTTACTGGATGCTTGATTGGGGTTGGGGCAGGGAGGAAAAAGCAGAGATGTTGTCACAGAATTGATAAGCAGAGAAACCAGCACCTGGGGTGGGGATGAAGGGTGACAGAAAGGAGTATTACATCAACTGGCTTCTAAATCTCACCTTTTGCATGCTAAAGCCAATGTGAGCCTCCAGGTGCTGAGAGGCTGTGATTATTACGGCCTCCATTTGGCTGGCAGTGTTTCTAGAAGGGGAGAAAGTGAAGCAAGACCTCAGAATTATAGAGCCTTCGTTATTACTGCCTGCGTGTTGCTTTGCACTGGGAAATTGTAATGGATGGAGGAGTCTCGTAAAGGAATTTGATCCTTGTGGTGGTGAAAGATAGCCAGTAGAAGAACATATGTTCTGGGAGGTCTGAGGGCAAACCAAAGGGCAGAGGCTGGGGTGGAGAAGAAAAGCCAAATGGGAATCTCCTGTACAAGGAGGCACCAAAAAACTCCAAATCCCAGGAGGGGAGAGAGAGAGCAGCACTTGGGTGAACAGCCTAGTCTTCCTCCTGCTGTGGATGCAGTCTGCTCTTCCATAGTTGGTAGCTGTTGCCTATATTTGTTAATTTTGCATGCTTCATTTCAAACAGCATCTGACTCACATTAGGATCATCCTAACGCCGGGCTCTGTGTAGCAGCTGGCTGCCATTTCATTGCAGCATCTGCACATTTTTCTTTGAAATGTTCTTGCTCAGTAATATCGTTAAGAGGCTGATAGCCAGAATGTATCTGAGGATGAATGGTTTATCTTAGTAACTGGAAAAGAAATGTAAATGATCAAATCCAAGGCAGGGGCAGGATTGAAATAATTGGTGGTTTGCCCTCTCCTACAAAATTTGAAGATCCAGTGCCAGAATTGTGATCACCTTCACAAAATTATGATCATTTGTAATAATTCATACAACTGAAAAATTATTCATGCAGTAGTTAGTTTATTGTTCTGAGCCAACGTGGTGTCTTCTCTTAGGGCAAAGGAAAGCTGTTTTAGACAGTAGAGGAGAAAGAATGGCAAGGAAGAGAAGAAGAAACCATTACATCATTCATGTCAAAGGTGCTTCCAAAATTGGAAGAACAACTTTTGGTTGCTTTAAACACATTTAATTTAAAAATCTAGCATTTCTTTCCTTTAGGTATAGACTTTGGAGATTAGGGAGACAACAGGAATATACAGTGGAATAGTTAGAACCCTGGACCTCGAGTTCAACTGATAGAAACTGTTGAGTGTCTTAGCTGTTTTCTCATTTCCTTGAACTTTAGAACAACTTAGGTCTTCGCATTCCGTGCCACCTTCCTTTTTCCCTAGCTGTTCTTAGCTAGTCACTAACTTGTAGAAAAATGAACTTAGTAGTGACTACTATTGTCCATTTTATTTTTCCAAAAAGCCTGGCCAGCATCCTAAGTGAAGAAAGAACTAAGACAAATGGATAATTTCCTGAGGCTAATTCCTGTTAGAAAACCAGTTCTGCCTATGGAATAAAATATTAGAACTAAATTATTTTGTTCACTCTCTGCTCCTATCACCACCAAAAAAGAAACTGTTTTGGAGAAGTGTGTGGGTGTGAGGAAGAACAGTGATGTTGTGTTATATAAACAACCATTATGCTGTGTAATAAAGTGCACCAGAAATTGCTTTGAGCTTACCTCTCTACTATCTAAAATCTGTTAGCTTAGCGTCTACACATGAGGCAATCTATACTTAATACAGTCTATCAGTGAAATCCTCCCATGTGCTTTTATATGTGAATGAGCCCCGTTGTTAATGGCATCTGCTAGTGCAAGGATTCCATTTCCAGTCATCACCACCCTAAGGTTGATACTGAGCACCCAGAAACATGAGTACTCCATTTGGCTCACGGGGTTCAGAGGAATGTCTCTGCAACAGCTTTCATCCTGAAAGTACAAGTTTTAAAATGTCTTCCTCCTTTATGATTCTTAATGTTATAAGATCTCATTTTACTCTTGCTTTTAAAGGCAAATGACCTGATACTTGAATTTTTAATTTAAAATTTATTCTCACTTTAGAAAGTTTTCTAGAACAAAATTAATCTTCTCTAAGATCAGATTTCCCCATAAGTTGTATCATCTCCCAACACCCACCCCCCAACTCTCAAGGAAATTACATTCCCCTTCTCTCATTTCTTTGCCTCTGTTCCCATTCTAACTGTTCCTAATATTTTCACGTGCATTCTTTAGTTGGTACTTAAAGTTAAAAGTAGAGCAGTCTGAAATCATAGAAGACCAGAGAAAATTGTGTCTAATATTTCTGACTTGGGGGGTTTCGTCTCAGTCTCTTGTCTTCATTCTGGTGTTAGAAGGGGAAGGAATGGGGGTTAAGGCCATGACTGTCTGAGTGTAGGAGTATATCAGGTTCAGGACTCTTAAATCAGCTGTTGTGGCTAATTATATAGACCCCCTGTACACACACTGTGGTATATACCCTGAGGATGCTGAATGAGGTGCAGTTGTGACATGAGGAGAGGTGAATGCTGATTGCATTAAGGTATTAACAAGAAGAATAGCTGTCATTTATTGAGTCTTTTTATCTACCGTGTTCTGTACCAAATTCCAAACACACACTATGAAGCTTAATCCTCCCAGCTGCCTTGAGAGGTAGGCAGTATTATGCCTATTTGACAGAGGAAGAAACATGGACTTATGTTAAGAAGCTTGCCTGAGTTTACACAATCAGTAGGAGCTGGAGCAATAACTCAAACCCAAGCCAGTCTGATCTGAACGCCTTGCTCTTGAACTCCTGTCCTGTACTGCATGTAATTTAGACTGGGGGGAAGGAGGTGTTAATGTGTGCATGTGAGTGCACATGGAGGCATTTTAAAGGTGGAGAAACACATTTTGGTGTACTCTCTACTCTCAACTGTGTCAGGATCCCAGTGTGGATTCTTATATGTTGTTTATCACAAGGGGATTAAACAGCCAAAAGATAGGACACATGTGGAAAGCTAAGCCAACTTTGGCATAGATCCCTGTCCTAGTGCATGATATGTGTTGCATCATTTCATCTCTTAATTTGTGCCTTGTCTACGTATATTAAAGGTTCAGTTATCTGTGTTAATGGAGAGAAACCAGACCTGAATAAGGAACCAGGAATCTAAGGAGCATTTCAGTCGCAGTTTGCCATTTATATGTGACTTGTTTAGGGTGGATTTATTTCCCTAAGTCTGTTTGCTTAGTCATCCCAGAATAGTAATGGATAGGTCTGTCTCAAGAGCTAAGATCAAAGTGGATTATCCACAGGGAAATATCAGACAGTTAATTCCAAAGGAAAAGCTTTTGAATTCATTTACAAGCACAGCTTCAGACTGCTGACACCTCTTCTTTTTTTTTCCCCTGAATTCATTTAGAACTTATGCTGTCAGGAGGATAAGAGATGCATTCCGAGAAAATAAGAATGTAAAGGATCCTGTAGAAATCCAAACCCTAGTGAATAAAGCCAAAAGAGACCTTGGAATAATCCGCCGACAGGTAAGATGGTTCAGTGATGTGCTGTTTTTCATTAAGAGCTTTAAGCTTTGACATATCCCCTTAATTGAATATCAATTTTTATTGTTTATGATTTACACCAAAGGGTCATGAAACTCAATTCTTCTAACTCACATGGACAAAGAAGGATATATATCCTATTACTTGAACGAGGGTGTAAAGAAAAATACCAGCTTTCCACAATTACCAGGGAATGCATCCTTTTGGGAAGCTGCATTCTTACAGCTTTCTAAAGATTGATGCTTTATGTATGGGAAACTTTTACAAGAATTGTGTGTCTCTAAGGTATATTACACATTCATACATGGACATGTATCAAAGAGCGTTTTTTGATACACCTTTCCTAGTATTTTAAATCATAATTCAAGACAATATTGCCCTTTTCCTGAAGACACCCATCATTGCTGATGAATGTGAGTTCTGTTGCCCCATGGAAGGTGTATCTGCAGGTGCAAGTGCTGTAAAGCACAGCTGCTTAGGTACTGATCCCGTGAAGGACCCTGGAAGGTGTTTCTGTTATCGTCTTGCAGAGGCCAGGGATCACCTTGATTTGTGCTTGCTTTTCTCTTCCTCCTGAGGTTGAGTGGAGCATCTGCAGTAGCATGGTCTCCTGGGTAGTGTGATTATGTCCACCTTTCTGAAAAATTAATTAGAGAGCAAATGCTAAGTAGCCTGCTATCAGTTGGTTTTCTCACCCTCTAAGAAATCGTTTTTCATTATTTTTCTTTGATTTAGCAACAATCACACCATAAGCTCCATTTCTGCTTCTCTTCATTTTTCTAACTTGCAGTAAATTTGTTAATAAAGTACACAAGGGAAACAAACCCCTTAGCATTTTCCTAAGTTCTGCTAATGTTTCAGAAAGGGCTTCTTAGCATCATCAGGAAATGCCAGCTTGGCTGACATATCGTAATATAAGACATATATGTATCAGGGATATATATATCCCTGACCCTTCTTCATACTAAACAGAACTCAAAAAAAGAAACAATATTAAAAATTGTAGCTTCCATTTTATGTCAAAATTTAAAGTCTAGTTATATCGCCTGCATAATGAAACAGTCCTTTCTAGAACAGCATTTCAGATTCTGATAAAACCCTCCTTCTATAGTTCTGTAGTTATCTAGCAATAGAATAACTTTGCCACATTCAGACAAGCCTAGGAGATGATCTTTAACTACTGGCATGAAAAGATAATAGGACAGTCAAAAAGAAACAGATTTGCACATTTGCCTGTATTTTGATGGTGGCAGATAAATGAGTTGCCATTTTGAAAACCCTAGAACAATGGCATTTGTGGTTGCATTTTATGGGCTTCTTTAGCCCTGGAACTTGGAAAAACAAACAGCCTGAGGCCTTATTTTGTATAAACTCAGCATTCATCGCTTTGGCACTTTCCCATGTAGAAGTTTAGGAAAGGGTGCCTGTGAGTAATCCCATGTAGAAGTTGGCAAGCATCTCCAAACCAGGCTGTTTTTCTTTTAGGGTAAAGTTCCTCTTAGTAAACCTGCTTAGGAAAGGGTGCCTGTTGCCTCCATTTCTTCTTCTATGTAATTGTCTATGTCACCTCTTGGTTTGAAATGCTGAAACTACCCTTTCAAAAAGAAAATAGACTAAACTGGCTCTCATCAGACACCCCCAGTGAATTCTCACTGAAAACAGACTGGAGCTTCTGGACATGTGTGAGGCCAGGGCGCCCTCCCCAGGACAGCCTGGCAAGTGCACCTTCCTCGATGGGGAACAGGAGCTGCCTCCTTTCAGGCAGCGCTTCCGCATCAACCAGCAGCACTGCCAGTGATTATGTTATCTCTGAAGACCCTGCTTGGAGAGGCCCTGACCGCAGAAAGCATTCTCATTCCATCAAAGAACTAATTAGCAGTTACACGTCAACAACTGGAAGTTTCTGTTCATTTCCCTTACACTAAATCCAAGCGTTAACACCTACCAGAGACACAGTTAGTTTACGAGATGTAGCGGCTCCCCAAGCCACCTCACTCTAAGCTGGTATGGGTTGGCCTTGGCCCAAAGTCCTAAAATAAAGTGGCATCTGTATTTTCTCTGCACTGGCCTCTGTAGTAGTCTTCTCACTTGCTTCCCTGGTGCTCCCCACCCCAGGGGCCTACTCTTCACACACAGCCTGAGTGATCTTTTTTAAAAGGAAAATCAGAGCAGGTTACACCCTTGCTCAGACCTCTCCAGGGGCTTCACTGTGTTCTGATGGTAAAATCCGAACTCCTTGTGAAGTCCTCAAAGGCCCACCACTGCTCTTTCTCCCTGACACTCTTTCAAATGCCTTCTTGATGTCCCTGGTGCACTGCCAGCTTCCTGTTGTACCCTCTACCTCTCCGGACCTTCCCATAGGTTGGTTCTCCTTTTCACTCAGACTTTTACTCAGATTCTACCTTTTCACAGAGGATTTCCCTGGCTTTGCTATCTAAATAACCTCCTTTCCTCTTCACTCTGTCCCCTTATCATGCTTTAGTTTTCCTCGTAGCACTTACCAATACTGAAAATAACATTACTGCAGCCTTACCTGTTCTCTGACCTTCCTTGCGGACAGGGATCTCACCTGTCATGGTCACTGCAGCCTGGTAAACTAGAACATGGGCCCTGGGCCAGGGTGCCTGTGTTCATATTCTGACTCAGCCTGTGTGACCTTGAACCAGATGATTAACATCTTGGTGCCTGATATAAAATGCCGATGAGAACAGGCCCAACTTAATGGGTTATGGTGAGCATCAAATAAGTGAATATACATAAGGCCCTTAGGAGAATGTTGGCACATAGTAAACACTTGCTGTTGTCCAGAGTGTGTAGAAGAGTCCCACGTGGAGTTGCCTCTTAATAATTATCTGTGGGCTAAAGGAACATAAGAAGAGTTTGAGATCAGTGAAGGGGTCTCTGCCCCAAAATCGTGGGATCTTGCTAGCTGCCCAGGACCTCTCTTCGAAGAGACTGACCCATGAAAGGCAAACGAAAGCCTCATGAGGCACCTACATTCGGATCCACAGACATTACCCTGGTGAGCTGTAACATCCTTCATATCAAGTCTTCCCTCCTTCCACTTGAGTCCTTGGACATGAAGACCACCCCCAGGGTGCACACTGATCTCAGCATCACTTTTCCATGGATGTGTGAGCCCAGCACCCCACCCGCCCCCTGCCCCACCTTTCCAGCCCCTGGACGTGCACATCCTGACCAGTGCTGCCCCTGAAGGCCTCGCTCTGACCTTCTCCTCTCAGCGCAGTCCCTGCTTCTCTGCTTTCTAGTCAGCTTTTAAAGCTGGTCCTGCTTTCTACAGCTACTTCTTCAGTCGCTTCAGTCAGCTGTGGTGCTAATGAAAAGACCATAAGCATGGTAAGATTCTACCTTTTTTAAAGATGTCTCTGAGCAAAGATTTTCTTCTGCTTTTTTGGGTAGAGAAACCAAGGTGCCCGAAAGCTGGATGCCTTGGCCAGGCCACATGGCCAGACTTGAGTTCAGTTCTTCTAATTCCTCAGAGCAAACTCAGAAGCTCAAGGACAGGAGCTCCTGCATCAGCAGGAGATGAAAGAGAAAGATATTCTTAAGTCATCCCCAGTTTTGTTCCCAAGATATTTAAAGACCATATCAACCTAGCTCAGCCTGTCCTCAGAGGTCATTCTTCTTTTATATCCTTAATGTGTAGAGATATTTAGTCTTCACTGTGGCAACCCTGAAGGGTCCTAGACAGCATCAGCATTTTTTATTCACCTTGCACACCATCCCAAAGGATTACTCTCATGTCAAGAAGTCCAGTGGCAGATTGTTTTTCCTCCATTATGAGCAAGTCAGATTCCTGTTGCTCCTCATAATTGCAGCCCCTGAGTAGAAGCCTGGCATATACTTGTTCTTTCTTTGATATTCTTGAACCAGCTCCCTGGTTCAACTGTATGAAACTGTAATCTATTCTGTCAATGTCTAACCTCTTTCAGCTACATGCATCATCTCATATCCCATAGCTAACAGTTATTCTTCCACTTTCTATAAATTCCCAGCATTTCCATACAAAATAGTCCTGTAAAGACAGCTTGTAGGAGTTCTTTTCTGCCTAAAGCAAGTTCTGAATTAACCCCCACTAAACCTAACTTTCCTGTCTGCTTCCCAAGTAGGGTCACAAAAGTTGGAGAGGCCAAAATATGTGCCAGAAAGGATGCACAGAAACTGGGCTGTGGACAGTGAGGCAAACAGCTCTCACACAATCTGGGCAGCAAAGAAGCACCTAAGGACTTTATATCCAGACAGTACACAAGGTGCCTTGGGTATTTCATATCAGCAAGAGGAATGAAAACGCCAACCAGATTTTGCTTTTGTCTTTGTTCCTTTTTCCATTTTGCTGTTTGGAAAGTATTCATTCTGATTCCTATTTCTTAAGCATTAATTAGAATAACTGTCAGTTAAATATCCCTCCCCGCCCCCAGCCTTATTATAGCTTTGCGGTTTGTCATGCCCCTTTGGATTTTAAACACTATAGCGTGCCTCATTTGGTATCACTAATTGCTGTGCTCATCATCTTGCTACTTGGTTTCCCCTAAAGACCCACAGCACCAGCCGTCATGTGGGGCCTTCTCTCACTTTGTAGTTCACAGAGATTTTGTGTTCATCAGAGGAAATACTTTTCAAGCAATTTGAAATGGAATTGTAATCTTTCCTGTAGACTTACCTAGCAAAGTAGCTGCATGTCTGTGACAAGAAATAGACAGCTGAGAATGGGAAACTTCAGTTGCCAAATACATGGTGTAGAAATGTAGTGTAGCATACTGCAGTAGAGTATATTTCCATACTTTGACAAGGTTTCCTTGCATATGTGAATTAAGATTGTGGCTTTAGGACTATTCTGCTAAATCCTAAATGTATAGCAATGTTTTCTTGAAACCTGGTGAAAACTAATGTATCTGCAGAGTTTGGGTTTATTTCCAGCTTCGTGCTGCTATGGATGTGCTGTGGAGTGTATCCTGCGAGGCCACACTTTAGTCCTTCTGGGTTCCTACACAGCAGCAAACCTGGGTAACAGAAGTTGGGATGTGTGTGTTTTATAGATCCTTTTCATTCCATACTGAGATGTTCCCCACCACTAACTTAAGTAGACTAGTGGCTTCAGCACTAAGTTTATATCCCAACAATGTTTGGTACCCTCTCTGTGGTGGGATACATATGTATTGAAATAAGGACCATATCCAACAAAACAAGGTTGATCTGTAACTTAAGTATTTGGGTAAAGAAACACACTGTTACTGTCATATATAATGTTACAGTGAGATGATAAACTGGCCATCTAATTCTGGACAACAGCAAGGTTTTAGAGTCATAACAATCTTGCCAGCAGCTTTTCATGACAATTTAATATCTTGTTGGCCATACTTAAGCTAGTGGGTTGGGATTTTCTTTCTAGCAAATATAACTCCATTCCATATATTTTTCCTTCACATCAGGTTAAACAAAAAGTGCTGTCATTTTAGAATCATTCAGTACATCTTTTTTAATTAGAAAAAACTTTACTTGAGTATTGACATAATTTTATTGGTGTTTAAGAAAAAATTTTTTGACTGATTCATAGAATCCATCCAGTAACATGAAATTGAAATCCGTGTCTCAAGAGGGTAGTTATGGCTGAATGTATCTCATGCTCAGAGTACAGCATGAATAAGAAAAATCCTTGTATATATTATTTGGTTCTTGGGCAGTCATCTGTGTTCATCTTTCAGAAAGCAGAAGATCTCATCTGATGCTTCAGTAAATATTAAAATAATTGTTACCGAAAAATAGAACTTCCCATGGACCAGAGACCCAGAAAGAGCAGTTTTAATGAGTGATTCCTGGAACCAAATGAGCTCTCCTTCAGTCCAGTGAGCTAGCATGGTAGTTGCTGGTCATGACCCCATCTCACTCCTGCCGCTGGATAACTAGCATGAGTCTGCTTTCCAAAGGCTGGTGGTGGTGACAGACCTACTTCTTGCTGTGAATGGGGGGATGAGACTATGCAAAAACGTAGGACAGTACTGGGGATCAGCTGAAGAAGGGAAAGAGAAGCCAAGCCTGGCCAGTCTGATGACATGCTTTATATTGGTGTGCGGTGGGATGGTATGAGGAGTCTGTTAATGTAGGTAAAACAGCAGCATCAGCCGAAGGCACAGTAGGCCCCTTACTGATACATGAGAGCCCCTTTGGTTGGGCTGCCTGGTGTTCTGACATGAAGGTGAATTTACTTATGGCAGGAGAGCCTTCCTCTTCACCAGAAGGGCTTTCTATTATTAGGTCGATAATGTCCACTTCTTGCTTGCCTCATTGGCTACCATCAGTGAACAAGGCTTGCAAAGGACACTTGAACTTTCTATTTTTGTATATGGTTGGCTGGATACTTTCACAGCCTCTTTCTTCGGTCTCATTGGACACCAAGAATCATCTTGGAATTTAATCTCGTCCACCTCAGAACAGTCGTTGAGAATTTCCATAAAAAGCCCAACTAAAATTAGACTCACAGGCAGCCTTTTTGTCACACACAGGGCAAAGGCAGATAGCTTTCTTCTCATTTATTTGCAAATAAATGGCAGCATCAGAGCATTTGCCAGTGTGTACAAGTCGCTACATAGCATGGGATTCTCAGACCTGTGTTCCTTAAAAGGCACATCAGAGATACCCAAAGGCTTGTTACAGAAATTTCTGTATTAGGATCTGCAGCAAGTTTTTTTTTAATTAGTGCTCTGGAATGATCAGGGTTTCTAATATCTTTCCTTTTTAATCATTATAATAATATGGCTGATGTGAACTGATACACAGACGTAATTCTTTCCAATTTTTGGTGCCCAAGAATTGGAAATCTGGTTTGGCACAGCCGAAGATAACCTCCCTAATGGTGTAATATTCAGAAGGCATCCAGGGTGCTTCTGTTCAACCCCATTTTTAGGAGGTGGTTCTGCAAAACCAGGTGAGGGAAACTGTTTACCATTTACCATTTACTTTTATGTGTAGACTAATGGGTAATTGTCTTCTGGAAGGCAACTTGACTCTTCCAGGCAAAGTCTCAGCTAAACTGGCACTTTATAATCCTCTCCTACCACTGGGCAGAGAAATCCCTAGATATGCATATCTCTCTAACTTGCTGAGGTGTCAGAACAAAAATAAAAACTTTGTTTGAAATCATTGAATAACGCTTTGGAGTAAACTTGTGGGCTTCTTGAGAACATCACAGAAGGACAATGTTTTTAACCACATCAAGATGGCAAGGAGGAATTGGGGGACATGGCCGCTGCATCTCAATCATGGGCTCAGTATCTTGAAGCCGCACAGAACCAACAGGAGAGGGTGGTGAGTGAAGTGTTAAATAGCAGGAGGCACAAGTGGATTTCAGCCTCGGCCAAGTCTACTTCTACAGGGAGTGAGCTACCATCCAAAACAACTGATGATTTGATTTGATTGTAGATAAATCAGAAAGGCCTTCCAGAGTCCATAAGTATCTGCATTTATACAGTTCTTGGATTTCAGTCTGAACTACTCTTCAATAAATCTAAGGAAGGAGGTCGTGCTTGCATCCACTTTTATTCCATCCAGCAAAGCCTAGTGACACTCGTAGTTCAGAAGCCCTGAAACTAGAAGCCATGTTCAGAATGGTTAAAATGAAAACAGTGATACCGCCGAATGCTGGCAAGGATACGGAGAAACTTGATCACTCCATGCATGGTTGGTAGGGATATAAGTGGTGGAGCCACTCCTGAACTCCTGGAAATTCACTGTTTTCTATCACCCTTAGCAGGGACTCCACCACAGCAGCCACCAACGAAGACACTGCCATGCTATGACCACCGCAACCTCCAGCCCCGTATTGCACTGACCATGGCTGGGCCGCCACTGGCCCATCATGTGACCAGCACAGAAGCTGGACCTCTAGCTAGTTTTTTTTTTTTTTTACTAAAGTATCACTGATATACAATCTTATGTTGGTTACAAATATACAACACAGTGGTTCAACAGTTACCCATATTGTTAAATCTTCACCCCCTCTAGTGCAGTTACTATCTATCGAAGTAGTAAGAAGTTTCAGAATCATTGGGTATATTCTCCATGCTGTACTACCATCCCTGTGATCAACTTATATTGTGATTACAAATTGTTATCAGCAAGTTTCTTTTTTAATGAAACAGGTCAAATAGTGTATGTATCAGAATCAGATTATGAACCTGCAGTAAACAGTTAAGAGCAGACTATTTACAGCCATTCAAGATAGGAAGAAATAGGTGATATTACAAGTAGCACACATTTTTGTTAACTTGGGTGTATATGTGTGAGATAAACATTTTCAGTGTTTCTTTGCCTACACTTAATTATTATATTTGTAGATCACTGAAAGCAAAGTAGTTTGCCCAATTTATTGGCATTTTGGATATTGATAGATAAGAGTCTCTGAAGCTATATTTACTTTTATTTGTCATTTTATGATGTAGTCTCAAGAGAAATGTCCACCAATAAGTTTCTTAATGTGCCTGTTGTGAAATGAGAAGCTAGTGAACAGTGACTGTCTTCTTTCACTGTCAGCCTCTGCAGCGTTTGCCCCAGTGCCCTAAGTAGTGGTTAAAACTGAGTTACAAGTAATATCTTACCCACAGTTGTAATCATCCTTTAGAACAGCCTGGGAAAAGGTAGGACTGGCTTAATTAGGTCCTTTGGGGGAAAGTCATAGTGCACTCCCTGTCTCTCCTCATGTACACATTTCCCTTAAGTACCATTTTGATAGTTTGGGAGAGACTCTAAAATTTAGTTGGCAGTTGTTTTGATGGAATAAAAGAAAATTACTGCCTACATTAAGGGTATTTAAAAATACATGAAAAGAATTACATACTGTTCATAATAGCCAAAAGGTAGAAGCAATTCAAATTTCTACCAGTGGATGAATGGCTAAACAAAATGTGGTATATATGCATACAATGAAATATTACTCGGCCGTGAAAAAAAAAAGATATTCTGTCACGTGTTACATGGATGAACCTTGAAGATACTATGCTGAGTGATATAAGCCAGTCACAAAAGGGCAAATACTGTATGACTCCACCTCTCTGACGTTCCTAGGGTAGGCAAATTCAGAGACAAAACTTAGTATGGTGGTTGCCAGGGACTGGGGAGAGGAAGGAGAGGGGACTTGTTCCTTAATGGGTACAGAGCTTCCATACTGCAGGATAAAAAGTTCTAGAGATCTGCTGCACAGTAAGGTGAATGTGTTTAACTGAGCTATACACTGAAAAAGAGTTAAGATGGTAAATCTTATCTGTTCTTTTTTCCACAATAAAAAATATCTCTCCTTCCCCCACAAAAAAGACTTATAGCTAGTCATCATTTTTTCTTAATTGGGGAAAATAAAATTAAATGCTTCAGGCACTGGTGCCTGAGGGTAGGAGGCTTAAGTCATTTGAAACTTAAACAAGAGGATTTATATCTGTGAGCCTTTAGTTTCTTATCTGTAAAATCAATGGATTATACTGTAATTTCTAAGGCTACGTTCAGTTCTACAATTCTGTGGTTCAGCATTTCGCATAAGTATCTGTCCCCATCTTCTTTATTCACAGAAACTTACTGATACACTTTAAATTACTCTAATGCTTAGCTTTCCTTGGCCGATTTTCACCAAGATCTTAACTCTGCAGAGTTTGCACTATAGATGAGCAAAGTTGTAAGCCAGCTATGTATTTATACCATCATACATTCCAAAAACTTCTCTTGGTCTAACATTTCTGCTACAAGGAAAGTCAAAAAATCGAAATATTTTATTAATGTTGCTAGCATCTACCTCTGCTGCTAGTCCTCTTCTTCCTGGTAGAAGATATTTCACCAGTACTAGAGCATATCTCTGACCAGAATGTTTTCTTTCAGTGAAAATGAAACAACAGTTGAGCAATAATATAATAAATGATGGGCAAATGAAAGATGAGAATGCCTTCCTCAAGTCAGACTTTAACGTTAGTACAAGTTTCTTCTTGATTTGACTTCTCTCTGCTCCCTCTCTGTCTTCTGAGCTACATTAAACACATCTGCTAGATAAATTAAATGTAGTTTTCAATTCCATGCCCACAATATTCTTTTCTTAAGTGTCTATTGAGAGCCCTCTTTTTGCCATGTAATTATGAAGTGACTTTATAAGCTTTTTGGAGACAGAGTTGGGATGAAATTATAAGATCCATCACAACCTTGTAGAGTTCCTTCTCATTTCGATCCTCTGGAGACAAACCCTTCCTTCTCCTCCATTCTAGATCTCATCTGGTCACTCATTTAATCAGACAGAAATATGTAGGGTATCAGAGCAGTACTTCCCCCTATGCTATATTGGTCAACTAAAATTAGATCGAAGGATCAATCTACATATTTAAAAACTAACAAAAAATCAAGTCAGAGGCAAAGGAGATTTAAGCATTCTGTCTTGAACTTCAATAAAAATCCTCAGGAAATCAACATGAATTTATATATAGTGACCAGAATTGCCCCCTAAGTGAACCCTATATCTTTGGATATATGAATGAAAAACTCCCCAGCCCCTGTCAAAGCTTAAGAAAGCAGGGGTGGGAGGGTTGCTTAGTTTTATACCTTCCTTGGCTTATGTAAGACATTCATTTTTTTTTAGTCTGTTCAATATATAGTTCTTCTGCAACTATAAAAATACTTCTTCCTACAAGAATTTAAACTAATTTCCTCCCTCTGCTTTTTCTAGAAATTCCAGTAAATCCTCAAGTCTGGGGCAATAGTATTCCCACAGCTGGCATTCCTGTAGAAGAAATGCCTCTCAGCTGGAGATGGCCCATTAAATTTGCTTGGTCCCTCCAAGGGCAACATGCACAAAACAAGACACCATTTCCTTTCTGGGAAAAGCCTATCTCACATTGCACTTTTCACATTCAGTAATGGTTCTTTTGAATATTTCCATGTTCCCACAAGCTCATGAAGAAGGCAGAAGTAATGCTATTTATAGAAAGCTTTTGCACATGGTTCATTTTGCAATTAATATTATCCTCCTATCTGCTCTACTGTAGCTGCTCACTCTAGAATTCTTAAAGAAGTGTTTTTGTTGCTGAAGTGCCTAAACTGGAAGTAGATGTCATCAACTCTGGGGCAGGAAGTACACAGATGGTATAGGCAAGAGGTGGGATAATCTCAGCTCTGGTAGTAACTTACTGTGCTATATGGGGCAAGTTCCTTATTTGCCTTACTCACCACATCTGTAAAGAGACAATCTTGCTGATGACCGTGGTGGTGGTGAGGACACGTGCTTGTTTCCAGTGTTGGTTTACTGCACCCTCTCCAGGCACTCACAGATGCTGTGCGCTGAGCGCTTGGAATGCATCGTGTGGTTCTCCCAACAGCAGCCCTGTGAGAAGATACTATCATTGTCGTGTGGAGATGAGGAAATTCAGAGTTGGAGTGTTTGAGTAATTCTCCCAAGGACACACAATTAGGAGAATGGTCGGCCCGCAACTGTTCTCACATTTTAGCCAGTTCTTCAAAGAGATCATACTGTGGGTGGCCTTCTTTTGAAAGAAGGTAAACAAGATGTTGGAGATGAGAGAAGAAGCAAAACTTGTGCTGCTTTTTCTAACTGTTCATTTGGAGCTCTTATTAGAAGGTAACAGCTTACCTTCTGTGGGCTCATGAATAGTTTATCTCTAAGGGCTGGTCTGCTTTATCATTTCTCCAAAAAACTCCTCAACTCTGTCTGCCTTCAAAAGAAAGAAACATACAAACACCACAGTCTGAAAATGTTAAAGTTCAGCCCCCTTATTTAGGAAGTGTTTGCTCAGAATCTCCCCACAGATCTGAAGGTTGCAGCTCCGACTGTACTTTTCCTGACAAGCTATCACTGAAGTGCCCTTTGGTGGAAACCTCCTGATGCTTACTGCTTGGCTTGTCCTTTCAGGAAATCAGAGTTAATTCCAGTCATGCTTATGCAGATCTTCTCCCAAAATGACAAAGGAGCAGTGCCCCATCTTCTAGGAAGGTCAGAAGGGACGCACCCCGTTGATGTTAATTTGTGTTTCTGTGCCACATCTTCTGAGGTGACAGGGAGGTAATGACCCCATGCCCAGCATGTAAATGAGAACGTGCTGTCGATTCCTGAGCATATGCTGTCTGCAGTTGTATTTTTTCAGATTTGATGGGTTTCATCTGTAAATGAAGATATGGATCAATTCATTGGTGCTTTTGAAATGATTTCTCCTAACTGTACATCTATCAGTCTGAAAAGCTGTGCTTGTTTTATTCAGAGACATGATAGGAGTGGTAGGTAAGAGAAGAGAAGAGACTTTGCTCAAGATACACCTAAATTTAAATCCTGACACTTGTTCAGTAGCTCTTTATCCTTGCTCCCAGTATTTAATCTCTTAAAACATTATCACCACTCAATTTTTCTACTAAAGGCAAAGGAATACCATTTCAGTTAATGTTAGTTTTGTACTTGCCATGTTTTTTAAATACCAGAGCCAAATGATGTGTCAGAAATTTTCTCTCTTCCCCAGTCTGATAATAAGGCTGGCATTTCATGAACTGGTCAGGTAATCAAAAGGCTCTGAAAGTTTTCTAAGATGTGGTACTATAATAACCTTGGTTTTACTAAATAATACTGGTGTACTATTAAATCAGTATTTTAAATGTTTTTCTTCAAACTGTTGTATTTCATTTGGCTTAATAAGGACTTCTCCATACACATCTCACTTCCTTAATGTAGTGAAAATAGCACCAACACGGAGCTCACATGGATTCCCCTTCAAAGTCTATCACAAATTAGCAATAGCGTCATCAGAAAGTCCATGACCCTTTAGGCCTTGACTTTGAAAAGTAAGGAATAGGGCTCAGTGGTTTCCAAGATCTCTAAAGCACAAGAATTTGTTTTATAACTCTGCTGTATTTAAACTTCTAACTGCCTTGTTGAGCTTGGACTTGGGGTTTCTCTCAACAGATTATTACATTTCACTAATAAGTGAGTACATTCCAGAGTTGTCTACACAGATGGCCATGCCACTGGAGCTCGGTAAGTACTCAACTGAGTGCTGGCTGGCCCAGGAGCCAGCAGACCTGGGTTCTGCTTCCAACCACCTGCCAGCTGGCAGCAGTCCTCACGTGCCAGCTTCCTCCTGTGGCTGAGGAAAGGGTCTCTCCATTCCTCTCTAGGGTCCCTTTCACAACTGACATCTGATTCTGAAAATGATTGGTAACGATTGTTAGGTCCCAGAAACATACCTGTGAGTGTTGGATTTTGACCAAGGGTGAGTTACCTCACTGACATTCTCTATTTGCTGAACTGACTTTAGAAAGGAGACTTGACTCCCCAGATCTCACAGACAGCGCATCTTGTTGAGGGGAGGAATGGTAACACTGAGTCATGTAATGTTCCGCCTTCCTCGTCAGCCTCAGCAGCAGGGCCCATGTGAGAAAAGCCTTTGGCTCTGCTTTGTAAAATCCCTTAATATCCAAGAACAATGGCAGGAATGTTACAGGGATCTTGGTGACCTGAGGGGGTCTGTGAACTGTGTACAGATGCTGCCCTTTCACACAGCTGACAGATTGTAAACACCTCATTTACTAGTGAGGTTTTCTTAATTGAGGCTCACCAGACCTTCTGAGGAGGAGTAGGGTGGGAAGGGGGAGACCAGAACAAAGAACAACGTGCATTTTCCTCTTGCTTCCAGCGAGCTTCTACCTTAGCAGTGCCAGACTAAGTATGCTCTCCTTTAAAGTTTATAGCTGGCTGCATAGGTGTCTGTGTAATACCAAAGTAGTTTTCTTCCCAGAAATATTCTTTTAAGCTGAGCCCATTTTTTCTTATGAGACATCGGCCGCTCTTTTTTCATACGTAGGCAGTTTAGGAAACCAGTAGAAAAACAGCTTGCCTCCTGTGCATGCCTGCGCCGTGCAGAGGCTATCCCATTGAGTCATATTTCATGTCCTGCCTCCACAACATTGCTGTTGCTTCCTGACTGGAGGCAATGACATCTCTGTCTTCAGCTGTACTGCAGGATCCCGGAGGGCTGGGCTCCCATGTGCACTGGGCCAGCACAGCACAAAGCACGCAGCGAATGCTCAGTGAGCCTCCTGCATTGGCCAGCTCCCCAAGGGAAGGCCTTCGGAGCCTGCTGGCAACTTCTGGTCCTCTGGGCCACCAAAGCACTGAAGTGTGACTCTCGCGACCTTTATTACAAGCTCTGCAGTGGCTTGTTAATCAGCCATCTCTGCCCTTAGCCTCTGAGCATCTGGAGAGAGAGAGTTGTACACCGCCATACCAGTGCCTTGTCAATGCAGTAAGCGCTCCGCTAATGCTATCATAATAAAGGCAAGGTAGCTCGTTAGGAAGACACAGAAGCAAGAGTTTCAGAGCCCAGACTCTGCCTCTGACTCATGGCTTAAATAACAGGCTTGGCCTTTCTGACCACAAGTCTTCTGATGTGTAAAGATACCTGCCCTGTGTACTTCTTAGCATCTTTGTGAATACAGTGTGAGATTATGTGTGCTGGCACTCTCTGAAGTCAGCAAGCTGCTCACCAGTCAGTAGAGTTAACCTCCCCTAAACAGCCCTCCAACTGAAGCTCCTGCCTTGGCTGAGGAAGTGGCCATCCTCCTTATCAGAAAGGAAGCCATGAACTCCTGGAAATTAGTGTCTGGCTCTGCCAGAATAAGCTGAGAACAAAAGGGGATCCGATGAGGTGACTCCTGGCAGTATGACATGAGGCTCCTGAACTCTCTTTGTATTTTCTTACCCCAATGGGAGACATGAAGGGCACAGGAGTGGCTTCAAATCCTGGCTATCACTCCCTGACTTTATGAACTTAGGAAAATGACTTCCCGTTTAACTCGTTTTCCTGTTCTATAAAATAGGCACACATATTCCCACTTTTAGGGAAGTGAGAACGGTGAAGGCACAGTGTTTGTAAAGCACATGGGATGGTACCTGGCCCATGTGTGTGTTCTATACGTGAAAGAGTTTCAGCTTCCCCCATGCTTCAAATAGTTTTTCCATACTTCTTTTAAATACTCAAGTGCTAAATTAATTGTGATGTGTCTCGGTTTGGTTTCAGACTCTCACTGTACAGAAAGGGAGTAGCTGCCAGTTCTTCTTTCAGGCAGTCCTGTGCTCTAGCCCCGGCCCAGCTGACTCCGGAGGCCTTGCTAGTCTGAGGCTTTTGGCGTACGGTACTCGCTGTAATATTGGTCTGACTTTTCCAAATGCTTTTCAGTCGTTTAGGTAGAACTGTGAAGATTAAATTGCAAGTGACAGTTCCTGTATGAAATATTTATCAGATGCCAATAAAAGTCTGTCCACCCAATGGAAGTGAGAGGGCAAAAGGGATATTTAGTGCACATAATCTTACTTCCTTATTTTAAGGTTCCTCTCACATCACAGACTGCTAGGCTTTGAAATGAACAAAAGGCTATAGGAAAATAAAACTAGCAGGTAGGGCAAGTTGGTGTTTGGAAGTGAAAGCTGGAGGTGCTTTACTCTGAATAAATAGAGGTGTGCTCAAATTCAGAAGATGGGAAGGCAGAACCCAGCACCCTTAATTGGCCTAGCAGAGCAGGATTTATGGGTAGAAAGAGCTGATTCCTCTGTTATCTTTCTGTCCACACTCATGTACACAGAACAATGCCTGATGAACAAGATACGTCTCAACAGAGCTTGGACGAAATTTTCCTTAGATTTCTGTAATGCTCATTTCAGAGAATCTGTATGCCTAAACATTATTTCCTGGCCACTGGAACATAACCTAAATGGGGCAGAGAGAGCTAATAATGGTCAGTATTTGAGAAATTTGTTTTCTAATGGCAGACGAAGGACAGACTTCATGTGCACGTGCCCACATACAGGTAGCCAAGTAATGAGAGTGGCACATGATGTTTTTAGTTTTGGGGTTTTGTTATCCTTGTCTCCTTGAGGAGAGGGACTGTGTCTGTTTCCACACTTATCATAAGGCCTTACATAATGATGGTGCTTAGAAAATATCAAATGGATTATCTGCTTTAATTCTAAAGGACTGAATTATATATACTGGAATTTCTTAATAGTGTCTCAGTGTCATTCACTCCATTTATGGAATAACTTTTATCAGCATAGCAAAAAGTCTTACTTGAGCTAGCAAAATTTTATCCATAACATGGGAACAATAATTAGAAACATAACCAGTTATAATAGTTCTTTCTTTCTTTGGGACAAGTGGCAACCCTGACATACATACTTACGACATACTTACTGACATACAAACTTATGACAATCTATTCGTATTTTCTTGGGAGAATTGAGAAACAAAGAGTGGACCGACCAAAGCCACTTTGGAAAGGCCTGTTAAATCAAGTAATTCTTGCCCAGCGATTTGAATGAGAAAGACTCATTGCTGAGTTAGACTGCGTGGTCCTTCTGTTGCCTCTGTCTTTCTTTGGAGCCTGTTGGGATAGCATAAGGTTCATATTTGTATATTTGTATATGAGATTGGAAGTTGGGAGATCGGCCTCTCCATCATGGGTGGAGAATCACAGGCAAGTTCAGGAAACCAGGTACTAAATAACTGAGCCAAACTCCCCTTACCCGTCTGATCAGTTCTCCAGAGCTACATGGACTACAGGTGTTGTGGACATGAAGGTCCTCAATATGATATAACTTACTCACCTTTACCCTGTGGGGGGACTCTATTTATGTGAATTCAGACACCTCTGAAAATGTAGGAAGAATCAAATGCAGTGATGTTCTTGCCGGGGTGTTTTGTGTAAACAAATTAATTATGAAGATTCAGATTACCAAGAAAATGTAATGAGAGGTTGATTGAGCACCTGTAGAAACTAATTCTGGTTATGATTGTTTACTGACTGTGGAGACAAAGAGGCCAACATTTCATTA
Organism: Manis pentadactyla; assembly: GCF_030020395.1. Lineage (NCBI taxonomy): Eukaryota > Metazoa > Chordata > Mammalia > Pholidota > Manidae > Manis > Manis pentadactyla. The sequence continues at coordinate 63,793,079 of NC_080034.1, forward strand.
TCTCCTACTGTATGCTGCATGCTGCTCGCATGGACCATTTCAGTCACATCTACTCTGCAGTTTCCTCACTTTCCAGGTACGGAAACTAAGGCACAGGAAATTTAAGAAATCAACTCAGAGAAGTTAAGGAACGTGAAACTCCATAGCCATTATTGTTGAAACCAGGATTTGAGCTAAGGTTTCCATCACCATCCCACGTTGCCTTATAGTAGGATCCTTTCATTGTATTTTGATAAAGTGAATTTCATAAAAACTTGATTTAGATGTACTTTTGTAGCCTTGGAAACCCCTTTCCGCTGAGAGGTAGTGAGTGCTCAAAGTCAAGGAATGTCTTGGGGAGGCACCCACAGCTCTGTGGCTCCTGAATCCCCATGCCCTGCACCCTCTGGTATACACAGAAAAGAGGTACAGAGGGCCCACGCTTTCAGAGCTCTTAGAGCCTTACTGCTGGCACGACTGAAGGACAGATTGTTTCCTCTAGAGACAGCAGCCACTAGCTAAGGATGTGAGCCAGGAGACCAGACCCAGAGCTGTTCGGAAGGCTGGGAAGAGGATTCATTCTGAGCAGTGAAATGACTCATTCAGAGAAATGGAATAGTTTGTGGCTTGAGCTGATCAAACCCCTACCTCCTCTTGATGGTCATCTGGGGCTTTGGTATGTTTCCAGGCCACTGTCAGGAATCTGAAGTTTTTGGCTGGACGGGGAAGAGTATGCATGCCTGTCATGCACTAGTGCACACAGGACCCTTGAGGCAAACAGTACCAAGGCTAGCCAGACTGCTCACACCCCCTTCTTGATACGCAACTAAATGAACACTGCCACATTCCATATCAAAAACCTGTGTTACACTTACTTAGTCACCTCGGATACTTTAAATCATACACAAGTTTTCTAAGCACTTCGTAGTATTTAGGAAGAAAAACTAGAACCAGTCTCAAAACAACGATGTTATGCTTACCCAGAAAATGAAAATTTTTTTCTTAATTTTTAAATGTTTTGTGCCTATATGTTGTAGTACACTTGGAATTTAGTTCAACTCAACTTTATATTTTAAACTGTGTTGCTGAGGGAACCAAACGCTACCTGGCCTGTAGTGGGATCTTCAAATACAGGACTTTTTGCCTTCTGCTAGTGGTTCACGACCTCGACTATACCTTAGAACCTGGGATGCTTTTACCAATCCCTGTCACCAGGCCACTCCAGACCAATGGAATTTGAGTCTCTGCAGATGGAACTCAGGCATCAGGATTTTTAAAGCTCCTCAGGTGGTTATGGGGTGCAACCAAGGTTGAGAACCAGGAGTTTACAGTAAGCTGGGGAAGATGCCAACCAGTCATCCTGCACAAAGTGCATGTTCTCCCGAAGGCAGTCTAGTGCACAAGTTGTCTTTGATTTTTGTGATTACTGAATTCTGGATCTCTCTTAATTAAACCTTTGTTCTGGGGATAATTTTTACCCTGTTGCACTTTTCAGAGATTCAGACTCTGTTTAAGTTCTCTTATATATTAAACAATGAAACTCTTATTACTACTGAAAATCACATGTGCTCACATCAAGAAAGACAGAGTGCATGCTCCTGATATGTTTTTTGGGGTTCAGACTGATATTGCAAGGCAGTATTCTTTCTTTTTTTTTTTTTTTGGTATCAGTAATCTACAATTACATGAAGAACATTATGTTTACTAGGCTCCCCCCTTCACCAAGTCCCCCCCACAAACCCCATTACAGTCACTGTCCATCAGCATAGTAAGATGCTGCAGAATCCCTACTCGTCTTCTCCATGTTGTACAGCCCTCCCCATGCCCCCCACACACATTACACATGCTAATCATAATGCCCCCTTTCTTTTTCCCCGACCTTATCCCTCCCTTCCCACCCATCCTCCCCAGTCCCTTTCCTTTTGGTAACTGTTAGTCCATTCTTGGGTTCTGTGCTTCTGCTGCTGTTTTATTCCTAACAAGTAGAATAATAAGGCTTACTGCCAAAAGAATGGCAGAGACATCTTGGGAATGCAGTCTTCATCCACAGAAGTTAATTAACATTCTGTTGGGGGGATTTTTTAGTACAACTGAGGGCTGCTGCCCATATAAATTGTAGCTCATCCATCCTGCGCTTCTGCCTGTCACATAACCCTGGCAATAAGAACATCCGCAGGTCCTTTGGAAGCAGGCCTTTTCCCAAGTCAGATTCCAAGGCAGGTAAAATCACTCGGGAAGTCATGCACTTTCTCTCCTTTCATGGGAATATATGGGAAGAAAAGAAGTTTAGTGCAGCTCTACACCAAGAAATATGCTAATAAAATTGTTGGTAGGAAGCATGCTCTCTGCTTTGGCTTGCCTTGAAACTGTCTGCAGCCCTGTCTCAGCTGCACAAGTTGTCCTTGACATCTACTGTCAGATCTGCAAGGAGACCAGTGGAAACAGGAGGGCAGTAGCTTTTAGGAGCCAGCCCAGTGACAAACACCAAAGGTTCTAACCGAAGGATTGTTATCAGGCTTGAGCCAGGGTGGGTTGGCCTGGCCAGTGCACCAGATTTCTCTCCAGCAGTTTTCCGGTAATTTCTTTGTCCAATTTTCCTCACCTCCAGAACCACTTAAGGTTCAGCACAGGGATGAATCTCTCTGAGACAGTTTCCATCTGACAGTTCAATCTGTTCTTCCTAGTGAAGGCTGATACTGCGTAGATTTCACTAGATCGTGTGCCTCAATTTGCTAGAACAGTGAGTGTATGCTTTTTTTCTTTAAATCACAGCTTTATTAAGATATAATTCACATACTGTAAAGTTCACCTATTTGAAGCATACAATTCAGTGGCTTTTAGTATATTCAGAGTTGTACAACCATTAGCACAGTGTCATTTTCAGAAAATTTTCATCACCCCAGAAAGAAACACAACACCCATTAGCAATGACCCCTTTTCCCCCCAGCCCACTCTCCCCTTGCCCTTGGCAAGCACCAGTCTACTTTCCATCTGTGTGGATTTACCTATTCTGGATGTTGCATATAAATGGAATTTATATTTGTGACTGGCTTCTTAGCATAATATTTGCAAGGTTATTCATGTTGTAGCATGTATTCACAGTTAATTCCCTTTTAATACCAAATAATATTCCATTATATGAATATGCCACATTTTATTGATCCATTCATCAGTAAATGAACATTTGGGTTTTTTGCACTTTTTTGCTTTAGTGAATGTTATAATGAACGATCATGTACAAATTTTTGTGTGGACGTTTGTTTTCATTTCTCTTGGGTATGAACCTACCAGTGAAAATGCTGGGTCATATAGTAACTCTATGTTTAACTTTCTGAGGAACTGCCAAACAGTTTTCCAAAAACTGACTTTCCTGTCAGCAGTGTACAAGGGTTCTAATTTTTCCACATTCTTGCAAACACTTACCTGTTTTGATTCTAGCCATCCCAGTAGATGGGAAGTGGTTTAGTATACGTAACAACCACCAGATTTAGATTGGAAGGTTAACTGTGATCTAGTTGCTCTTGGAACGTTCTAAGGAAGGTTAAGATTTTTTATTTTATTTATTTATTTTGTCCACAGGGACCTCAGACCAGTCCTTCTCTGTATCTAAACTCCAGTTCTCAGTAGATGGAGAACCAGTTTACACCTTTGCTGACTGTACAGAGCTTATAAGAGATGGTATGATTTGGGCAGCCAGAGGCTCCGGTGAGAGTCCCCTTCTTTCCTTGTCCCACATGGCCTCTCTGAGCTTTGATCTTTCCAGATGCACAAGGGTGTTGCTCTTTGCCTCCCATAGTGCCTTGTGGAGTTCTTACCCACAATAGGGGTTAGTTGATTTTTTTTTTAATTCTAGCTTCTTCCCTACAAAAACTCAGCTGCTGTCTCAAAGCATAGACCTTATCACTAAGTCATTCAGCCTTTTGTTTGTCCTTACCCTTCTTCACAGGCTAATACAGTTGACTCCTCAAAGCTTCATATTTGGTCTTCTTCTTTCATGCAGCCTGTTGGCCTCAGTCTAGTAGATATTTGCACTTGGGTCTTTTACCAGCACTTGAAACCCACTGTGATCAACACTTAATTAGTTATCTTCCCTTCCCCTTTAACCAATTCTCCTTTGCAAATTCCTAGTACCTCCATCCTCTCTCAGTAACCGAGGCTCAAATTCTGCCTCTCCCTACACATATAGAATGGAGCCTCTATTGTTTATGTCCTCTATTTTTTTAAAAAAATTCAAGACTCTTTTCAGGTCCTCTAAAACAAGTTACTTGGGAATATTAAAATGTATTCCAAATACTACCCCAAAAGCTGCCCTTGGTGAGGGCTCCTCGCTTACATGATCAGGTCCAGCCAGCCCAGGCACTTGGCCCACCTTTGGCCGAGACAACGTGCCATGTTCTTTGGCTCCTCTTACACCTCCTTTGCCTACCTTATCATGAATCACGAGTGAGCAATCAGTTTTTTCAGTAGGACTTCACTTGAGGTTCTGTCAGATATTCCTGTGGACTAGATGCTCATCTGTTTAAATAATCCCAATTTTACTGTGAAAACACCCTTTGTTTCCTGGCAGCCTAATTTCCCTCGGCATTTATAGTGGTTAGATGTGTATCGATGGGCATTACTCTCTAACTGCTTGTGTCAAAGCACTGTGGGAGGCTCATCAGTCTTGTGCTTTTTTAATTGACATCAATAATGTGTTTGCATTTATCAATATTTCCTAATTGCCAAGTTATAACAGTGGAACTTCAATAATAAATCATGCCCACAGATATTGTCAGACATTAGGGCTTAAGTTTTCTGTCAATATTTTGATGCATTATAAATTGTTTTTATGAGGGTTTTTTTCCTATGAGGAAGAAGGAACTGTGCAGCAGGAGACAGAATTGAGTCGGTATCACCATATAAAATTAAGTTAAAGAGCCATATCATTCCAGTGAAAATAGAAGAAAGGTCTTTCCCAAGCCAGTACAATACATATTCCCATAAAGTTCAACATCACCATCTAAATGAATGCCAGTGTGTCTCTCCTGAGAGTGATAGGCTGTGCCAAGGATCTTCCTGGGGAAAGAAATTTAGACAAAAGGACAGTGAACAAAGAAGGAACTCTTATCAACTCATTTTTCAAAAGAGGAAACTGAAACTTATGAGCTGCAGTTACTTGCCCAGGGTCAGCAGTGACTTTGCAAGGCCGGGACTCAAACTCAAGGCTGTTGGTGTCCACAGCTGGGCTCTAATCTTTCAGGGACAAACTTGACCAAACCCAACAGTGAGGGAGACGCAGGTGTCACAAGACTGAATCCCCATCACCTGCTGAGCAGTTAAAGACTCTAGAGTATTTGGCTTAGAAAAGAGGTGAATGTGAAAGGCTTAGGAGGTCTGTTGCCCTGTACCTGAAAGATCATCACGTGAAGGAGGGTTAGACATTATCTCTCTGCATCCAAACAGCAGACATGGGGCCGGTGCTCCAACGTGGTGGGGGGGCAGTGTTGTAGAGGAGGCAGGAGAGTGGACCCAGGAGCCACACTGCCTCCAGCAAATCCCAGCTCAGCCACTCACCAGTCACTGTCCTTCAGCAAGTCACTTGACCTCTCTGTGTCCCAGTTCCTTCAGCCAAGATAGGAGTGATGACAGTACCTACCTTATAAGACTGCTGTAAGGATTCAAGGACCTAATATGCAAAAGTGCTTATGATGGTGCTTGGCACATATGTGTGATATATGGGTTATTACATTATATAGTGAGACTAGGAGGGACAGAATTCTCTAAAAAATCATTCAACATTTATATATTATTTCTACCAATCTTTATGTACTAGACACTGTTATAGACACTAGGATACAGCAATAAAACAGATCTAGTCCCTGGCCCTGCCCCTGTGCAGCATACATTCTGTATTAGAAAGAAAGGAAATTACTATGTGAATTAAAAATAAAACAGCCATTCAGTACCTGAACAAGCCACTTCCAAGACTGTGGTCCCTGCCCCTGATGTAAAAGAGGATGTCCAGGCTGAGGCTGACTGAGGTCATTGTGAAAGCGGCTTCCAACTGTGGAATTTTGTAATGTTCTTAATATCCCTCTGCCAAGTAAGGTCAATTTAATGCAACCAGTGATTAAAACATTAATGTGAGTACTGCTCTTGTTTAAAGCAGTCATCCTCTGGATCGCCAAGTTGAGGTAGGAAGATTATTATGAAGGACACTGCTGTGAGGTACAAGAAGGAAATATAGGTCTTCTCATCTTTTAAAATGTATAGTCTTATGTATACTTTATAATGTGTGTATAATTTAGTAGCACAGCACATGTACATAATTTATGAGTAAATATAAATATGAACATTACATTTAAGGATGCATGTATAAACATATTTTGCTAATGAGGTAAACAATTTAAAAAGCTAAAGTCTACCACCGTTAAGTTTTACCAAAGCTTTCTAAAGCCAGAAGCTCCAATAGTAATGAAACTGTTTTTGTATTTTTCCTTATTTCTGACTTGGCCATTTATGGGTGGATAATTTGTAACCTTAAAGATAATAGTTTTCCATATAAATAGAAAAATAAGATGTACTTTTGCCTCTACTGAAGAGCTTTTAAAAAAATGGTCATAAATACTTGATGTTTTTGTAGGACTAAACAGTTTTATTGCATTTAATCTTCCTAAGCCATGAGATAGGTCTTACACCTTATATTTGGAGATGAGGAGAGGGAATAGAGCATTTTACAGGTTATACCAAGGCTGTTAGCACCTCATTGTTTTGCCAGAGACCAGAAATTTCAAAATTAAGAACTGCAAAGCTGGTGCTCATTATTAGCAATACACCAGGGAGCACCTGTGAGCATGGGTCAAGGTGAATGCTGACCAGTCTCCCATGTTGCTGGAAGAAGGGTTATGGCTGTTATTTCTTACTATTGCCGTCCTCTACTTTTCCCCAAAAGGCAAAACTCTTGTCAAATATGTTGCCTTCAACAACATCTGTTAGGAACTACATGAGCCAGGCTTTCAAGGAGCTTTCAGTTTATCGAGGAGGTAGCATTACTTTTCTTACCCCCAAATTAAGGAACATAAAGTTGACTCTTAATTAAAGGCAAATTACAGTTTGGCAGATAGTCTCCACATTCTCTCCCTCCCCACAGCCCCTTCCCCTTCTATCCGCAGTCAGGATTCTCAGTTACAGTCAACAGAAACCAGTTCTAGCTAATTTCAGCACAAAGTAGGTAGCTAAATATTTGCTGAATTAATGAACAACAAATGCCTCTCTGTGTTCCTTACTCAAGTGGCTAAAAGAGAGTTTAGAAGCTTGAAAGGGAAAGTTGGGAAGTTTATTTTAAAAGAATACCTAGAAATTAGCCTCTGCTAACTCTGAGTTGATAAATATTTGTGTGGAACTGTTGGATTTAAGACATCTAGTAAGATTATTCTATAGTATGAAACACAGCAGACTGGAGTTCACCAGAGACTGAAATTTTAGCCTTACATCTTCTGTATGATCTTCAATATGTTGCATAACTACTAGGTCTTGGTCCTTTCAGCTCACAAGGGAATAACTGGATTACCCTCTGAAATCCTGTGAGCTTTCTCTGGTAATGGAAGCATTTATTTGCTCTACCTAACATGGAAGCCACTAGGCACATGTGGCTGTTGAATACTTGAAATGTGGCTCTAGTGACTAAGGAACTGAACTTTTTTTTTTTTTATCACCTTTACTGACTGTTTTTCAACCTTATCAGCTTTTAGATTCATTTTTTTAATTATTATTATAGTATCATTGATATGCAATCTTATGAAGGTTTCACATGAAAACCATTGAGGTTTCAACATTAACCCATATTGTCAAGACCTGAGTCACCCTCGCCATTGCAGTCACTGTCTTTTGGCATAATAAGATACTATAGAGTCATTACTTGTCTTCTCCAAACTGTACAGCCTTCCCCGTGACCTGCCTACATTGTGATTGTGAATTATAGTGCCCCTTAATCCCCTTCTTCCTCCCCATCCACCCTCCCCACACCTCCCCATTGGTAACCACTAGTCCCTTCTTGGAGTCTGTGAGTCTGCTGCTATTTTGTTCCTTCAAGTTTGCTTTGTTTTTATACTCCACAAATGAGTGAAGTCATTTGGTACTTGTCTTTTTCCACCTGGCTTATTTAACTGAGCATAATACCCTCTACCTCCATCCACATTGTTGCAAACAGTAGGATGCCTTTTCTTTTTATGGCTGAATAATACTCCATTGTATATATGTACCACATCTTCTTTATCCATTCATTTGTCCATGTTGATGGACACTTAGGTTGCTTCCATATCTTTGCTATTGTAAATAGTGCTGCAATAAACATAGGGGTGCATATGTCTTTCAAACTGGGCTCCTGCATTCTAGAAGTAGAATCACTGGGTCAAATTATAATTTCTATTTTTAGTTTGTTGAAGAACCTCCATATTGCTTTCCACAATGGTTGAACTAATTTACATTCCCACCAGCAGTGTAGGACGGTTCCCCTATCTCCACATCCTCACCAGCATTTGTTGTTCTTAGTCTTTTCGATGTTGGCCATCTTAACTTGTGTGAGGCAATATCTCATTGTGGTTTTAATTTGCATTTCCCTATGATTAGTGATGTTAAACATATTTTCATGTGCCTGTTGGCCATCTGAAATTTCTTCTTTGGAGAAGTGTCTTTTCAGATCCTCCACCCATTTTTTAATTGGGTTACTTGCTTTTTGGGTGTTGAGGCATGTAAGCTCTTTATATATTTTGGATGTTAACCCCTTATTGGATAAGTCATTTACAAATATATTCTCCCATACTGTAGGATGCCTTTTTATTCTGCTGATGGTGTCCTTTGCTATACAGAAGCTTTTTAGTTTGATGTAGTCCCACTTGTTCATTTTTTATTTTGTTTCCCTTGCCCAAAGAGATATGTTCAGAAAAAAGTTGCTCATGTTTATATTCAAGAGATGTTTTTTTCTAAGAGTTTTATGGTTTCATGACTTACATTCAGGTCTTCGATCCATTTTGAGTTTACTTTTGTGTATGGGGTTAGACAATAATCTAGTTCCATTCTCTTACATGTGGCTGTCCAGTTTGCCAACACCAGTTGTTGAAGAGGCTGTCATTTCCCCATTGTATATACATGGCTTCTTTATCTTATATTAATTGGCCATATGTGTGTGGGTTTATGGACTCTCTATTTTGTTCCCCTGATGTATGTGTCTGTTCTTGTGCCAGTACCAAATTGTTCTGATTACTGTGGCTTTGTAATGGAGCTTAAAGTTGGGGAGCATAATCCCTCAGCTCTCTTCTTCCTTCTCAGGATTGCTTTGGCTATTTGCATTCTTTTCTGGTTCCATATGAATTTTAGAACTATTTGTTCTAGTTTGTTAAAAAATGCTTTTGGTGTTTTGATAGGGATTGCATTGAATCTGTAGATTGCTTTAGGCAGGATGGCCATTTTGACAGTATTAATTCTTCTTATACATAAGCATGTGATGTATTTCCATTTATTGGTGTCTTCTTTAATTTCTCTCTTGAGTATCTTATAGTTTTCAGAGTATAGGTCTTTCACCTCCTTGGTTAGGTTTATTCCTTGGTATTTTATTCTTTCTGATGCAGTTGTAAATGGAGTTGTTTTCCCAATTTCTCTTTTTGCTAGTTCATTGTTAGTATATAGGAATGTAACAGATTTCTGTATATTAATTTTGTATCCTGCAACTTTGCTGAAATCAGTTATTAGTTCTAATAGTTTTGGGGTGGATTCTTTAGGTTTTTTAATCTACAATATCATGTCATCTTCAAACAGTGACAGTTTAGCTTCTTCCTTGCCAATGTGGATGCCTTTTATTTCTTTGTGTTGTCTGATTGCTGTGGCTAGGACCTCCAGTACTATGTTGAATAAAACTGGGGAGCGTGGGCATCCTTGTCTTGTTCCCGATCTTAAAGGAAAAGCTTTCAGCTTTTTGCTATTAAGTATGATGTTGACTGTGGGTTTGTCATATATGGCCTTTTTGTATTGAGGTACGTACCCTCTAAATCCATTTTTTTGAAAGTTTTTATCATGAATGGATGTTGAATTTTGTCAAATGCTTTTTTATCAGCTGTTGAGATGATCATGTGATTTTTGTCCTTCTTTTTGTTGATGTAGTATATGATGTTGATTGATTTTTTAATATTGTACCATCCTTGCATCCCTGGAATAAATCCCACTTGGTCATGTTGGATGATAATTTTGGTGTATTTTTTAATTTGGTTTGCTAAATTTTGTTGAGTGTTTTTGCATCTATGTTCATCAGGGATATTCATCTGTAATTTTCTTTTTTTGTGGTGTCTTTGTCTGGTTTTGGTATTAGAGTGATGCTGGCTTCATAGAATGAGTTTGGAAGTATTCCCTCCTCTTCTAATTTTTGGAAAACTTTAAGGAGGATGGGTATTAGCTCTTCTTTAAATGTTTGATAAAATTCAGCAGTAAAGCCATCTGGTCCTGGGATTTTGTCTAAGGAACTGAAGTTTTACTTTTAATTAATTTATATTAATATTCATATTTTAATAAAATTTAAATCACTTTTAATTAAATTTATATTTAAATCACCACTTGTAGCTAGTGACTAACATTTTGGACAGCCCAGATCTATAGTATTCTATGATTTGACTCTGTATGTTTCCCTATCATGAGATATAGGTCTAGAAAGTAGAAAAGATGAAACTTAAAACCTCACATTAGTAATCTGCATTCATATTTTAACACCTAAGTATTTGTAAGAAGAGAAGAATATACCCTAGAAATTTGTATATTATCATGTAAAAACCACAAGATTTGGAGTTAAAGGACCTGGGTTTGAATTCTGGCTCCACTAATCATGAGCATAACAACCCTTGTACCTTACAGAGTTTTTAGATCAGAGAGAAATGAGAAATGAGAAAACACTTTGTAAATGTGAAAGCACTTTATATGCATTATTCTGTTAATGCATGAAATAAGTAGAGTGATTTTGCTAAATTACAGATCCCTCATAACTTCTCTTTGGTGTTTTTGGGGTTTGTTAATTGGTTTTTGGTAAAGATCAAAAGTAGTGAGTGAAAACTAATACAGAAAACATGACATTCAGTGTTACTTCATAACTTCTTCCTTCCCATCCTGTACACGTTTTACTTCCTTTTCTCGTCTTACTGCGTTAGCCACAACTTCCAGTACAATGAGGGAAAGGAATGTCCTTGCCTTGCCCTGCTCTTTGTGGGAAAGCTTCTAGTTTCTCACCACTAAGTATAATGTTAGCTATAGGTTTTTTGTTGATACTCTTTTTCAGTTGAGGAGGTTCCCCTCTATTCTCAGTTTACTGAGAGTTTTTATCTTATTTCATAGCTTTATATTTATCATTTCAGCCCTTGCAGTAGCTTGTTTTGGGTTTCCCACCTTAGAATCATTCCTTGGGTTCTGATTTACTCCCCCTAGGTCACAGATATTTCTTTTCAGGCTCCAAAGGTAGAATTTTGTGATTGTTAATTTTATGTTTCTACTTGGCTGGGCCATGGTACCCTGATACCCAGTCAGACATTATTCTGGATATTTCTGTAAGGATATATTTTTTTATGAGATTGACATTTAACTTTTTAGTCTTTAAGTAAATCAGATTACCCATCCAACTATGAGTGTGCTTCATCCACTCATTTGAAGGTCTGAGTAGAACAAAAGACTAACACATCTCCACCAAAGCAAGAAGGAATTCTGCCAGCAGAAGGCCTTTGAACTACAACTGCAGCTCTTCTGTGACTCCAGTCTGCTGACCCACGCCCTACTTGTGAGCCTCCGCATTCACAATCACTTGAACCAGTTCCTTAAAATAAATCTGTCTACATCTATACACTCATCCTGTTGGTTCTGTTTCTGTGCAGGACCCTGACTAATAGTCTTTAAGCCTGTTGAAGCCAACCATGGCCTCCTTAACATACTTTTCAACTGTCAGATTGTGTTTCTGTTAAAGCACCTAATATTAAATGTGCACCATTAATTTTGATTTTGTTAAAGTGAGGGAAATTACAGATATCTCGGTGCAGTATGTCCATTTTCCCAATTTATCTTTGTCCTCTACCTCTTTACAAAACCATAGGTGGACTCTGATTAGTAAGTTCCTTTTAAGTCACCTATAGTCCCGTCTGTGTGAGGCTTTCCAAAGTCTGTTACCAAATGCCTCTCAGTTTCAGCCTAGGAAGGTTGTCAGGGTCTCTGGCCTTCTTTCCCTGGCTGCCTCTCTCCATGTCATCCATAGACATGGTGTCCTGTTACTTAGATTGTTAATTAGAGAACAACTCGAGTTTGCCTTTTTAGCATTATTGAACATTTAGGAAACTCTATCCCCTCTATCCTGTCCCCTGACTTCTCTTAGATTCCCTGATACCTCTTTTTTAAAGACCAAAAGAGGAAGAATAGAAGTGTCACATAGAGAATTCATTTGCTAAGATGATAAAATCTCTTCTTTCAGGCCATTTTTCTCTAATCTCTAAAGATGGAATGCTTTGGGAAGAATCAAAGAATCTGCCCTTCCCTTACGTATTGCTTCAGTTGAAGTGGCTAATGAACTACAGCTTGAAAAAGTCTTCAGAAATACTGCTTTTAATAAAGCTATCAAGGCAATTTTTTTAAGTGCATCTTATGGGGAAATCATCACATACAGTGTACAGAGATGCTGAAAATAGAGCTTATTGCTCATGCATAGAAGAAAGTGTACTATAACTCCAAGTTCTTTTTGTCATTTCTGCCCTTTTGTTTTCTTATTCAAGGAGCCTTGTATTTTAGGCCTTCCCTTGTAGGACTTCATGCTTACTACGGGTGTCTACCAAACTATAAACCTGAACTAAGGAGTTATCCCCAAACACACTTTGGATACATTAGAACACACAGCTTGTTGTGAATTTGATGTCGTAAGCATGCACCAATATAGAAGAGTTAATCCAGTCATAGAAGAGGACAGCTATGCCACCCCCACAGAGGCACTTTCCCATGTGAGTGGTGACCTGCCCTCACAACCATTCTGCTCTACTCTAACAAGAGGGAAATGTGAGACACAAAGGTCTAATTGTCCCAAGAGTATAGTAATGATCAGGACCTCATATATTTTTTTAATTTGCATTTTTTAAAATAGATCCTTTCTGCATGTCACAGCTGGGGGAGTGTGTGAGGGGTGCCTTTTCAGAGCACATCTAGAGCACTTTCAGGGAGGTGAGTGCACTTTTCTAATCCTGCTCACCAGGGGAGGATGTTGCTCTAACTGGGCCAAACACTGCCCTCGGGGCCAGCACTTCTTCACCCAGCTCCACCCCCAGCCTGGTCATCTTCAGCCTGAAATGATGGCTCTATAGATGGCATTCATGAGGTCCTGCAGGGAGTGTACTCCACCGCAAAGGAAACAGATCTCATGTCTCTGAAGAGGTGGGTTAGCTCTGCATTTTGATTGAAATTGATTTCTTAGTTTATTAATGTTAGGGGATATCAACATTTTCTTGTATGTTAAAATTCTCATCTTAATTTCCTAATACCTGGGATATTTACTGATAACATTGATGAGGTCGGCACATTTAACTTTGAAGAGGTTACTCTTTGCTCTTCTAAGTGTGCGCTCCACCAGGGAGGTGTTGCCTCAGTGCCAGTGATAGGAACCTACGGTAGCGTATGGGCTGACTATTAAAACTAGTCTCTAAAGCATGTTTTTTTCTGAATCAAAAGTAGCATATTGTTATTCTCTACATGGTCGCTTAAAAATTATTATTTTACATGAATTTGTCAGTTATCTAAAAAAATGGATGCTTTACCCTTTACTTAACTCCTTAACTCCTTTACTTAACTTGACATTTTTGCCACTTTGGCTTTCTGTTTCCTTTCCTTTCCTTTTTTTCTCACTGAACTGTTGGAGAACAAGTTGCAGACATCTTAGAACAAAGACATTCTTCTGCATGATTACAATACTATTTCACACCTTAGAATTGAACATCAGAACATACTAACTAGTGTCCATTTTGAAATGTCTCCAGTTGTGCTGTTAACACCTTCTATGATTTTTTTCCTAATCCAGAACCCGTTCAGGGATCAAGCATTGCATTTTGTAGTTGGGTTTCTTAAGTCTCCTTTAATGTAGAAGAGTTCCTCTCCCCCCTTTTTTTTTTTAATTTTCATATTAATATTTTTAGCCTAGAATGTTACCCAATCTGAATTTGTCAGGTTATTTCTGTTATTACACTCAGAATAAACACTTTGGCAATAAATCAGACAGGAAAAGATAGGATTTCACTTACATGTGGAATCTAAAATCCAAATAAACAAGATAGAAATAGACTAACACAGATAACAAACTGTTGTTTGCAGTAGGGGAAGTTGCTGGGGAGGGAGTTGGGCAAAATAGCTGAACGGGATAAAGAAAGACAAATTTAAGTTAAAAAGTGAGTAAGTCACGGGGATAGAGGTACAGCATAGGGAATATAGTCAATCCATAGTATTGTAATAACTTTGTATGGTGATGTATGGTAACTCCACTTATGGTAATGTGCACTCAGTAATGTATGTAATTCTCATATCACTATGTTGTATATCTGAAACCAGTAGAATGTTGTACATTAACTTTACTTCAATAAGAAAAAACTGGAAAAAACAAGACTGAGTACTCGTCAAGAGCACTGCATAGGGAGTATGGCCTTCTCCAGTGTACCACATCAGGAGGCCCATAATGCCGGTTGTACCATTATTGGTTTATGCTGCCTTTGACCAGATATTTCTATTATAAACATCCTGTTTCTCTTTGTAAGTAAGATAACCCATTCCCCAACAACCTTTTGCCTGACAGTTTTCAGACCCATTTGCACCATGCCTGAATCAGTTATTTACTTACTCATTGCAAAATGGTGATTTTCTTCATTCTCTGTCACTGGTTACCTTCTACATATCAGTGGGGGGCCCATTTTTAATAATAAAGCCTAACTTACAGTCAGGTACATTTCTCACTAATTTGTCAGAATTCTCCCAGTTTAACAAACTCATGATCTTAGCCCAAGACTCAGTGAAAATCCTCCCTACTAACCATTCTGAGGTTTCATGGTGGAGTTATATCTTCCAGAGTGTCACATGGCCCCACTGTTACCACTCAGAGGCTTGGGGTCAGTCTGGTATTAGAAGGGCTGCAGATCACTTCCTTGATCTGCATGTAACAATCATTAAACCTACTGGGACAATTGACTTCACTGAAGTTGGAGACTTGCACTTGCCTTTCGAGCACTTTTGGGGATCATAACTGCACACTATTTTTACCTAATATATGGTGAACATCTCTCATGTGACTCAGTTCTCTTTTGCCTCAAGACTTTTTTTTATGGCTTCCAGTATTTCATTTTATAGCTTACCATGATTTGTTTATTCTGTTCCCTAAATGTTGAAAACTTACTCTTTTTTTTTCTGTTACAGTATGGCCATAAATATCTTCATTTACATACCTGACTCTTAAGACAAATTCCTAAAATTAAAATTAATGAGTCAAAGAATATGTATGCCTTATATCTAATAAAAACTCTTCACCCCTTCCCCAGAAGTACATATAACTATATATACAAAGTTTTATATATGATATCTGGGTTTCTTAAAGCCATGGCTCAAGTTCAGAAACTTGAGCTTACAAGATTGAAATCTGAAAATTGACTAAGACCACATTCTCCAAGCAGCTTTCTCAGGCTTACTGTCATCACACCATTCCACATTTGTAGACACAGTAGCTTTCATTCTAATAAGTAGTTCTCAGACTATTAGAAGATTTTCCATTATTTGTGGAAAAGAATATTTATGACCATATCTCAGATTTTCATTTCTCAAGAGTAGAGTTGGAATACTTTATATTCATAATTAGTTCCTGCAGCATCTTTTATAATCCTCAGTATACAGCAAGTGCTGCACCTCTCATAATCCATAACTCATGTTTATATGCCATAACTAGTAACTACAGGGTCACAGCAAGTTTTAGAATGGAAACTTTGGGTTTCAGTTTTCCCTGATCAGACATCAATTTAGTTTTTCTAATTTAATTGATCTATAATATGGAAAACTAATTTTAGCACCTTAGGCTGACCAGTCCACAGCTCTAATACAACTTTTCTTATAAGATCTTAGTGTGTACCATGATCAAGGACCCTAGATTTTTTACTCTTTGAATTCTAACCCAGAAACATCCCTGCTGTGGGAATTTGTTTGCTCTGTCCAAGGTACCAAAGGAGTAAGTAGAACTTCATGGTCTCTAATGCCTGGGATTTTATAATCAACATAAAGTCATGTCAAAATACAAGAGTTTGTTGATCTTCAGACAGCTGTGGTCAAGAGGGAGAAACTCATGAAGTCAGAAGATCTACTTTCAAATCTTAGGTTGCAATCTTAGACAAACTACTTAATTTTTCAGAAACTCAGTAAAAATGGGGCTGTTGTGAAATTACAGTAGGACAATAATGTTCTATAATCTAAAAAGCAAAAGTAAGTAATAATTTTATGTAATGGGGCACTAAAACTGCAAAAGCAAAGAGTTCTGTTAATAAATAATAAATCACATTTATTGAGCACTTACTCTCTGCCAAGCTCTGTGCTTAATGATTTACATGTACTGTCTCATTTGATCTCCCAAGTACTGTGAGATAAGGGACCTGAAGTTTAGGTCAGTTAATGAACATGCCTACGTCACCAGTAAATAAGCAAGGAAGCCAGGGTTCACACACAGACTGAGAGCCCAAGCTCTTGAGGACTACTTGGTAAAATTATCATTATCATATGTTAAAATAAAGGGAAACAGAAAACGCAATCAGTAGTCTCCCTGTGACTTCCAAGTTGGGTAACTTGATCCCTCTGAACTTTACATTTATTTAATTAAATTTTTTTAATCAGAATAATACATTTTCAAGATTTTTAAAAAAGGCAAAAGAAAGTTCTTCTCCTCACCCTCTTCTCCTGACTCTAAATCTCACTTCCTATTTTAAGATTGTTACATAGCCTTCCAGAAATGTCCTGTGCATATAGAGATTTGTGTTTGTGTGTGTGTGCGTGCATGTGTGCTCTTTTTTGTTTAAAACAGATGACATTACACCACAAATACTTTTCCACAGCCTCTTTTTTTTCCCTCTCAACACACTGTATCTTCCCATATCGCATTCTTCTTTTCGGTGGCATAGTATCTCATAGCACGGTTGCATTGTGATTTGACTGGTCCCTTAATGATGGACATTTACATTGGTCTTGGCTTTTTGCTGCTACAAACAGTGCAGCAGTGGACATCCTGGTACCTAGTACATGGCCCAGAGAGAGCTGAGTCAGAGGGTGTGGACACTGAAAACTTGACCTGCATTACCACATTGCCTGCAGTTTATTGTTCCAGAAGACCTGTCTTCTCTCTCACTTTTCAGCCTTGAGAGCATCAAACATTTTTTTCTCTATCAATCCCATTTGTGAAAGATGGCATCACTTTAATTATGGGTCAAGATAAGGATAGTTTGTGTATATTAACCGTGTGTGTTTCTCTTCTTATTAATTCCCTGTTACACTGTTTCTTGTCATACTTGTCACAGACATTTCCCCCATTTGTCATTTATTGTTTCCCCTCGTTTGCCTCATTGTTTTATTCAGAGGGTTTTCCTCCTTTGAGACCCTGCTAACCCTGCTTCTTCAGTTGTCTAATCTCCTAGGAACTCCCTCTCTCCTTCTCATCCAGCTCCACTGCTCTCTCCGGAAAGCACATTCCAGTTTCCCACATCCAGAAAGACGCCTGGGCTCCTTTGCTTTCCCGTCAAGCTCCTGCTTAGCTCTCTTCCCTTCCTCTTCTGCAGGGTGACTTGTACTCAAGAGCTCCCCTTTTGCTGTCTTGCAAACGTCTTCCAGCTGTACTGAAACAGCTCTTAAAAAGGTAACCAGGTTTCTAATCACTGCAAACAGTGTGTTTGCCCTCGTCCAGTTAGACATCCTAGCCTGAACGCTCTGATGGGCCAGTCCCAGAGACCCTGTCCGCCACAGGCATGCATTTGCCCCTCACTGCCCCCTCCCCTGCCAGTTCTGTCCTGGTCCCCTTTGTTGGCCTTCCTCTGTTCCTCTGAATCACAGGAATGTCTCCAAGTTCCATCCTTAGCCCTCCACTTTCCCTGTGATCGCATCCCCACTGTGACACATTTGTTGCCCTTGAGAAGGACTCTCAAGTCTGTCTTTGTCATTGCATCTCACCTGAGCACAGACGCTGAAACCAGACAAGCCTTCATTTAGATCTCAGTCCTGCCACTTAACACCTACACAGTCCTTAGAAAGCCATTTACCATCTCTCAGCCTCCATGTGGGTCTGGTCTCCTATTGGACCCTGCATTTCTTATGGGCAGAAAGTAGGTAGTATTAGATTAGATTTTGCTTTGTTGAGAGCCTGCTTTGTGTCAGGTATTATACTGTGGACTTTTTATAGTTCATCTCTGACAACGTAGGTGTGTGTTCCTAACACTTTTTATTTCAACCAGAGCTATACCAAGCCGAAACAGATCCCCTCCCAATATCTGTTGGTGTGCCTCCAGCAGCTTAGACTCTTTCAGAAAGACAAGCTATATTCCCCTAGGAAAATCCCCTTTGAAGCCATTTTAAATACCTGTCCTTCTTCCTCTGCCATGCTGCCTCCCTGGCCCAGGCAGCCTTGTATCTCCTCAGCCCTGAGCACAAGGCAGGCATTCAGTCCCTGCGTAGTCCCTCATTTTTCGGTCATTCATTGAGCAGATATTTATCCTTTGTACCAGACTTTCACGCAGGCATTAGGAATTCAGTGGTGATAAGACCCCAGACTCAGGCCTCAAGGAGCTAGTGTAGGAGAAGATGTAATGAGCCCAAGTGCAAGGGCAGGGAAGGAGGGGACAGCTTGGGGTAGGGCTTCTGGAAGCACTAGCCGAGGAGCAAGTAGCCATTATCCAGGTGAAGGCAAGGGCACTATGATGAGAGATAAGGTGTATAAGGTCAGAGATAAACCAGAGCCAGAGGCCTCCTGGGCCTTCTACCCTGTACTTGAGCTTTATCCTAAGGGGAGGGGTCCTCACAGTTTAATCGGAAGTGCAACCTGATCGTATCTGTGCTTTCACACTTACACAGCACCCTGTT
This sequence comes from Manis pentadactyla, assembly GCF_030020395.1. NCBI lineage: Eukaryota > Metazoa > Chordata > Mammalia > Pholidota > Manidae > Manis > Manis pentadactyla. The sequence goes on from NC_080034.1 coordinate 63,812,174, forward strand.
CTTCAGCTGATACCTGCACGGATCAGCTGGTTATTTATCTCCCTTTGGAAGTGCTCCAAGAGCAAAGACTATTTCTTTAACACTAGAACCTGGAATGGTACCTGACCCGGCAGGGTTTGGTGGGTAAATGAGTGAATGTCAGAATGCAGGATATATCAAGGGTCTCCTTTTTCTTAAAAAAAGCATGAACTTAATAGTTATTTGTATCTCATTTATTTTCTTTGTAGAACCAGACACATGTCTAAACACCAGATGGCTTAGTTTATTAAAATGTTAATAAAGTTGGTATTTATAAAATATAAGCAAGTCCTTTTTGTTTTTATAGGATTTTAACATTTCCACAGAATAAAATCAAGCCTCAGTAAAGACATGAACACCAGGTTGTTTAAAATCTAATGCCTTCTAAAGAGGAAAAGGAAAAGTATAGCTTTTTTTTCTTCTGAAGAGACAGCTCTTTGGGGAAGGAGGAGGGACTGTCCATTCATAATCTGAAACTCCTTTATTGTGGAATTCCATGCCATTCACCATTTGTATCCTTAGATTTTTTTTTATATTTATTTGTAGATTTAATACTCAGCACCTACAATGTGGACATTTAAGAATATGCGTAAATAAATCATTTGTCTTCAGTACAGACAAGTCTGAAGACAAGAAAATGGGCTAGATTACTCCCTTAATCCCTTCCATAGAAACTTTGATACCCAAGAAAAGAAAACAAGACTTTAGAGTCTTATTATTCTTAATAACTCAAGTAGAGCTTTAAATAAGATCTAGGCTTTCTTATTTAGTTGTTAGATTTTTTTCCATGCCTGTTTTGTTTATTTGTAGTCACACAGCCAAAAGATGAGAAATGACCACTTCTATATCACATCTGTGATTTAGTGGATGTGAAGGAGAAAGGGGTGTGGGAGTAGAGAGCAATGAGGTCTGGTGTGGAACTCAGGCGCTTGTGTCGGCTTAGCAGAATTACTCAGTAGCAGGCTCGTTCTCCAGAAATTTTTAACAGCTAGGATCTCTTAGAGGCATTAGTACATATTGATCCCTTTTGGATGGGAAACCTTTGCTTCACTAAATAATAGGTCCAAATATAATGATGATAATAATAGTGACTGCCATTTATTGTGTTTCTCCCATGCCAGACACTATAACCTCTTTTCCCTAAGGTTATAAAATGGAATGGCATGATGGAATATTACTCAGCCATAAAAAAGGAAATCTTGCCATTTGGAACAACATAGATGAATCTAGAGAGTATTATGATGAAGTGATTTAATTCAGACAGAGAAAGACAAATACCATATGATTTCACTTACATATGGAATCTAAAAAATAAAACAAACAAGACAGAAGTAGGCTTATGAATGTAGAGAACAGACTAGTAGTTTCTGTGGGGGTAAGAGAGATGGATAAAATAGGTGAAGGGGATAAAAAGGTACAAACTTCAAATTATTAAGTAAATTAGACACAGGGATGGAAGTACAGCATAGGGAATATAAACTACATTTATCATGGTGAGCATTTATTAATGTATGTAATTGTCAAGTCACTATGCGTACACCTGAAACCAATATAATACCATATGTTACTGTATTTCAGTTAAAGACTTGTACACACACAAAAAAACTTAATTTTTTTAAGGAAAAGAAAGGATGCATGCCACTCAGAGCTGCAGAATCCCCTATTTAACTATGTAAGATTACTTCCGCACAGCAGGCGGAGAATGCTGTGCAAGGGCAGAAAGCCTTTCATTTATACATCATAGGAAAGGGCAGAAATTATAAAAGAGCATGTTTTATATTCTCTTTCCAGTACTTATTAGCCCATAAGCTCTGGATTAGCGAGCTAAAGACCCAATTCCTAAAATCTTTCTAAATAAATGCACATTGGCTGCAGGTTAATGTTTCTCCACAGAGAGAATAAACCAGGGGAGTAGTGACGGAGAGGAAGAGAATCCTTCAATAATGAACTCACATGTGTGTACCAGGTACTCTCTAAGATTTATGCTTTCATTATAGTTTCTACAGGTGTATGTGGCAAATGCTATTATTAAATAAAACATATATGCAGACTAAACCTTTTCATGATAAAAATCTCTCTATAACATAAAATGTTCCCCACTCAAGTTATGGCCTCCTTTGAAAACTGCTGCATTTCAACTAAAAAATATAGAAGGTCCACTGATGTCAAGCAAAACATGATGTGACTAGTGCTCTAAAGCACTATTAAGACAAAGGAGATATGGATGACGTACCTCTAAAGTATTGACTGCCTTTTCACATCCAGGGGGCTTATGGCCATGGATAAGTTTATTCTCAATTAGTGACCAATTTATTAATCATATATCCATTAATTAGGACTTTAAAATGGATCTTTGCTACACATTTAAACATTGTTTAAAAGCCAAATTATATTTCCTTAACCAATTCAAAAAGCAGTTACTAATCTAATAGGCTGCTTTTCAAAAACTCTACAAACACCTTAAAGAGTAGCTCAACCAACACAAAAGTAGTCATTACAAAACCAATTACTACACTTACACCTAACCTGTTCTGAAATATCAACCTGTTGATTTGATTCAGGTTATTTCTACACAACATCCTAGAGTTTCAGAAATGTCACATTGTTAATGCCTGCCTCATTTTTAATAAAAGACAAAGAATCCCTAGGTGACAGGCCCTGGAGTTGATGCCGCCTGATTCCCTGTCAGGGCTCTACTCGTGCATCTGCACTGTCTTCTTATGGGTGAAGTTCACATGTTAAACAATGCAACTTTTTGAGTGAGTGGATGTGTGAGAGTGCTCATGTGTGTGTATTTGTTGCTTTGTTCAGTGGGGATGCTGTTAGCAATAGGGAACAAAGAAGACCACATGAAGGAAGGAAGTGTTCTCTTGGAAACATACCGAGTCTAGGAGGCCAGCATTATCTCTTGTAGGTACCTCAGCAAACAGCTGAAAATGCAGACCTAGAGCTCAAATGCCACTGAGGGCAGGAGACCTAAGTTTGGAAGTCATCTGATAAGAGGTGAAAGCCTGAGACTAGGCTGTGTCACCTAGAGGGAGCAGGCAGAGAGAGAGGAGGCCAAGCAGAGCATTCAGAAGGGAGTTCCAAGACATGGTGCTGCGTGTGTCCCTGGCCATTGCTTGTAGAGAACTCAGCAGAAAGCTGCTCTGGGAAGAGGCGGCTGGGAGGCGATTTATAATTCTGTGAGCAGCTTCAATGGTAGAGAACAGAATCCTGTTGGCCCGGAGCAGAGGCACCAAGTGGAAGGGGAGTTTGGTACTGAAGAACGGGAGAGAACAGAGCAACTGTTTGAGAACAGGGAATAGGTAAGTGGGTCCACCTGGGGTTTTTTTGGGTTTTTTTTTAAGGATGTAAAGATTCTGTTAAGTTTGTTGACTAAGAGGAAGGAGTCAATGCAAAAGAAATCATTAAGACACAGTCAACATAGAAAACTTAGTGGAATAAGGTCCTAGCACGACAAGAGGAAAGAGTGCTTTCCTAAGGAAGTCTCAAATTCCGTTAGAGATGGGAAGGAAAACAGAAGAGAGAAAAAGACTTGTAGGCAATTTGGAGCACAGAAGAAGTTGAAGAAGTTCACATTTTCTTTTTCCTACTTTGTCATTCATCTTTTAACCTGTTTGTGTTAGGGCTGTAAAGAAGCTTGTAATTGTGTAATTAAAAATATCAACGATTTCTTTTATACTGTTGTTTTTCTTGGAACAAAAATTCATTCATGGGCCCAATTTTTTCAAAAAAAATTAGAGAGCAAAACTCTCTGTATAAAGTTTAGTTTGTAGGAATAAGATGAGAAACTTAGAAAAGTGAAAAGGGTTTTGTTACAGTAGATAAAGAGAAAGTGGCAGGCATCCATTAAGAGTGAGTACAAGGACAATTGTGCAACAGAGATAACAAGGTTAAAGTCAAAGTACGTACTTTAACAGCAAGACCAATCAGCCCTGCCTTGCAGCAGCATGAATGATAGGGAAAGGGGTTGGTGCCATCTTCCCCAGGCTGAGATTGGCAAGGAGAATGCAACAATAGAAGTCAGACAAGGCAAGGGTGCCCACAGAAGCATCACTGAGGGACTGGTCAGCAGCCCAAACTGGGAAGAGCAGCTGTGAGGCAGGAAGGGACAGGTAGGCTCTGAGAATGAGAGGGACTAGTCATCTATAAGCCACACTGAGGAGGAAGAGCAGGAGGCCCCAGGGGGACAGATTGAGAAAATGGGGTAGGAGATTGAATCAAGTTCTGGGGCTTGGGTATGTCAGTGAGAGCCAAGCTGCAACATACCCAAGGGTAGGTGACATTAGGGAAACAATGAGAATCACTAGACTTGAGGATGGTATGTATAAGCCAGGATTGGGAAAGTCATCAGTAAAGATGTTTAAAAGCCTAAACATGCTGGCAGAGGAATGAGTAGACAGGACAACTGGGCTGGGAGTCATCAAAGGAAGGAAATCAGTAGATAACAGCTACAAGTTTGGGAAGAGGGTCAGGACTGCCACAGTGTACACCTGTACCCCCGTGCACAGGCGTCTCAGAGAAGGTGGAGTAAGCACGTGGTATAAACTTCAGAAGAACCCAGAGGTTCTGTATGGGCATCTAGGATTACAGCCCTTCAGATCTCATCAGGAACCAACTCCCGGAAGATGCTAGTATTCTCAGAGTAGTCCAGGAAGCAAATCTACTTACCTAGCTGAATCATCATTTGTGGTTTTGTATTGAGACTTAGCTTGTTTGTTTCTACCTAAGGAACTGTGATGTGTAGCTTAAAGTAAAGGAAATTGCGGCTGATATAGTAAGACTCCATCTGACATGTCACATCTGCTATGATTAAGCACAATAAGAAATTCATGGCAAGCAGAGCCGTAGCCAAGTGTTTTGTAAGCATGATGGGGCAAAATATTACAAAACTCAAGTTCTATGACTTTCCCTCAAAAAAATTCAACACTAAATTACCATATGATGTAGCAATTCCACTTCTGGGTATTTTAATACCCAGAAGAATTAAAAGCAGAGTTGCAAAGAGATAGCTGCATACCCGTGTTCAGAGCAGCACTATTCACAATGGCTACAAGGTGGAAACAACCCAGAAGTCCATTAATGAATGAATGGATAAATAAGATTGGTATATATTTACAATGGGATATTATTCAGCATTAGAAAGGAATGACATTTGGACACAGGCTACAGTATGGATGAACCTTGGACACATTTTACTAAGTGAAATAAGCTAATCATGAGAGAACAAATGTCGTATGGTTCCACTTGTATGACGCATGTGAAATAGGCAAATTTATAGACAAAAAAATCAGCATGATGGCTACCAGAGGGATGGGGAGTTACTGTTTAATGGGTTCAGAGTTTCAGTTTGGGAGGATAAAGAGAGTTCTGGAGATGGATGGTGGTGATGGCTGCACCACAGTGTGAGTGTTTGGTGTCACAGAACTGTACACTTATTTGTGGTTTAAATGAATCTGGAATGTGTAACAACACTATTTCAACCCCACCCATTTTATTTATTTATTCTCCAGTTCTCTCTAGGTCAGATAAGGTAATGGATTTTAAAAAGTCTTTCAAAACCACGATGCTCTTTATAAAAGAGAGGCACCAAAATGATGGTCGCTCTTCTTCCAGCTCCCCTCTGGGAAGAGGGCACAACGCCCCCACCGGACAGGCGACCCACGACTGGGGCGGAGGCAACTGCCTCATCCTTTCTCTGATTTGGAAGAAAACTTGAAAAAGAATTCTTCATGTGAAATACCGCCTTCTAATCACTTAGATAATCTTCTCATTTTCCCGCCCTCTATCTTACTCCTCCTCACAGCCTGGGTTAGAGCTACATCCCAAGAACAGGCCAAGCCTGGGAATGAAACACATTAATTGTTTCAGTGGAACCACATGATGGGACTACATGACCCTGCCCAGCTACTGCAGCTTTCCTCCCTAATTTCTCCTTGGAGCCTTGCCACAAGATCACGATGGGGTTGGAGGAAAGCCACTTTTCTCTTCGCACTGTGAAATAAGCGTGATTTATTTTACAGCTGATGTTAAGGCTTCTTTCTATCTCCAGAGATTACCTGATTCCTCAGCCTGGCCTAGACTCACATTCAGTCCCCTCTCTAACCTGTCTGCTCCTCTGTTAGAGCATCAGCTACATTGCCTGGATGACAGCAATACATGTTTTTATTTTGTTTCATTAAGCATTCCAAGGAAAAATGAGGGATCAAGGGAAGTAGTTGTTGGTCTAAATTTCAGATAAATCTTCACTTGGTTGAAGTGTTAGCCACAGCAAACCATGACTCTTTTATAAATGAGCCTCCCAGAGTTAATAAGAGTTGCCAGCAGATCTCTTAAGTTCTTAATTGACCTCTTATTTTTGGATATTTGGAGTAAGTGTTGGGAGGAGTGTGTGTGTGTAGACAGGCTGAACCCTGAAAAGGTGACTCCAGCAGAAAATTTAAATAGAAGTAGATGAGCATAAATAGAATGTCTGCAGCCACTTTGGTACTGTTAGACACCAGCATGGATTACTGATTTACTGTCTTTATGGTAGTTAAAAAATGGTTTTCCATGTGTGTTATGAACTGAATGTATTGGGAAACCTGCACCCTAATGTGATACTAGAAAGTCAGATCTTTGGGGCATAAATAGGATTAGATGAGGTCATGAGGATGGAGCCCTGGTGAAAGGGATTGGTGCCCTTATAAAAGTTCTGAGAGTTTGCTTCATCTCTTTGCTCTCTGCTACATGAGGACACAAGAGGTTGGCCATCTCCAGCCTGGCAGAGGGCGCTCACCAGAATCCAGCCTTGCTCACACCTGATCTCAGACTTCCAGCCTCCAGAACTGTGGAAAATAAATGTGTGTTGTTTAGAAGCCGCTCAGTCTGTGGTGTGCTGTTAGCAGCACAAGTGAACTGAGACAGTGTCCATGGCAGTGAGAGGCATAGGCAGACTAAGTGACCAGGTAAGCTCTGAAGTTCATCTCCAGGACCGCTTTTATAAATGTAGAACACATCTTGCTTTGTAGTGCTCAGTGTTGATTCTTCTGTCCCTGCCATTTCAGAGGCACTACATAAAATCTCTTCACTCCATAACCTTTTTTAAAAAACAAAACTTTTTTCTCTGATTTTCAACTTCTTTTGACTTTACTGAAAAGAATGTTGGGTATTGACTTTGTTTCGGTTTTTCTTTTCATTCTGAAGGTAATTGGTATTGATGCTAAAATTAAATTCATTTGCTCACTTTTTCCTTTAGGAACTTATCAGAAAAAGTAATTACTTTCAACAGTTACAGACATAGTTTGATTCACCAGTCATGCGTGCTTCACTGTGTATAAGTTATACATCAGATTTTAAAACTGAAGAAACTCTAAATAGATCAGCTTTGCACTACATTCATTTACATTAAAGGTTGGCATTTAAGTATCGCACATTCAGTGAAGATGTTGAGGGTAGAGGAAGAGCAGGCTTCAGATTAACAGTATCACAGAATCACATAGGGCCTAAGCTGTCTGCTTCAACTACTTCACAGTGATGCTTCTCCTCAACATGTCTTCCTTCCAACCTTATGTTAACATTGCTCTTTTCTGAGTTGATCCAAGTTGTCTTCTAACTCCATCCCCATTTTTGCATCCCACAGTCCTGCGTACTCTGTAGGCCTAGAGAAAAGTTTGTTTACACCAGTGCACAGATGCTGTGTCCTGCCAGAGGGAGATGTGAGCCAGAGAAAGAACAAGGTGGTCTCTTTCTAGTTTGCCTAGACTGCGCTTGACTTCAGGCTGAGATGCGGAGAAATGGGAAGGAAGGGAGCAGGAAGCCAGGATGGAAAGGCTAAATGTTTTTCAGTCCCTTCTGCAATACCACAGAATTGCCAGAATCTGAAGTCTGTCCATTTTTAAATTGATATAAATGATTTCTGTATTTTTCATTCCCACACACACACTTCTGCAAAAAACAAGAGCTTACTTTTAGAAGCTTTATTTTTTGAAAATCTTATGCTCAGGACTCCTGAACAATGATTTTTAAAAAATTTTTTTATTAAGGTATGATTGATATACATACTTATGTAGGTTTCACATGAAAAAACAATGTGGTTACATTTACCCATATTATCAAGTCCCCACCCATACCCCAATGCAGTCCCTGTCCATCAGTGCAGCAAGTTGCCAGAGATCCACTATGTCCCTTCTCTGTGATACACTGTTCTCCCCGTGAACCCCACACCATGTGTGCTAAACATAATACCCCTCAGTCCCCTTCTCCCTCCCTGCCCACCCACCCTCCCACACCCCTCCCTTTTGGTAACCACTAGTTCATTCTTGGAGTCTCTGAGTCTGCTGCCATTTTGCTGAACAATGATTTTTAAGAACCTTTTGAGAATTCTATATCCCAGTGTTACTACTCTTCGAATTATTTGCCTTGAGGGCCTGCCTCTTTACTCCAGTAAACTTCCTTTTCAGAATTGCCATCACTCTTAGTCTCCAGCAATTTTCACATAAGAAAACTGAGTAGTACCATGGCCCCTTGATATTTGATTCTAAATAACTTTTGACTATTACTAAGAAGTAAATCTACCGTTAAAGGATGAAACTTTGTCAACACAAACAATATATGCAAAAGAATGCCCACTTTGTTGCCAAGCAATCTGCCAGACAGCAGGGATATGATATGAACAGACCGTTCAGTCCTTAGTGTTACTCTGCTGATAGTCTTGGGGGACAACGGATACTCTCACAAACAATGCATAATAAAGAGTGGGTATAGCAGGAACCCAGGCTAAAGAGTGGCTTTCAGCAATGTTTTGAATGGGTACATCATCCCTGGATGGGATTATCATCTCCCAAAGTGACAGTCTTAAGGAAGGTGTGAGGTGTAGTATATTTCATGAAAACTGTCTTCATTTCCAAAAAATAAATAACAAATGCATTTGACCTCTTTGCAATAATAGGAAAGACAGTGCTACAGTGGATAACTTATTCTTTAGCTCCTCAAATTGTTCAAAGAAGATAATCTAATGATTCTATTTGGATTTTATATTTTTGTTAGTCATTGAAATAACCTGGTGCCATAAGGACCTGTTTGATAGGTATGGCCAAAAGGATTGAAACAAGGCTTAAATAAAATATTCCTCAAATTGGAGCAGTAGGACAGAAACAGCATATCCTAGCAAGACAACATGGGAGTTTTGTTCTAGAGGTAAATTAAATAAACATCCTTCACTTGGATGATAATTGTGTTGGTACCAGAGAGCTTGTGTATCACCGAATTATGGCCTTAATGAGGTAGTTGGTGCTTAAACAGAAACCATCCTGGAGAACAGGGTAGGATTTTCTGGTCCCATGATTTACTTCTGCATACAGATAATGATCTGTCCTCATCATTACTGCATTACTAGGAAGTGGCCACATCCACCAAGAGCACAAAAGGTCTCGAAAACAAAAAGAAATGGGAGGCCTTGGTAGCCCCCCAAGTACTGGTGGTACAGTTGTGTTATGCTTTTCCATAGTTGCCATTCATATTGCCATCTACAGCTTTAACATGCATTTGTGACATTTACACAGCAGGGGACATTTGAGATATTCTAAGAGCCTACAGCCTAAACCAAATGAAATATGTGTTTATAGCATTAAAGAACTATATTCCTGTGTACAACACTGCTTTTAGATGTCTTTGTGATGAGAAACAGGAGGTTTCAGAAGTGATACCTGTGTCTCCATGCCAGTGTAGATAAAATTACATTCTCCCACTTTTGGAAATACAAGATTCATACTCACCAAAACTTGGAACCATGGTGAAATAGGTAATCATCAAATAGGTAACATAGTCACTGTTTTTCAAGACAAAGATGGAAACTTCATTGTCGAAGGCAAATCAGTCAGATCTTAACATAAGCAAACTTCCTTTGGTGCTTTAGTCTTTGGGCACGAACAGCTGAAAATTGTTTCTAAACCACACTAGTTACCAGAGTGAAGATAATGAACACTGCCCAGTTAACCTCCTGCTCTCCATTGGCTCCTGAGGAGTTGATGAACAGACTGCAAACAGTTGACTATTCAATTTGCAAATCTTGGAGAAAGCTTAGAATTCAACAGAGGCAAATAGACAGTAAGTGTAAAACAACCATCTTTATTATACTCACAGATTCTGGGCATTAGGAATTCTGGTGGTGCACATTGGGAATGGCTTATCTCATCCCTGATGTCAGCTTCAGTTGGGAAGACTAAACTGCTCAAGATATCTCAGTTGGCTGAGAGCTGCAGCTGGAGGCTTCTTCACTCAGGTTTGGCCTTGGCTGGGACCACTACAACTATTGATCAGAACACATGTGACCTCTCCATGTGGCTTCAGCTTCCTTGCATCGTGGCAGCCTCAGAGTGGTCAGATTTGTTACACGGTGGTCAGAAGAGCAGAGGAAAGTTTTCCAGAGGATAAGACACAGCTGCCTGGCCTTTTATGACCTGACCTGGAAAGTCACATAGCATTGCTTATGCCTTAGTCTATTGGTCAAAGCCGTTACAAGTTCAGATTCAAAGGATGGGGGACATAGATCCCCACTTCTCAATCGTAGAAATGCCACCATTTGTGGCTGTGTTTTAGAAGATGCACAAGCACTTTCTCCTTAGTATTGCAACAGCCCTTTGTCCTGGAATGCTCAGAAGAATTAGAATTCTTACATTTTACCATATTAATTATATTGTTTAACTTTTCTCCACCAGCAAGTTCAAGAAAAAAGGCCTAGGAACTCCACCCATATCCCATTACCTCTTAATCATTAGTTCAGGCAAGAAAGAGAAAAGTTAATAAGCATACATTTTTTAAAGTTTTTGTACATTTTAAAAGGAAACAGCTGTTAGATCCACTTGAAGGTAGGACTGAAGTTTTTGTATTTCCAGATCTTCCCATTTTCATATGAAACTGGATTTTTAAATGTTGCCTCACATTATTTTAAAAAACATGCTGTGATCCTGGACTTGCCATGGGAATGAAGGAGATATCTAAGCTGGCCTGTGCATACAGTAAAACAAAAATTTGACTGGATCTATACTGTTGGAACTCAACCAAGAATTAGGAGAAGTGCAAATTGTAGCGCTCCAAAATCTTACAACTACAGACTATTTAATGTTAAAAGAACATAAGGGATGTGAACATTCCCCAGGAATGGGTTGTTTTAATTTGTCTGATTTCTCTCAGACTGTTCAAGTTCAGTTGGACAATATCCACCATATCATAGATAAGTTTTCACAAATGCCTAAGGTGCCTAACTGGTTTTCTTGGTTTCACTGGAGATGGCTGGTAATTACAGATATGCTTTGGTTATGTAACTATACTCCTATTATGTTAATGTGTGTGCGCAATTTAAGTAGTAGCTTAAAACCTATACATGCTGAAGTTACTCTACAAGAAGATATGTCAAAGAAATAATCAATCTTCCCATGTTTTCTTCCGCCTGCTACTTCTATAGCTTTTCTTCTTCCTTCCTAATTACAACCCTTAAATAGAATTCGTGCCTCATATCAAATTTACCGAGTATCATAATTCTTCCAAGTTGTAAAGATACCTCAAGACAAATGCTGGGCATAGAAGCTACAGGGCATAAATATGCAAAGAAATAAAAAGCTAACCATTTCAAACAATAAGGCTTCTCTCTCACTTACCAACTTTACATTTCCCTGTATGGCCCCGGAAGATGACTGGTTAGCCAGAGACGGGTAAGATTCCTCAAGGGAGGAACAACCTAAGACAGGCACAGTCGCAGGGGGGTCATCAGATGAGAAATTGGGGATCAACAGAGGTGAGGCTTAGAACCTCACCCCCCCGTTCTGAGAGAAATCTTCTGCATACGTGGATGTTTTATTGCCCTTGTCTAGCTTGGATTAACACATAGTCTACAGGCACACACCTGATCATCTACATTTGCTCTCTTACAACACTAAACTATGTTTTCTACCTTTACTTGTATCTACCTACAACTCCAGCATTTTATTAAAAATAATAATAATAAAGAGAGAAATGTGGTATCCACATATAAATCAAGTATAAAAACCAAATGAGTATTCATATTTGAACTGACTGTTTATAGTTCATAATGCATGAGCAAAACCGAAAGTTTCTGTGATGACTGCCCTTGTACTGTTCACTATGTAACTTATTCATTATGTAAGAATTTGTTCTCCATGTAAGAACTTGTTTGTTATGCCTCAGAAGATTGGAGACTGACGAAAATTAGGCTTGGGGTGGATTAATGATTGTGCATTGAGCATTGACTCCCCTATATAGAATTTTATTGTCGTTAACAACCATTTGATCAATAAATATGAGAGATGCCCTCATGAAAAAAAAAAAAAAAAAAGGACAGACTTCCAATGGTAAAATAAATAAGTAACCAGGATGTAATGTATAGCATAAGGAATATAGTCAAGATATTGTAACAGCTTGGTAGGGTGATAGCTGGAACCTAGAATTATGTATATAAATGTTTTATCACTGTGTTGTACACTTGAAACTAATGTAATGTAATACTGTGCATCAACTACCCTTCAATAAAAAATAATTATCTAAAAAAAAAAAAAAAAACATGCTGTGAGCCAGCCAAACACATTTGCTGGCTACATCTAGCCTAGAGGCCACTGATTGTTGACCTCTGGACCTTCCTAGGGTCTGGATATATGCTATTGTCTATGTATGGCTCTGAAGCCATCTCATAAAGGTCCCAAACCCATAAAACAAAGTAATTTTTAAGACTGCACATTTATGTTTATCCACAGAAATCACCACACTGGAGTCTGGAATGCTCCTCTTTTCTATAGAGCTTTCACTTCTCCTTGTAAAAATGCTGTAAGGTTGAAACACAGGCATCTGCTTGTGGGAGACTCTTTATTCTTTCTTTACCCTAACTTAAAAAAAAAAAAAGCCAGGAATATTTCCAGAGAATCTGCTGTGGAAAACATCAGATTTTTTTAAACTGCTTGTTTTAAATAATATTTGCAAAGCCCCTAGCCAAGAATCTAAGTTATCAGTAAGTGGAAGGTATCCTTTCTCCATCTGTAATTAGCACATCACTGGCAGCATTTTTGTGCATTAATGCTGTTTGATGTCTCTAACCACTTAGCTAAAAGAACAGACCTTTAATGAGTAGCTGTATACATTCAGGAAGGATTGGTTTATGTTTTGTATTCTTAACTCTTCTCAGTATTTGTTAGAATTTAAGCTTGTCCTAAGCATGATACCTGTTAAAAATAGAAGGAAGAAAAATATTTATTTATATATGCACCTCGATTTAGTATTTGGGACTTTAATAATTGCCAATTACTGCTGTAAAGACAAAATAAAAAGTATAGGAAAATAAAAGACCAAGAAAGAATTAAGAAATCTAAAGCTAAATCATTTTTCTTCCTGACCTCCCTGAACTAATCAGTAACTAAGTTCATAAATAAACCCCTTACTCTGAGAAGAAACATGCTAGTGACACCAGACAGGATGAAGCACACTAAATTATCTTTGTTTTTTCATTTTTGTAACTCAAGTCTTTGTGAGAACTTCTCTGTGCAATGTAAGTCCCTCAGGTTCTATTCCTTATCACTGCTGGGTGAAGCCAGGAGTGGGCAAAGATGGATATATTCTTCATTGTAACCACAGTAACTGATTTTAAAGGTGGCACTGTCCTTTTAACATGACCAGTACTCTGGAGGGGTAAAATTAGTTGTTTTTTCTTTGGTGATGGTGAAATCTTAATGATTTTAAAATATTCTATAGAGCCTTCACTTCTCCTTGTAAAAATGCTGTAAGGTTGAAACACAGGCATCTGCTTGTGGGAGACTCTTTATTCTTTCTTTACCCTAACTTAAAAAAAAAAAAAGCCAGGAATATTTCCAGAGAATCTGCTGTGGAAAACATCAGGTCTGACAACAGGGAACTGCAGAGGAGGCAGCCGTCTCCAGTCTATGTGCTAGCTCACAGAACCTGGAGCTCAGCACAGAAGTGGCATTAGTGGTCATCAGGCCTTTATCCCAGGCCCTGCAGTAGGTCCTTCAGTCTCTAGCTTCCAAAATCACTTCCCAGGTCTCCTTATCCCACAGTAGCTGGTATGGCCAGGAACCTGCCTATTATCTCAAGGACAACTTCCTGCTGAAAGCAACTCTTAAAGCAGGTGACTGGAATTTGAACGCTGGTTCGTTACTTTAAGACATGCTTCTTATAAAATGAATTTATCTTTTGTGTACATGAGCCTCTCAGAAAAATTGACCATGGGAGGTGACGTAGCCCATACTAGGCACTCGGTAAATAGTTAATTTGTAAATTTAAAAAGCTGAAAGTATAACATGATATATTGTTGATCACTCTTGTACTCATTAACTGCTCCCTTTAATAACAATTTAGTGGAGTTTCAAACATGTTAATATAGGGTATCATTAATTTAAAAAGAAAGGATGCAATTTTAAACATCATACTTAACTCTTTGAAGTGTGCCATCTTTAATGCAGTTAGCTATTCTGTGACTGACTCAGACTCCATGATTCATGAGCCCTACACATCTTGGGTACATACCTGAATGTGCTGCTGCACAGGTTAGAACCCTGGGCCAGCTTAGGGTGACCTAAAAGAATCTTACAGACAGAAGGTTCCAGTTCCTTGAGCAGTGCCCAGAGTGCAGCTCCGTATACAGCATGTAACAGTGCTGATATATCTAATTGTTGTGTTGGTATTAACAAATGTGTAATAGCACAAAGTACAGGAAATCTCATTGTATCTCTGGCAAATTCATGTTGAAAGAAAGACAGATGGTTGAAAACAGCCATAAAATATTCTATTACATGTCTGCAAAAAAATCATTAGACAGTAGTTAAAGAGATGTTATTAATGGATCAGATTCACTTGGGGAGTCATGTTTCTATAATGCACATTAAAGCAACGATACTTCTGGTATTTTTAATGTAATCAGGGCCAAAGACAAACATGTCTTTATAGGTAATTAGAAAATAGATTTATTGACAGTAAAGAAGCTGCTCTGCAGCTTGGCTCCACATCATTTGGGGGAGGTTATGGTTTTTATCTTCTAACACCAAGGAGTAAAATGTGAACGGGATGCTAGCCCTTGTAGGCCACTGAAATGATACCATGTTGTTTCACTGGCATATCTGGGGAGAAGGAGAAGGGGTAAGAATGTCATTTCTGAAAATCACCAAAATCCCTTTTTTAAAAGCCATGGCTAACTAACCAGTTTGTGAACCATGAGCGAGTAATTTTAATCTCCCAAGTGACCTAACATGTGCCTTTAGAATTAATACAAACATCAGTGTTTTGACTTTGCAAGCATGAGAATGATTCCAGTGCATGTTTTACATCTGCGTAAGGAACAGCATAATAACTTTTAAGATGATAAGAGCCCCTTAGGCCAGATGTGCAGAGCAGAACTTCAGCCCTGCAGGTCCAGAATGTCAGAATCACAAGATGATCAGTACTTGGGAAAGAGGTTTTCCTTAGGGCCATCTCACACTGCAAAACAGAGTCAGAGCAGCTGATGAATCTAGCCTCAAAGCAAAAAGAATGGAGGTGGTCATGGAACTGTGGTCATTGTTCTTGGATAGAGCAGGGCTTCTTGCTCAGAGTGTTTGGAAATGCTGTTTCCTCAGCCCTTTCTTCTGGGCTTTCTGAAAGTTGCTGCTCTCCCCACATGTCAGAGTGTGCGAGTTTGTAGCACATTTTCACTTACTACCATTTTGATCAGCTTCTAACCTATGGCTTTTACGTAGGCCTGTAATCACACAATATGCTTCCAGAGCTACTCCCAGCCATGGGCAAGTTCCTTCCTGCAGCACATTAGGCTCATGGTGCATGGATTGGTGTGCTTTTCCTAAAGTATACAACCTGGAGCTACAAACAGACAGCAGCCCTGTTGCCATACCAAATGGCTGTGCGGGTGTCCCTGTTAGGTTATGGACTCTCTTCCAGTGGAGTGGTGATTTACAATGTTCTCCACTAGAAACTGGTTACCTCTGAGTAGGTCTTCCCCTACTCACAACTCTTTCCTTATCCCATCAATCTAAAAATAATATAATAAACCATTTAAACGTGCTGTATAAATCTGCGCATGTTAGATAAAAGTGCAGCAGGAGATTCCTGCACTGCTGGTGGGAATGTAAATTAGTTCAACCATTGTGGAAAGCAATATTCCTCAAAAAACTAAAAATAGAAATACCATTTGACCTAGGAATTCCACTCCTAGGAATTCACCCAAAAAAAAGCAAGATCTCAGATTCAAAAAGACACAGGCACCCCGATGTTTATTGCAGCACTATTTACAATAGCAAGATACGGAAGCAACCTAAGTGTCCATCAGTAGATGAATGGATAAAGAAGAAGTACATATACACAATGGAATACTATTCAGCCATAAGAAGAAAGCAAATCCTACCATTTGCAACAGCATGGATGGAGCTAGAGGGTATTATGCTCAAAGAAATAAGCCAGGCAGAGAAAGACAAGTACCAAATGATTTCCCTCATTTGTGGTGTATAATAATGAAGCAAAACTGAAGGAACAAAACAGCAGCAGATTCACAGACTCCAAGAGGGGACTAGTGGTTACCAAAGGGAGGGAGGTGGGGGAGGGAGAAGGGGATTGAGGGATATTATGATTGGTACACATGATGTGGTCGGGGGGTCATGGGGAAGACAGTGTAGCACAGAGAAGACAAGTAGTGACTCAGTGACATCTTACTACCCTGATGGACAGTGACTTCAATGGGGAATGGTGGGGTACTTGATAATATAGTAACCACAGTGTTTTTCATGTGAAACCTTCATAGGACTGTATATCAATGATACCTTAATTTTAAAAAAATTAGGCTTTGAAGACAAAAGAAAAAAAAAATGGAGTGGGAGAGGATCTCAGCACCCACATGACTGGGACATAAAATCGCCACATGTTGCTGTGTCAGTTCCACCAAAGAAAGAGGTGCTTTGTCATCACTTTGGATTCTTAAAATGTTCATACGGTTGGTTAACAAGTATCAGCAGAATGATAGCAGCTGCTGTTGATTCTTACATGATGGCTGTGGAAAGTGTAAACTTTCAGATACATTCCTGATAATAAAAATAAATCTTGGCTGTCTTTTAGCATTCATCTTCCTCCTCCACCACCATCATTGTCCATTTGTGTTTGACACCAGTGTTTCTTTCTCAAGTATGAGGTATGAACTGTGAACTGGAATAAGTCTTCCAAGGGCTACATGCTGCATGGCTTTAGTGATCCATAGCTGTAAACACAGGCATTGAAGGGATGGAGGCTCTCATTGAAGCAGTGTTTCTGTGTTTCACGTGACAAGGAGAGAGGGTAGGAGCTAGAGGGAGATATAATGTTGGTATATGAATAGGAAGTTTGTTTGCATTAGGAAGGTTAGTCCAAAGGAAGCATTGCTTTTTTATTAATGGATCATCCATAGTTATTGTAATAATATTTGAGGGGAGATTAAAAGATTGTTCATAATTCCTCTATTATGAAGTACTATTATTTTCATGTTCACCCTTCCATAATGTTATTTCTGCAGATAGATGCATATGAATATTTAGTTTTCATTAAATGGTATCCTACTAGTCATTTAAGAATTAATTTTATGATTTCATAATTAAAATTAACAATTTTGAAGTGAGTAGAAATATGCATGTGTCATCATTTTTTAATGGACATGTAGGGTGCCACTGAATGTACTAATAAATCTGCATCATCTGTTTCGGCCAATTCCCTTTTGTTAGACCCTTAGAACATTTGCTACTTTAAACAATGCTGTGATGAACATCCTTGTGGGAAATTTATCTTTGTTCAGTTATCTAGCTCTTCATTTGGGATAGATTATGGAAAAATACTTGATAGGTCAAAATTTATACCCAACACAAGGTGATTTTACAGATGTCTAGTTTGGGAGGAGAGGGTATGTGTTTGTTTTTAATGTTCTACTTCTGTGTTACTCCTATACTATGAGATTAGATGAAATCCTGTTATTCATGTGGCCATATTTAAAAAGAATTTAAAAAGCTGTTTCACATCTAATAACTTCTTGGCTGGCAGATCCTTTGTGAATCTGACTAAGCTTTAGATACATTCCTTGAAAAATGCATGTGTGTGTGTATATGATGCTAACAGTTCATTACCCCTGCACCTAATCCATGGACTCCAGTTAAGTCTTTGATTTAGAGCTACTTCTTAGTTTTTTCGTTTCTGTTTTTAATTATTATCACTTGCATACTAGTTAAGAAGGAAGTTAATTTATTGTGTCTGTTCCAGTCTTGTAAATATTTTATACTCCTTCATAGATAGTCTATTTTATATTGGACTACTATAAAATAGTATTGAAACTGAGAATGAATCATTCTTCAAAAAGATAGAATACCTTTACTGCTTTAGGCTTAAATTTGGCAGAGAATTACCGAAGATTTATTTGAGCCATTTGGGTGAGACCATTTTAAATATATAGGATGTGATGTTCACATACTTCACCCCATCTGTTCATGCATTTTTTCTGCTTGCAGGATTTATCCAATTAAATGTCTTACTTTCATAGTTGACATGATCATAGCCAAACTTATCATTTATCTCCCCAAACATGTTCCACCTTCTTACATCCAAATGTCTGTTAATTGTACCACTGTTCTCCCTGTCACTCATGGTTGAAACTTCAGATTGAGTTTGAGTCCTCTCTTGCCTAGAGTAGTAATCAGGGCCCTCCACAGAAACAGAACCAATAGGATATATATAGGGAAAGAGATTTGTTATAAGGAATTAGGAATTGACTCACAAGATATGGAGGCTGGCAAGCCCCAAAAATCTGCAAAATGAGTCACCAAACTAGAGATCCAAGAAAGCCGATATTGTGGTTCCAGTCCAAAGGCCAGCAGGCTCAAGACCCAGGAATAACCTTTGTGTCAGTTTGAGTCCAAAAGCAAAAAAAAAAAAAAAAAAACCTGGTGTTTCTTATAAGGCTGTCAGGCAGGAAGAATTCTCTCAGGAGAGCAGGACTTTTGTTCCATTCAGGCCTTCAACTGATTGGATAAGGCCCACCCACTTTGTGGGAGGCAATCTGCTTTCCTTAGTGTTGGTTAAAAGACCACCCCAACCCCTATGTGGAGGGCAGGGAGAGACCAAAGAAAGAGAAAGACCATCCAGATTGGTATATGGCTAGTTTAATAAGCAAAGGAGGTTATTCATGAGGCTTGTCTTGGGCAGCTACAAGACAAGGAGATCTCTGCATCCACCTTAAAAGTTTGAAAAGAGGCCTTAACCTGGTTTGGTCACATGTACAGTACAGATGGTCTCAACAACACCTTACTGTCTCAAGGCTACATCCATGGAAACAGCCCCCATTGGGGGAATGGCTGGTAGAATGCCCACTCCAAAGGCAGGGGAAGGCATGAAGAGCCTCCAGATGCCCGGGTCCATCTCGCAAGTAAACCAGTGATTAGTTATATCCTCTTGATGTCCTCTTCCAGCACTCATTCAACCAATTTAAATGTCAGTACCATCCAAAAACACTCTACAGAAACACCCAGAATAATAATTTACCAAATAAATGGGTGCCATGTGGCCCAGTCAAGTAGACGCATAAAATTGACTATCACACCGAGTATTTCTACTTATTAATAGGTCCTAAAATCCTGTTTATTCTTCCTGTCTGTTGTGTCTTTATATCTCTATTCTTTCTATCTCCAGCTCTACCTGCTTAGTTCAGAATCTTAGTTTTAATCCAAGACTTGCAATAATAACCCAACTGGTATATTTTCTTTATTAAGTGACTTTCAAGCTTTTTACCACTGGTGCCCATTTTACTATTTTTCCCTATGACTCCCAGGTTCTGAAAGATTTTTGTCTACTGAGTCAGCTGTTTTTCCATTTTAATTAACCAAAAGCACTTGTAGTTGTTAATTATAATAAATAGCATTTATTAAATGTTTACCATATACCAGGTGTCTGGCCTTTATATAACTAACCTTATTTATATAAATTATATAAAATACTGTTCCATTCCCATTTTGTGATTTAGAAACCCAGCCTTGGGTGCTACTTAAGTAGCCCAATACGGCACAGCTAGTAAATGCTAGAAGTAGGATACAAATCCAGGAAGCACAAATGTAGAGCCCCGGCCTTCACCCCACTCCTATGTGTCTCGCAATTCAGTGCTGTGAATGAACGTTGTGAGACTGTGTGTGTGTCATCACTACCAGTTCGTAGAATTCAAACTTAAACGCCAAAAGGTCAACAGTTGGATTCAGTTCTACTTTATTGTGGATCCGTTTTGTTATTTCCAGTAGGCTTTCTGAAGAAATGAAATGAAACTCTTGCCCGCAGGGGAAGAGGATGTGATATTGGCCTTAACCTTGCCGCTTTCTCAGATGCAGAGCCCTTTGGCATGGCATGCAGAAATGATCTCTTCTCTCCTGAAGTTCTGCTCCACAACTGTTACTGCATTTCTTAAACCGGCTCCTTCAGTCATCCCAGTTGTCTGTCACTGTCTGTGACCCTGGGCTGTGGTTGTGTTTATCCATTGTCCCTAAAATGTCCCTCTGCAGCACCCTTGCTGGCCATTCCTTAAAAGCTTCTCTCTCTCATATAGTAAGTGATTCTGTAACATACTTCTGTGTTGTCAGATAGTAACTGCACTAGAGGGGGTGAGGTTAATAATATGGGTAGCTGTTGAACTACTGTGTTGTATATTTGAAGTCAATATAAGATTGTATGTCAATGATACCCCAATTTTAAAAAAACTCAGTTTGTTAAAAAACAAATAATACACTTTAAAAATGGGCAGAGAATTTGAATTAAAAAAAAAATTTCTCTCTCAAAGCTACCTCGAGTTACACGTGGTCGTAAAGCTCTCTCTCTCATACACTGGTCATCTCTCCCTCCTCCAAACCCAGGGGGAGTCACACAACAGGTGCAGAGTACAGGGCACCCAGATAAAATGGAACTGGCCCATTTCCTGTGGGGCTTACAGAACAGCAAGAGAAGCGGTTGATAAAAGGGCAAACAAACCAGCATTAATTACAAATTGCAAATTGTAACCCTAGACAGGAAGCACTTTCAAGATTGAAAAAGTTTTAATTTATAGGGAAAATATACACTATGTGATGGTATGAGAATAAGTATGGATTCATACACAGTTGACCCCTATTTGCAGGTTCCATATTTGTGAATTCATCTGTGCAGTACTTGGGGCACTTTCACCTTATATCGTTACCTACTCAGGTCCACTCATTAGTTACACGGTTGGCTGTGCCATCAACAGTCTCACTGTAATTCTCTTTTGAAGAGAGATACCTGCCTGCAGTCTCCCATGCCCTGAAGTTTTGCTCATGTTTTTGTTTATGTCAGTTGGTTCCTTATGTTCTGTTAAAAATTTTACCAATTCTACCAATGTGATCAGACATCACTGTTGTCATATAAGTGATAAAATTTGGTGTTCAAGCGAGAGCCAAAGACCAAATAATAGTAATAATAAGTTGGAGAAAATAATGTAATAGCCCATAGCCATTTCCCCCATTGACCAGTTCATATGGGCGCATCTGCTCACCCTGCTCATTTGCATGTGCTCTTGCTCACCTCCCTCTTTCTCTATCACTGTCACAATCACTGTGTATTTCTTCCTGAACCATTTGAAAGTAAGTTGCACACATAATGACACTTGACCCCTGAATTTTTCAGTGTGTGTCTCCTCAGAACAAGCTCATTCTCCTACACAACCACAGTACCAACATCACATCCAAGACATATCAATGGTGTAACAATTATCTATTGGCATAAGATACAATCCAATGCAAATTTCATTTTACTCCCCACCCCGTCATATTCCCCCCTGTCCCATCCAGAAGCCCTTTGATAAAGCATCAACCCACTGGCCTTAATGTTTCTTTTGTCCTCTCGATTCTGGACTGCCATCACCCCTCATCACCACCAACATCCCCCTGCCCTTTTTTGTCTTCTGTGACATTTCAGTTTTAACAAATCCAAGCCCATTGTCTTGGATAATGTCCTACAATCTGTACTAAGCTCATTGTCCTCATGCTTAGATTCAGGTGAAATGTTTCCAACAAGAATACTACATGAGTGATGTGTGCTTCTCATTGCGTCACATCAGGAGGCACATACTGTGAGTTTGTCCCACAGTTGGGGGTGCTCAGTTTGAGCATTTGCTTGAGATCTCCCTTTCTACTTGCAACTAGTGATACCTGAGACCTCCTGATAACCTGTCCTGCAGCAACTTTTCACCCAGGTTTTAGCGTTCATTGGTGATGACCCTTGCCTGAGTTAATTACTACATAAGCAGTTGTAAAGGTGATTTTCTAACTAGCTGGCATTCTGTAAAGAAGAGCTTCCTCTTCCCTTCCTCCCTCTTATCCCTCTCTTTTTTTTTTTTTTTGAGTATCACCAAAGACTCAGATTCTTTTTTATTGAAAGTGTTATAGTCCATTACCATTATTATTCCTTTTGATGCTCACATTATCCTACATTTGCCAGTGGGAGCCCCTCCTACCCAGTGCCTGTGGCCCCATTTCTCTGTGAGCAATTCCTTGCTTTCTGATACATGGTGTGTTTTGTTTTTTAATTTGCTTCTCCCAATAATAAAAGATATAGTTACCTGTTTTTTCTGTCTGTAGCTCTATTTGTCAGAAAAGCCAACTGTTTTAAATAAGCAAACAAAATGTATACCCCATTCATAGCTAAAAATAACAGGCAGTGTATTTCTCTAAAAATGGATTTCTGGATCAGAGCCCAGTTACAAATAACCCAAATAAACAGGCACTTCCTCTCAGTAAACAGTAGTCCATTAAGAAATATCTGACTTAGCATTATTTGTGTGTGAAAAGCCTCTCCCATGACAGCAGAAAACAGAAGGTGAATTGTATGTACTTAAAATTCAGAATGTAAAGTCACTCCTCAGACAGGTGTTTTTACAATTTACACTGTGTGTCATGCACCGTGATAAGTACTATTGTAGGTATTAAAGGATATAATGTTAAAACAACAAAAGGATGTGAAACTAGTTGAAAAATAGAAACAGGCCAATACATGACAGTGTGCTTATTAGTGTTACAGAAATTAATGGGAAGAGATAGCACAGAGCAGAATATGGGAGAATTAGTCTGTCAAAGAGCTCAAAGCAAAAGTGAGCTTTGAATAGATGGCTGAGTTTCGGTGTGTTTGTGGAGGCACAGACCCTCCACAACGCAAGAAGCTGTTAACAGTGGTTGTCTCTGGGGCGGGGCACCAGAGGGACAAGAAACTTTTCATTTTATGCCCTTCTGTGCATGTTACTCTTATAATAAAAAGACAAATTTAAGAGTTTTCTTATTTAAAATATTTAAACTGATAGGGAAAAAGGGGTCTGTACCAACTGAATAAAAGACCTCAAGCCTTGGCATGGGCTGAGTAGGGTGGTGAGAGCAGAGTTAGAATGGATCTTTCAGGCCATGCTGGACTGCCAGAAGGCCACGACAAGCATGGCCAGGCTGTAGGAAGATTAACTTAGCGGAGAAATAATTTGCGTACCTACCAAAGGCGTCTTTGCCTTTATTCAGGGAAAAGTCACAGTGTGACTTTTGAAATCAAGCTTAATGATTTCTGTTTATTCAAAATACATTTTGACTTATATTTTTTAAAGCAGAGTCATTATAATATGTCTTTTGAATGAGTCAAGGCATATCTGCATATATTTATGGACTCTGAACAGTTTGTTTTGATCTACCATTTCTGAAAACAAACTCCTCAAAAATTGGCTTTTCTGGCTTAACCACAACCAATTTTTTTTAATTACCATAAAGGCTTAAATGCTAGTGATAATACTGTTGATATCTATTTATAGCACAAATAGATATATATCTTTATCTGTAATAGTTCCATCTTGAAATAATCACTTCCTCAGGGTAAACTGTGCATTTTATCAAATTCTAATGATACAGCATTGGGGACAGGATGCCACAAGGAAGATAATTTGTGTGAGTTAATCAGTTTTGTACTTACATTACTGGGCTGCTTTGAACTATGGATTCCACTTATTCCTCAGTTTGTCATCATTTATGCACAGGTAAAAGTGGAGAGGAGGCACTATGTAAGTGGATGACCCTTTCCCTTATCCCTGAGAAGCCAGCTGTTTTCAACTACAGGGTTTTTTGGCTTGGTTTGATTTGGTTTGGGTTTTTTGTTTGTTTGTAGTTTTGGAAGGGTTTGTTTGTTTCTGTTGGCCTCCACTGAATATAACAAATTATATCCAAGGAAAATTATTAGGCTCTCAAAATAAATTCAACTTCTATTCACTCAAGTACAAATGGTTCCAATTTTCAATAATTCACTCATCCAAGTAACCTTTTAAAAATGAATGTTATTCTTCCTCATTCTAAGCCACTTATTTATTACTTTCTCCTGTGTCTAAAAATAAGCATTTGAAACTTAGACCAATATTTTGTTTTGCCTGTACTTAAGTCTCATCTGTTATTGGTGATCATAACTTATATCCCATTATGGGTTATTTATGGGGTAGAGGAACTTTTTCTCCCATCTCTGATCTGACATATTCTGGAACAAATAGGGACAGACAGGAAACAGGTTAGGTGCAACAGCATTCTCCACTCCACATCTTACATCACCCTCCAAAATCATCAGAAACAATAAAACATCTTGAAAAAATGATCAATATCTGCGTGATATATTCAGCTTAATAATTGGGCCAGAAAAGCACATGACATGGCTTTTCAAAACAGCTATTACTATCTCAGCTTCACACTGTTTAGAGTATGACACAATTATATTGGGTAACTTCTGTGATTTTTAAATGAAACCTTTTAAGTATTTAATGTGGTTTAAAACAGTTTTTCCTCAGACAGCTTTCAACACTATCACAGATCTCTGTGTGATGATGGTTATTGTAGTATATTCCTTAAAAATTCCATTTTTAAAAAATGTATTACCAAAGCTGGGATAAATACAAATACAGTGCAAAATATTCTTCAGATAGCTCTTTTAGCACTTGTTATTCTAGTATGTGAGAATTTGTTTTCTTCTACTCTAAGGATTTTTATCAAAACTTGAATTATAATTGTACTGTAATTTCATAATTTTTTAGAACACTAACACTGTCCATCTAGGCTTTCAGTTTACTGGTTTTATTAAATCACAGTTTTTTCCATAATTCTTAGTTTCATTTTAAATTTTCATTTAATGGATTATAGAAATGTGAGGCCCAATCACAGTAGAATAGTTTCTAGGAATAGATTAAAAGGAAATAAGCTAGCATTTGTTGCGAGTTTTGGGAAATTTTGTTTTGTCATATCCAAAAGTGAATCTCCTGGAAGTCTGTAATTGCATCACATTAGTTCAGTACTGACACAAAACCAGAGAAAGGTAAATTAGGGCAATTGGATGTTAACATAACTAACCTGCAAAAAGATGGCTAAAGGGACCCTTAGAGATGCTGCAAAGTTTTATGATACATCATTTCTTTGGAAAACAAAAAGTAGAACATGCTTGGTTGAATGATATAAAAGTATTGTATTTTTATATAAAATATATGTATAAATATAAAAGTATTTATATATATAAAATAAGTATATATAGAAATATAAAAGTATTGTATTTAAACTTTTCAACTAATCTCCAATTTTGGAAGCTTCTGTAAAGCATACAGTTTCCCTTTTTTGTTCTGGTATTTTTTTTTTAAGAATTCCTTTTAGATTATTAATGGTCAAATAAATGCTCTGTGAGGGGATAGGGTAAATAGGAAGAAGGAATTGTTGAAAAGTCAATCCATATCTAAGTGAAAAACCTAATTATGTATTCCTTACAAAAATCTTGTTAAAACATATACATACACACACACACACACACACACACACATAAAAATGTGTATATAAACTGAAGACATCGTGCATTCAGAACCCAAAACAATAAATAGAACGTTATCAGCCCTCCAGAAACCCACCGTATTTCCTTGTCACTGCACCCCACCAAGGATAACCCAACCTCCTGACTTCTCAGATAGACTGGTTTTCCTGTTTTGTACTTTTTGTAAATGGAATCTGCCTACTCTCGCTCAGTGTCGTTTGAGAATCGGCTGTGTCATTGCTTGCTACTGTGGATGGTTTGCTGTCAGGGCAGCGGGTTTTTTCATTGTTTGAGTACACCCCAATTTATCCTACTACCGCTGGATATTTGTGTAGTTTCCAGTTTGGGGCTCTTTTGATTAGTGCTGAAATGAATATTCTGGCACTTGTCTTTCAGTGAGTGGTCATCCTATGAATGGAATTGCTAGGTCATAGGTTCAGCTATAGAAGATTTTGCCAAGCAGTTTTCCAAAGTGGATGCACCCAAATTGGAATCCCATCAGCAAAGTATATCCAGTTGTTCCACACCCCCTCCAATACTTGGTCTCTGCTGCCTTTTTCATTTTAACCGTTCTAGTGGATATGGTGGTTTTAATTTTAATTGCTCTAATGACTTATAAAGGTGGAGCACCTTTTCATGTATTTGTACATGGAGGGGTATTTCATGTTTATAGATTGGGACACCCAATATTACAAAGTTGTCAGTGTTCTCTAAATTAACATACAGATGTAATGCAATCCCAGTCAAATTACCAGCAGTTTATTTCCCAGAAACTGAGAAGATAATTTAAAAAAATTGACATGGAAATGCAAATGACCAAGGATAGCCAAAACACTCTTAAAGGAAAAGAAGAAAGCTGGAACACTTGCACTACCAACTATAAAAACCTATTCTAGAGCTCTGGTAATTAAGTGAGCGTGGCACTGGTGCAGTGATTACAGAACAGAATAGAGTCCAGAAAGAAACCCACATTTCACAGTCACCTGGTTTGTGGCAAAGGGGGCCCAGCAGCGCCGTGGGCGAGGGCTAGCCTCCACAACAGCCAGTGTGGGCCAGCTGGGGAGCTGTTGGGAGGGAAAAGGATCTTGACGTCTTCCTCATGCCATACATAAAAGGCAATCTTTTATGTGGGAAAGGTTAAAAAAAAAAGTTTTAGAGGAAAAGAAAACAAAACATCTTCATTACCTCAGAGTAGGCCAAGATTTCTTAAGACACAAAAAGTATGAGCCATAAAAGAAAAAAACTAATACTTTGGGCCATGTTAAAATCATGTTTTCTGAGCACCATTTTTAAGAGAATGAAGAAGCAGAATGGGGGAAAATGTCTTTAAAAGCCTAACATTCACAATATGTAAAGAACTACAAATCTATTTTAAAAGACTGAAACCAACTTTTAAAAATGGGTAAAAAATTTGAACACTTCACAAAAGGTGATATCCAGATAGCTAATTAACATAGGAGGATTCCCTTTTTTTTCCATTTAATCTTTACTTTTAGTAAAAGAATATGTATGTCATTCACATATTCAACTAAGTCCTTCATTACTGACATTCTGAAATAGTATGCTTATGAAACATTGATAATAGGTGGGATTGATTACATTAAGATGCAATGTTCTTTAACTATTACTGTTTTAGGTTCATGATGTTTTGATGCTATGGACATAGAAACATGCAGAATCTAAAGGACACAACAGCAGGAAACAGCAGATGGTTTCACCCATACTTTTATAACCCTAAAAAAAAAAAACAGCTTTTCCATTACCATGAAATGAGAGCAAACAGATTCCCCTGCCACCTGCTAGCCCCCCTTCTCTCTCTCTCTCTCTCTCTCTCACACACACACACACACACACACACAATCTAGTCTTTGAGCTATGGATATCTCATTCCTGACCCAGAGCCACTTCAGGCTCAAACAATTGCTGGGCACTAGTGTCATCTTTAAGGAAATAATGGAGGGACACATGAGTGGCAGGGATAGTGAAGTATGAGGCCTGTTGTATGCTCTGCTTGGAACTTTTTTAAAGCTGGAGACTTAATGAGTTGTTTTTTAAGTGAATGGAATAGATGTGAACCAGGTTAATAAAACATTCTGCTCTAATACATATTAATTTATTAGAAGCATTCTGAGACCTCTAAACGTACTGATACCTGGGGTCCTTGGTACAACCTGGATCTCAGAAG
Source organism: Manis pentadactyla (assembly GCF_030020395.1). Lineage (NCBI taxonomy): Eukaryota > Metazoa > Chordata > Mammalia > Pholidota > Manidae > Manis > Manis pentadactyla. The sequence continues at coordinate 63,840,225 of NC_080034.1, forward strand.
TTTTAAAAGCTCCCTGGGTGATTCTGTTGTACAGTGAAGATTGAGACCCCAGCTGCTGCTTAAGTCAGGGCATAGTTAAAACTGAAATACCTTGATTGCCCTAAAGAGCAGGCCCATTAGACTGAATAATTTGTGTTTTGGCTTGATTTGGGAGGAGGGGTACTTGTTCTTTTCATAATTCCTCTCCGGGGATCAGGAGTCCTGAGAATGACTAACGGGAAGTGGTGAAACTGTCTTTCCTAGAATTCACTCACAGATTCCCAAGGAGAAAAGTTTCCCTCCCCTCCTGATCACTCCCTGGGCCCCACACTGGACGTAGTGCTCACAGCGCCAGCTCCGCACAGAAGGCTGCTGCAGGCTAGGAAGGCGTCGACCGTCCGTGCTTCTGGCTGTTCTCCCTCTTGAATTCTCCCTCAGCACCACCACACTGACTTAAGAATTCAAGGTTATAACTCCAGTACGCCAATACCACGGAAGCAGGGAGCTCTGGCAGCTTTTTGGGATGAGAAACATGGTGGTAGCGGCTCTGTTAATTTTTATTTAGTACTGCCACTGTGAATACAGATACACTGTAATGACAGTATATCACTAAAATTTTTACATAATTCATACAGCCTTTTGTAACTGCTTTCTTCAGTGATTAATATCTTATTTACTTTCCTCTTCAGTAACCAAAAATAATTAATGTACTATATTTTAATATTCTGTATTATACTGCTTTAATTGATTTCATAAGTTTTTCCAAATGCTGACTGCTAAGGTTTATTTATATTTATCTAATAATCTATTTAAAGTTGTGATATGTTAGGGGAAAGTAGGTTGTATACAACAGTTTGAGGACAATTAAATAGAAAAGTATAAATAAAAGCAAATAAAGGAAAACTTTTAAAGGTAAATCCTAATTTGTCATTTAGCTAGTACCTTTTTTATATCATATTTATTCTATTCCTTTACCTGTCTCTTCTGCCAAATGAAGAGGAAACAGGAAATAAAATTGTAATCTACAACCCTAACCTGATTCTTCTTATTAACATAATTTTTCATTCACTACCTTAGAATATTATTATTTAATAAAAGATCTGAATTCATATACCATGAGCCATAATTTGGAATATTTTGGTTATTCCATAATTTCACAATTTCTTGTGGTTTTAGACACATCATATGTATTGTCCCATGCAAATTCTCCACAGAGTTGGGAGGTTAGATAGTATTCTATTCTTTATTATTTGTGTAATGGGAAAGGGAAAGTGGAAGTCCAGAGAAGTCTTTTGCCTATCTGTGTTGGAAATACAGAATGCAGCCATTACTGGAACTCCATTTTCTGATCTAAATCATTTGTTCCCCAATTTGTTTTTAGAGCATTTTCACTTATGTTAATTTATGGCCCAGTTGACTTGGAGGCAGAGGAAGGGGAAGGAAAGTATCTAATCATCAGTGATTACCACCGAAAATAGGTCATCGATCAGATGCCGTTTCATACCTTGATTTGGTTGAGAACCATAACCCTACATAGTGAGCATTCTGGCCGCCATCTTTCAGTTGAGGAAATGGAGATTAAAAGAGGCTAGTAACCAGTCTAAGACCATGGAACCCAGGTGTGTCAGCTGCTGGCATTCCTAGTTTGCTACTTCTCCAGGAGTTTAGAATACAGTTGGGAAGGAGTGAACATTAAACTCGCACATAGACACACCTGAAACTAAAGTACCATTTACTGTTATGAGTTGCAAAAATAGCAGTCACTCAGCTAAAGGAGTCCAGAGAAATAAACAGTCACTTCTGGATGGGAGGATCAGCAGAACTGCTTCTTCATTGAAAAGATCCAGCCATAAGCTGAAGTTTGAAAGAGAAAGGGGATTTCAGGAGGAAAAACAATTAAAAAAAGGAAAACATTCCAGGGAAAGATAATGGCTTAGAATGAGAAAGCCATAGAGAAGGAGAAATAGATGAGCAACAGGAAATGTAGAATCCAAGACCTTGCACATGGGCTGAATGAGCAAGGCTATGTTGATATGTGCTCACTGTCAAATATTAAGATAAATGCTTTTCAGGTTAAAGGAAGTATCCAGAACTTTAGACTGAAGAGACCCTATAAAGCTTCACAGCAGAAATATGATTGGATGTGGATAGAAAGAAGGTATGAATATTAAGGAAAATTTCTGAAAAAATGATCAAAATAAGCAGACCTAAGATGCAAGGTGTGAGTACCTGTCAGGGGCTGAAGCATAGCTGTTCTACAAGTGACCTTGACATGGGTTTGGATAGTAAGCAGTAAGAACCACCAGAAGTGTTTTAGGTCACATGCTGCCCTCACCAAGGTCACCACTCTTTGTTGTAAATGCACTGAATAAATCGTAATAGAACAATAAATAACTTCCATCCTTGGCTTTTGACAGTGTGTTCAGCTGTTTCTATTTAAAATTCTCTTGCCCTGATTTTTGAAATAACCCCATTTTCCTGGCTTCACTGTCACCATTATTCAGCCCCCTCTTGGGCCCCTTTCTTCACACATCTCCTGATCTCCTCATTGTCATAGCCCAGTCCTCTCCCCACCACTCACCTTCATCCTCTTCAGATAGAACCTGAGTGGTAGCGACACCCAAAGTACATGACTCCTGCTCACACCTCTCTCCAGACAGCACACTGACCTGCCTCTCTCCTTGACATTTCACCTGGGTGTCTACACCTTTTGTCAGCCTAGCCCTCTGCATCCTCGCTCCAGCCCAGACACAGATCTGGCCATCACTGCCTGCTGAAAACCCTCCCATGACTCTCTCATGCAGTGGCGTTAGAACTTCACTGCTCATCTCTTCCTAATGTGGCCCGGCTGAGCATCACATTCTGATCTTACCTACACAATGAGGCTACCACCGTCCTCCCTGCACCCACACTCCACCAGAATTATGGACCTTTAAAAAACTCTCACTCAGACTGATGGGCATGGTGCCTCCACACATCTTTGTTTCTTCCAGATTTGACCCTCTTCCAGCCTAGCAAAGGCAACAGCAATGATTATGTAGACCTCAGCTTGACAGACACAACCTCAAGAGCTGTAGACCAGAGGAAGAACCCTCCCTACAGCCGATTTATCTCTGTGGCAGGTGCTTTGGAAAAGAGTAATGTTATTAATGCTGACTTGCGACATTATATTTTCATTGGTTAATGTTCATTGCCAAGAGTACCTGCCAAAGGTTTTTCTGTCTGTATTTGCTTATGCTTCTTGAAGTACTTTGAAATACTGATCTGTAGAAATGCATATGTATGTAAGTATGTATGTACAAAATTCACACATGAGCATGCACACATACATATATCAATACATAATAAATACAGACCACTCAACATACATATACAGAGAAAACTTTGAGGGAATGAGGACTGTTTTTTCTTCCTTCTTTTTCCCCTTCTCTCTGGCAGTGTCCCAGTGGTAACCAGAGTAGGTAACGTTCGTTCTGTTGTTGCCTTAGAGTTTAGTGCTGACCTTCTTTTCAAAGACCTGTATTCGCTTCTCTGCAGATGTCATGGAAGGCAGCAGGGCCGCTCGGTGTGCTGAAGCTGCAGGTGTGCTTTCTGCAGTCTTTGCCCACAGGCTTGATTTAAAACCTACTCAGGTTACCCTGTTCTGGCTCAGGCGCTGTTAATATTGAGAGCTATATTCATTTTTAAGCAAGAACAAACTAAATCTGTCTTTGAAAGAAACGTAGGAACAGCCTCCTGTGGCATTTCTTTAAGTGGATTAATATGTTGATCTTGGAGAAATCAGGAGCCATCCTTCATGTTTTCCTTATTAAGCCAGGTGAAATGAAAACCAGATCTGACTGCAAAATGCCACCTCTGGGAATTTTGCTGTGTTATTTCTATTTGAAAGTAACCTGCAGGATTTCTACTTTAGTTAAAACATCCTGTTGTAAATATAAATTTTCAATGTTCTTTTTTTTTTTAACTTTCTACACTGTTTAGTTTCTTCTTGTTTGCAGAGCTTAGACCAAGAACATTTTATAATGTTAACTGGCTGTGAATATCTAATCATCTCAGAAATAGTTGCTGCATCTCTGCTTCACATATGAAAGAAACTGCAGCCTGAGCCTGGTAATAAAGTACTGATTATCAGAATACTGCATCATCGTCCTTAGCAGAAACCTAGATCCTTAGTCACCTGTTTGTTTTTTAAGTGAAATTATCAGTCATAAAAATGTAGGCATTAAATGGTAACTTTTGCCTACTAGGTTATTCTTGACGATTTAAGGGAAAAATACTTTTCCATGTTGTGGACTTCCACTCAGGATCTTTAAATGAACAAATATAGGTCTAATTTTAAGAGAACAGAAGGACGCTTTTCTCTATTTTGTAAGGGGCACAAACTCTGAACTTGCAGTTCTGTGCCATTTTTCCAAGTTTAAGGGGAAAGTTCTGGAAGGTAGACTTCGCATCACTTTACTCTTATTCACAGGGCAAAATTCACATTGCTTTACTCTTATTATTGTTTTTTTTCTTTCAAAAAGATAGAATTCGGTTGGAGTGGGAGGTTAGTGGAATGTCTTATGATGTCACCAAGATGTTTGTTGTGATCGGAAACCCTTACAGGTTTGCAAGCGGCTGTGGAGCTGCTTCTGGGAAATCAGACAGCCTTGCAGCAGTCAACATTTCTCCGCAAGGGAACCCAGAATATCTCTTTGTGTGAGGCACTTTCTGTTTGCAAGAGACAGATACCAGGAGGTTCAGAAGTTCAGGTTGCACAGAACAGATCAGGGATCGGGGTTTATTCTAAGGACACTGGAGAAATGGGCAGCTCAGAAAGATCCCAGCAGCTCACCTGTCCTACCTCACTGGGACCAGAGGTCCTTCAGCTCGTGGCTTCACTCTCCCCATCACTCTGCTGCCCCCAGCTGCCCTGTTTATTCTGTCTGCCACCAGTGGGCTGGCTGGCTGACTGTTTCAGGTAACTGCTTCAATTCCTTCAGTTTGGAGCACCTCACCATCCCTGTGCAGAGATCCTGTGCCCAGCCCAACAGAGCCCTGGCATTAGCAGCACCTGTGGCCCAAGCGCCTCTCCAGGGCCTGCCTGCCACTCTGCAGAGAAGGGGCCATGAGCCTCGGCTTGTGCACGACTGCCTTTCATCTTGAGTGTAGGCTGCATCACTGAAGCTTTGTCATCTTGTACTTTATAGTTATTTGTTCTTTACCTTTGCTTCCTGTTCTGGCAAACACTCTAAAAGATAGATGATACACCTAATGAAGAGTTCACTATTGAATGGCCAAGACTGTAAATCTGTATGGCTACCTCTGGAGAACTCAGTGTAAAATAAGAACATCTGGTTTGTCTAGCCTGCCTCCTTTTCTCTCTATTTTTTTTTACCTGTAAAAATCAACTAATACTTATTTCACAGGGAGCACCTATGATACTCTAGGACACACACAGTCAGAGAGCTGTAACATATCAATATGTCTGCTTCACTTGCTTAATACCTTGAGCTTTTCTAAGTGCTCTCCCATATATGATCATTTTAACCTTCAAAGTACCTAAAGGAGGCTATTACCCACCATTTTCTACTGATAAAATGGGCCTAACACTACATAAGGTAGTGGCAGAACCAGTATTAGAATCCTAATTTTCTGGTAGATTCTGTGACATCTTGATACAAAAAGTGTATGATCACTGCTGTTGTGTGCATAGCTCCTCACTCCCAAACACACATACATACAGTTGTTGAGACTCAGTTTTTGAGAAATGATAGAATTTACCAGCATCAATAATTTCTATTCTGTACATGAGAATGTTCCATTCCATTCTTAATAGCTGAGAAATTAATTATTAGCCTAGAAAAGATGGAGTCAGAAAACCTATCTTGTGTTTCTGTAGTATTATTAGCAGTCAGTGTAGCAGCAGGCATAGGGACTCCATAAGAAGTGTTTGCATATACTCTTCCATCTTCCATCCATTCAGTTAACCTTCCATCCTGTTAGACATTGTTTGGAAAAAGTCCCAGATCTGGAGTGAAGGGATCCAAAATCTGATACCCACCTCTGACAGTAAGTATGTAATTTGTTACTGTACACTTGTGAATCTGATTTTTTTAATATGTAAAAAGAGGTGTTTGGGAGTTTTGCTTTCTGGCGTTTCACCCGTGTGCTGTATGATGTTAGGTCCTACATGCTACTCCATCCACTACATTTTCTCCCTTTGAAACTTCCTTCCCACCCACATCAAGGCTTGGGGACTGGAGAGGAGAGTGTCACTGATAAATTAAAAACCTTCCAGTTTGCAGGTGTTATATGGAATTCCCTCTGTGTTCAGTTCCACTGAATTACATTTTTTATGCTGATGTAATAGGTTAATATTTTATGAACTTGTAAGATTGAATGTATGGAATGAAATCAATATTTTAGATAATTACTTGATGGGGGTGGGAAGGTTCAGTAGAAAGTCATTTAAAACTCTCAGACTGATATTGATTAAAATTGGTGGCTTGAAGATTTAGAATATCTAGTTTATAGGGTTTTTTCCTGGTTTAATTTATGGCCCCAGCATTCATGAGAATATTTAGCAGGTCATTTTCTTTACTGGATTTAGTGAAGAAACTGTAATTTAGAGCATTCTGTGTATCTCTGTATAGGGCGTTCTTGTGCTCTATTCCTGCAATTTGACATTTTTATCTGGGATATTCTGCTTCTAAGGGACAAGATCTCTGTTTTCTCTTTTATTAGACTCTTCCCTTTGTATCTTTCTGTATTCACAGAATGGATGCTCATTCCATTCAAGTGTTCATGCACAGCCCTGGAGGTAGTAATCCCTTTCACTTGTTGAGTACTACACCCAGTGGATTCCGATTCTGACTACCCACGAGAATGCACTTTTTAAGACCACAGAGGATGGTTTTGGTGAGCATCCCTGTTGAAAACCACATGGTTACCAAGAATGTCAGGTTATTTTTCACATGGTTCCATGTCACCCTTACTCATCATGAAGAAGGTAACACAGTGTTATTGATGATTCCGTCTTTTACAGAGAAGGAAACTGAGGGTAACACATCATCTGTTTATTTCCCACATGTCCAGCTTCTCCACCAACCCACTGTGTTGTGACCTGGAGTCTTAGTCATGGCTCAGATTATCAAAGGTTCAACAGGCTCAAAACTGAAAAACATATTATATTGTGGTAATCACGGGATAACAGACAGGCAAAGTTAGGGAAATACTCTCCTCATTCAAGGAACCTAAGAGCCTAGAGGTCTTAAGTATCTTATTAAGGACATACCACTAGTTGTGACATAGATCATCTGGAGATAAATAAAATACTAAATACTCTTACTGTATAATCAGCTCTTTGTACCTTTCTCCACCTGCCCAACAAGTTCCTCATTATAGGGCAGTGGGTACAGTGTTGGTCCAACCACATGATTACATCTGACCTAGCCTGAAAAGCCATTAATAGAGTAGGCCCAGAGAGAGGGCCTTCTCCAGAAGGACAGAATTAATATATAATCCCTGGGAACAGATCCCATGAGCATGTTAGTTTTAGCTGGGTTAGGAGTAGCCATAGTCAACTCAGGCAGTGAGAGGACAGGACCTTTCAAAAGGTGGGGCTGTGAGAGGAAGGATGCAGACAAAAGATGAATGGCCAGGGAGCAGATGGGGCAGCACGGTGGTGCAGCCAGAGGAGGCAGCCAGACACCTCCACTTCCTCACCTACCCCCTCGTCCGTGCCTCTGACTGGACATTTTTATCAAAGGCCATGCAGTGGGATATACTTTGTTTTTATAAAAAGGATGAGATTATTAAAAGCCAGCTCTGGCTCCATGTTTAATCTAGTATGTCACTGAGATACCATAGATATGTTGTCACACTACAAGTTATTTATTTCCTGTGGATGTTTCCCTCCATGACGTAAGTTCCATGGATGGCAACACTTCCCTAAGAAATGGTTTTGGCATCATATACCTGCCAGCAGTGTGCCGTTGTGGAGCAAGAGAAGCACAGAGCTGAGTGTCCACCACTGTTTAATTGCATACGAACCTGGGAAAGGAGAGGAGACACGAGAGAATGCTGTGTCTTTAGTTCTAGAACTCAGGAAAGCAGTCAGGGCCAGAATATCACGAGTCATGCTTTTTTAAGGGAAACCTGGAGGCAGGGAGTTGAGGTGCACTAGTAAGTGTTGGCACTCTACTGTTTACAGAGGACATGCACATGTGATACCTCATATGCTTTTTGCGGCAGCTGGAGGAGAGACCACAGAGAAAGAATGAGTATGCTAATAGGTAATAATTATTAAGTGCCTGCCCTACACCAGTGCTGTGCTCACAGTTTTATATATACCTCAGTATACATAAAACTCATGGTGAGGTGAGTATTGTTATTGCTTCCATTTTTCATAAAAAGGAGCCAAAGCAAAGTTAATTAATTACCTAATTAGTAAGTGGCAAAGCCAGGTTTGAGCCAAGGTCTAATGGCTGCAGACCTGGTTAAACAGAGAAGGGAAAGAGATACTGTAATCAGAGAAAATCCAAAAACACTCCAAAAAAAAGAACTACAAAGAGGGCAGATTTCAGCAATTCCTCTCTTTATTGGTTTGCCAGTAGAAACTTGGAGAGTAAAGTGGAGAATGGAGTGACTTTGTACAACACGTGCTGGTTCACCACCATTAACAATCACCAACAAAGCTTGCATATTGAGATTTTATTGATGTGTTAGGATTGTCCATGTAATAGTATTGATAGTAAAATTACTGCCTCTCAATAGCACATGTTACTGTAGCCTGAAAGAAGGCTGAATGTCTGAAAGTCAGCAAGGACTCAGGGAGGCCAGAGGCATGCCGCTGTGCTCATCCGCTTCTGGGCAAAAAGGCTTGACATGTAACATTTGCCTGTTTTCACATTGATCTTACGGCTCTTAATATTATTAAGTGGTGAATGCCTTACTTTTAGGAAATTATTGATAGGAGTGACAAATAGTACTATGATGAGCTACTAAGATAACATAACCTTAGAATGACTCCTACACACCGTGTGTGTGTGTGTGTGTGTGTGTGTGTGTTTGCGCACATGCACATGCATATATATGCTTTTAAATGAAGTTCTGTATCTGATTTCTACATTTCTAAATATTTATATTTAATTTTAGGGGAACATTGGCTCCAAACTTGCCGTTATCACATAGTTTTATTGTTCCAGTCGTAACTCAAGACTTATTTGAAGTTCTGACCACTCACGCAAACTTAGTTTAAGATATAGGAAACGCTATGATATCCTGTTCTCCACAGCAGTGAAAAACTTTGGGGCTACACTTTTTTCCTTAAGACATACCAAGATTTTTAGATTACTCCCACCAACCTAGTGTACCTTATAATCCTGAGATACTTAATAGCCAGAGATTAAATAAATTGGACTGCAGAGGGTTACTTTGCAACTTCTGGTTCTTTCTCTCCTGTCCCAACAAAGAACATGTGGACAATATCTGGAGAAACAATAAGAACCAACCAGTGATTTGAGCCATGACTTTGAAACCCACCATTTGAAACGTTTTAAATCCCAGCTTTGTAACATGCTGTGTGGCCTTGGCTAAACCATCTAATGTCTCCCTAGCCTCCATTTCAGTGTCTGAGATAATGAGCCCGATACCATCCCAGCATCCTCAGGACCAAGGAGAATTAACAAACTAATGGTCGTAAAATACTAAGAGTCTTGAGTTGGAGACCTCATGGGCAGACTTCGTGCTCTAGTGCTTCTCTGTAATGCTTTTCCCATATCATGATTTCTTTCAAGTTCTTATTTTATTATTATCCTAATTTTACATATTTACCTATTTCACTTATTTTTTTGAAAACCTGAAAATAACACACGTTAATGAAGTTTCACTAAGTTATTAATGATCACTCAGGACTCGACATCCAAAGCTACATTCGCTGAATGTTACCCAATCCTTTATTTGAAACATAGTGTCATCCTAGAACACTAAGAAAAGTAATAACTAATCCTAAATCTCCAGTTTAAAGTACAGTTTTGTAATACCAAACAAGCATTGTGTCAGAAAATGAAATTTTGTTAAAGGAGCTATTCTAGATGATTTAAGAAGTGAAACTTGAATTCTGAACAAAATCTAAACCCATGCTTAATTTCATACCTGGAAGTACATTACAAATGATAAGCTCAATCTTTATCATGTATATTTATAGCTTTAATAAGCAGTTATTTCATTATATATATTTCCTATAAATGGAAAATGATTTCAGATAAGAGGCTGCCATTTTCAATAATTGTTGGTGGTATAGTTTGAGGAGAGTTTATTTCTTGGTTGCTGTAAAAAGTGTGTGTGTGTGTGTGTGTGTGGTGTGCATCTGTGTGTCCTCCCTGGGTAAAGATTATTATTACCTGTCAAGTAATCCGAAAATTTTTCTTTCTTAAAAAGGTCTTTCCATAACTAATTAGTTTTCTCATTTTTGTCGACCATTTTGAGAACATTTAGTGACTTGTTGAGGGCCACAGTTCAAATGTATGCACAGATTAGGACTAAAATTCAGAAGTCTATCTTGCGTCCCATCACAGCACTGTGAAGTCATCCCCCTGCTGAGCTGTAAGTATCTGATAACTTTGAGCTTGCAGATTGTCTACAAGCACCTCTCCTTCGGGTTTTTGTGTTTTCAGTAGATGCCTTCTCAGTGCAGTGCAAAGCAGAGAGGGTGAAGTGAGCAATACAGGCCAGTCCCTGCTCTCAGGAGCTAGCAGTCTGGGAGAACAGATATGAGACAAATAAGCACACAGATGAATGTAAGCACACAATGAGCCGCCCTAAGTGCTGCTTAGGTAGGCTGCCTGACAGGTTGACCAGGGATGCCGGTCAAGGACATCTTCTCTGAAGAAGGGGCATTTAATCTGGAAACTGGCAGTGAGTAAGGGTGAGTTAAGGGGAAGGGACGGAAGGGCAGGTATCAGACTATGCAGAGCCCCTGAATGCTAACGAGCTTGGCACATCCAGGAACTATAAGAAGACAGGGATTGTTTTCCTGTATTTAGTCAGCATCACTGAAAAGCCCCTTGTCCTGGCTGCCCTCCAGCCACTCTGTCCATATGGGAGGAAAGTCTCTACAACCTCAGCTGCCAACTGTTTTACAAAAGAAAAGCCAGACGATCATCTGGGATCAATGCAGCTCACTCCTGAGACTTGGAACTTCAGAGCTTCCAGGAGAATTAAGTATAACAAGGTACCACAAAGGAAAGGAGAGGGGAAACAAGACAGAATTTATTCCCCAGCTCCCTAGTGGCTAACTGTACTTGCTAACACAAAAATCCAGGCAGTGGGGAGAGGCTAATAGCCCATACCTCTCTGCTTTCAATTATTTTATGACTGTGAGTTTTTGTACCTGTTTCATGTCCTCAGATATTTAAAGGGGTCTGTTTATAAAATAAATAGCTTAATATATTTATGTATACTCATATACAAAATTTAGTTAGGCAAATCCAAGGACATTTTTTACTTAACCTAGGACCATATATTCTCTGGACACTGAACCTACAGTTTAAACTATAACCTCACACAGATCCCCAATTCTCAGGGAAAGGGCATCTACTCTAGTCATTGGCATTTTAGGTGAAATCCTGAAGTGATTGTTTATTGGTAGCCTAATCAGGTACTTTAATTATCTGACCCCAAATCCAGGTTAAAATGTTAAGATATCAGCTAGACTCTGATTACATGTTTGCTTCCTTGAAGTAATTTGACTGGTTAAAAGAAAGAAAATCCCACACTTCTTTATTTTGTTAAGTAATAGAAAGAATTCACATAGAACATAAGTAAATGTTTGTGTTGCTAAAAAAAAGCTTTTGACTCAAACACAAACATCACAACAAAGCTTACCTGTCACCCAGTTGAGGGAATCATTAAAGTGTAAACCTCAAACCTACTGAGTAACACCAACAATCAAGGTTTCCTGTAGGCCATAGCGTTCACCATGTCCTCCTTCTGGGAGAAGAAATGGTGGTGACATCATTCCATCCCTCTCCATGCTATCTCTTTACAGGCTGTTCCATTTTTCAGGAAGCTGATCAAAAATGACCATCTTTGGTAGTCTCTCCCTCTACAAATCCCTGACATGAGAATATGTTAGGACTGTTTTATATAACATTGTCTAGTTCCGTGGCCCATAGACTCCTGGCTCCAGCTTGGCAGTGTCCAACAGTACACAAAGGAAGGTCCCTGACTCCTGTCTTCTTTGAAGAGCGAGAAAACCCTTTCCATAAGGCCACAGCCATCCTCCCTGCAAGTCACATTGACCAGAGTTGTGTTATATGATTTTGCCCAAACCATTCAGTAGGCAGTAGTAAACTAGTGAACTCACTTAGATTGAGACCGTCATGATTGGCTTAGCTCGATCAAGGTCAACACCACTGGACTGGAGACTGGCCTCCCCTGAGGCTTACAGGGGGCTGAATAACTTGGAGCTTTGTTGAGAAGGAAAGGGGTGAAGAAGGTGTGGCCATGGTTTCAGCCCAGTAGACTTAGCATGTGGAGCCCAAGAACCTGCACTTCACTCCAGGTATTATCTGGTAGTACTGGTTAAGCAAGTAGTTAGGTTTGAATCCTGGCTCTCCCTTTACCAGCGCCATGACCTCATAATTACCAGGTTTAACATCTGTGCATCTCTGTTTTCTCACTAATAAAAAATGAGGGTAACACTACCTACCTCAGAAGATGACGTGAAATGTAAGGTGAATGCACAGGCTTGTTCTTCATTCCCAAGAAGGTCTAATCCCTGTAAGGACAGTGTGTTAGTTAATAAGGGAGCTTTCAGCACTTTGCACAGTTCATTTACCTTACAGACATTTGTTTCCTGGGGCTGACTAGGGGAAAGATGCTACTAAACTGCCGCCAAGCTCACAGGCTAGCAACATCCGGCTGCCAGGGACACACCTGGGCTCGAGCAGCTCAGTCTGAGGAGGCAGGTATAAGGACAGTGCGGTAAGCACCATGTGCAGGGAGGACATAGCAGAATAGGCAGGGATGCGATAGTATCAAATTTATGTGCCACAGGGACTTGCACATAATATTATAGACTGTTGATAGCAGAGGCATAGTGTCCAGGGAGAAGACCTAATCCAAGCAAGAGACCATCTGAGGGCTGGGAGAAGGGAGTAGTGACAGCAGGAACAGGAAAGGATGGATGAACTCTTAAGATAATTTCAAGGTCGAATATGCTGCTTGGGGGCTCAAGAGAGGTCTGGTCTAGCCAAATGGATTTAAGAGGCAGGATGCCATTGCACTGGTAATGAAGCGGGTATGTGAGGGCACCTCCAGTGGGTGTCTCCTGAGGTCATACTGGTGGCTCTCCTGATGTTCCCTGCCATTTCACTCAGTGTGCGTGAGGAATGGAGAGATGAAATGTCTGGCTTCTCTCCCTGGCAGCATCTCTCCTCTCATGTTTTTTTTCTCATAATGACCAGCATCATACTGCTTTTCCTTTAGATGAAGCTTTTTTTCCCACTTGGTGGGCAGGAGGGCCTTAGCTGTTGCAGAAAAATACCACACCCATAGCCTCGCCTTGGTGGCGGTGAAGAGCATTGACTTTGGTGCCAGGCAGACTGGGTTTTGGTTTCAGCTCCACCATGTTAGCTGTGTGAAATTGATCACGTCTCTTCATCTTCAGAAAGCTCATTTTCCTCTCCTGCAAACTGAGAATATTATCATCTCCACTTATCACTACTGCATTTCCTTTCCTTTGTTCAACTAGAGAGACAAAAGAGAGGCAGCTATGAGAGGCAGCAGGAAAGCTTGCCTCAAATAGACTCAACAAACATGACGTCTTAGTGACTGAAGCCAGAACACCAGTGTTGACTGTGTACTTGACATGATCAGTGGGCCTTTACCATAGGGACTGGCCTATCTCTGCTTTCTCTGGAAACCATCTTCCAACTCTAAGACTGCTGATAGGGCCTGCCTTCTGCCTCCCAAACACATTCTCTCTGAGGGGTTGCTCCTTCTCTGGGGCCACCCCTTCAAGCCAGGGGTGGGATGGACTTTCGCTGGCAGTGATGGGGCCTTTCCCCACTTACTGGGACACCTCAGAGCATCACAGCACGTCAGACCTCAGAGGCCTCAGAAGTCACTGGGTGCAGCCTTGGCTGCGATGGCCCAGTGGCCTTCGGGGCAAGTGCTGCATGCCTGCCATTTCCAGACAGTTCTAGTTCAGTGCTGTTTGAGATGCTGAAGAGATTTCCCAGCTCTCGTGGCAGGAGGTAGCAGGGGCTCTCTGGAGAAGACAGAGAAAAGCCCCATCATTTAATGCCTGTATGAGAATTTCACTTTTTTTTAATAGCCTTGGCATATTTCTTATAACTAAGCCAGTCCTTTTCCTTGTCCATGCTGAGGCTAGCTCCCCTTTGCACAAGTCTTTCAGTGGGTTGGAACTGAGCAAAGCAGAGTGAGGTGGAGGAAATGCAGGGAAGGGCAGGCGGAGCTCAGGGAAGCCCTGGACAGCTTGCCTGGAGGAAACCATTGGACAGACATTTGCTTCTGCTAACACAGTCGTGGTGAGACATTCCAACGCTGTGGCCACATCAGATCATACTCACCCCTCTCTAAGCATTTCCTTTTCTGGGTTGTCAAGCAGCTATTCTGGGAGGAAAGCAATTTGATGTCAGGGGCTCCTCTGAGCCTTGGGAATTAGGACTCAGAAGCTTGGAATTGGAGCTCAGCTGTGGTGGAAAATACACTGTGAATGTTTTATTCAGTAATGCATATATAACATTGAGCAGAATCCAAATACATAAATCACTTATACAATAGCCGTTAAAAGCAACCTTCCAGCATTTCAGAACCCAGCTGCCAGAATTTGCTCACAAAGTCCTCTTTTGCCATCTGCTGGTCGAATGTCTGACTAGGCTGGCAAGTCTCGCTCTTTCATGATTTTGGTGCCCTTCAGCCTCTTCATAATCCTTTGACACTCAGGTTTATTCTAAGGTAAAATTGGACAACACCAAAACTGAAATGTCTGTGTCTTTGAGGATTGCAAAGGAGAACTGCAGCACTCTTTAAAACTCAGGTAGGCAGAGAGAATGGGATGGACAGAGATGGCAAAGCCAGTTTCTTCACCTTGGCATTTAACCAGTTCTGTGTGCATATCTAGGCCCTCTGAAGTCAGTCCCCAGGCCAGCCTGCATCTCAAGGACAAGGACTCAGGCCTGAGTTAATCTTCAGAAGGGTTCCTGTTACCACAGCTGTCTACCTCTCAATGTCTGTATATCACAATCATCAACATATCACATCAAAGAAATAGGAATTTTTAGCGTTCTCAGTAAAACCTGCCCATAAATCAACATGAGCTCACATGATTTCAAGTAGAGAAGCCTTACATCAGAGGTTGCCATTAGTCATCAGAGCCAAAAGATAAATGTGGTCACTTGTATAAGACATAGTTGAATAATTGTTGGGTAACTTTTTGACAGTTCAAAACAGCCACCCTGTCCTGGATGACTGGGGTGTGCCAACCAGGCATCAGACTTAATCCAAACTGGAGGTGTTCAGTATGGCCCTGGGTCTTGGAGCACTGACAGATGTCCCTGGAGCCTTCTCGAGTTAGTTGTCAGCCTTATACAACTGAGTAATGCTCATGGGGCCATTCTGAACTTGAAGTGGCATCATTGAGGTTTCACTAGCTCTGAAGCAGTACATGTGGCAGCTCAGCTCCTTGATGCTTCATGAAAGGCGGCCTAGAGAATATCCAAAATCCAGCCACTAGTGATTCAGGACAGAGCAGGGACACAGAAGTGCTGACGGAACCGCGGGACACCACGCCCACGATACGTTCATGATGCAACGTCCCAGCAGGCCGGGGGGCCGTGATAGGATGACAGGGCTCTTCAATTCTGGGCAGGGTCAGGAGCCTCAAAAAGCTGTTGTCAGTGAACATTACCTCCTAATACAGAGGCTAAATCACAGGGGGTAAAAGTCACGTTTCAAACTTAGAGGGAAAAAATGAAAAAAGCAGATGGCCTTTCACTTTAACCATAAACTATGGAAGGGAATGAGGAATGGTAGAATAGTTGAATTAAAATCAAGAAATCTAGCAAAGACTATAAACCCAAGGACTTCACATATTCTTTCTTTATGGCTGGATAATAAATAACTCCAAAAACTTAGTGCTTAAAACAGCAACCTCCATTTATTGCGACTCCCAGCTTCTGTGGGTCAGGCATTCAGACTGGGTATATCTTGTGGCAAATGCTCTCGGTGACCAGGCCCCAGACAGAAAACTCAAAACCGAGGGCCTGGAGTCATCCCACTCACTCCCTTGTCTGGAGGTGGTGCTGGCTGGCTGCAGGGCGCAGGCTGAGTTACCAGCCAGAGCATGCTTGCATGGCCTCAACAGGTAGACTGGGCTTCCTCACAGCATGGTGGCTGGATTCCAAGGGCAAGCGTCCCAAAAGAGAGCCAGGCAGAAGCCATATTGCCTTTTTGACTGAGTCTCAGAAGCCATGCCATGTCTCTTCCACTGTCAAGGTGTATTGGTCAAGGTGGTCACAGAACCTTCCCAGGGTCAAGGAGAGGGAGCCTCTCTTCCTCCAGTGGAGGAGTGTCAGGTCATATAAGAAGAGCATGGGGGTGGCAGGGCTGTCTTGGGAAATAGCAACTGCCACAGCTGTGTCCTTCATTGTAACCCCAATCCCCACATGCATACCCACAGTGTAGCCCGTTGTAGACCCTCAGTGACCATTGGTGGTAAATGGATGGTGAGCCAGTGGGTTGGCTCTAGTTCCGGTTCTCTCTCCAACTTGGAGGTTGGCCTGGTCTTAGTCTCTGGATCTCAGTTTCCTCTTCTGAAAAACAAAAAGACTAAGCTCTAAGTCAGTGATTATTAGCTCTTTATACCCTGATGTGCTTGTTTCAGTGGGAGTGGGGTTTGCTACAACAGTAATTCTGATTGAGAGGGCGATGGTAGAAGTTTGGAAAGCCTGCGCTCCCCCCGGCCTTTGAAAATTGCACCTCATCTCCTCACCCTGAGAATCCTGAGCTAAAAGATCTCTAAAATTCCTTCCAGCTCCGCTGTCTGTGAGCCCTGAGAACTTGGACACGTGCCTTGGCGTCTTTCGATTTTAATTGGCTGCCCTGTAAAACGAAAGATCTATTAAATCATCAGTGAAACTCCTTTCAGCTTTGAAATGTTTGATTTCAGTATTCATTTTGACGTAATGAGGTTCCTTTATCCACACTAATTCTTATTGCTTTATGGGTATGTGAGTCTGTAAAAGTCCAGGCTTTTTGAAATGTTTTCCCTTCTGTGGAATGGTAGAATTATAGAGTGGCTTTTGTGGTAGGGATCCTGGAAATTGTCAGACTCTCCACTTGACAACTGAGAAAACAGGCAAGGAAAGGCCAAGTGATTTGCCCAAGGTCAGAGTGGGTATCAGTCAGGGTTCTTCAGAGGAACAGACCACTAGAATATGAAAGGAGATTTATTATGAAGGGTTGGCTCACACAGGCAAGGAGGCTGAGAAGTCCCACAGTCTGCAAGCTGGAGGCCAAGAAAGCTGGTGGAGTAAATCAGTCCTGAGAACAGGGAAGCCGATGATGTAAGTCCCAGTCCAAGAACAGAAGATGAAATGAGTTCCATTCCTGGCTCAAGCGGTCAGGGCAAAGAGGGCAAATTCTTCCTTCCTCTGCCTGTTCTGTTCAGGACCTCAGCACTGGGGAGGGCAGTCTAACTACTGAGTCCACCAAGTCACATGCTAATAATCTAGAAGCACCATCAAGACACACCCAGAAGTAGTGTTTAATCTGGACATCCCTTGGCACACACATTAGCCATCACAAAGGCAAGGTTAGTGGCAATTCAGGCAAAAATTCTGTTACCTAAGCATTGTACTTTACTGTTTGTGTGACATCCTCCTGTTAACAGAAAGTAATGTTACCGTGTGGCCCCTAAGTCACACCACCACCCCATCCTACCATCTCCTCCATTCCTGGGAAGTACTCCGTAGAGAAAGGCCTCAACCACTAACTGTAAACACCTGTAAAACACCATGAACTAACTATTTCTGCTGTGTAAAATACTTAGAGCACATAACAGCTTGCCTAAATCCACATGTTGATCTTTTTCAATGCTGAAGCCCTTGGTACTTTGGATGTCCTCAGCATATACTTATAAACCCTCCTTCCTCCGAACGTTGTTTTCATTTTGTCAAGTTCTAGTTAAATTATTGTCTTTTAAAAAATATCTTGTGTAATATTAAACCCAATTATATCACAACTGTCAAAATCCAGTAAAATCCAGTTTGGTTTTTACTGTTTTAAAAGCCAAACATTTACCTTTTACATAATTCTCTTCAATCTCCAATTCAATTTGTATTTTTTGTCAGTACAGTGTGACCTATGTCATGAATTGAACTTGATATTCTGTTGCCTAATTTTGAAGTGTGTTACTGATCAAAGTTCTAGTCATGATGTGTTAGCCGTGTTTGTAGTCGTGATGAGATGGTTTGAACTCTGACTGTTTCTCCGTGGGCATCAGGCTGGCAGCCTGGGTGAGTTCCGCCCTGTGCTCTGCCAGCTCTTATCATTCAGAACAGGCTTCCGTGTCTCTGTCTTCTTGTCCCTGCAACAGAGATTTTAATACCTATTTCCTAAGACTATTAACAAGGGTAATAATAAAGTGCCCAGCATAAATGCCTGGAACTTAGTAGCTGCTCAATAAACAGTAATATTCTTTGGGGAATAAACTTTCTCAGGCTGTATCTGTAGGCAACCACTTTGAAGTTCTGTGATTTTCAAGACTTATTTCTTTAGGACTTTAAAGTAGTAACATGACTGTGAAGACCAAATTTTCTATGTTTAAAAGGATTAATCTCATTTTTTAGCTTGTAACTTTTCTTAAACATCTCAAGCATTTGCTTCTATTTAAAATCCAAAAAAACTTTTCCTTTCTGTTAATTCTAATTCTTACCTTTCTTTTACTTTTTTATCTTTTTTACCCCCAGTCTGAAGTCCAAAATCATGATTGTCACCAGGTTTGTTTTCTTTTGCATCTTAGTGTTTTCTTTGGATTTGAGTGGAGCATGTATAATATACAAATGTCATATAAGATTTCTTGTGACAGTCTAGAAATGGCTCATAAGAACACTCATTATTGGCTACTGATTCTAAATCCTTTAACTAAGAAAACTATTTGATACCATTTTCCCTATATATAAAATTTTTCTTTTGTCAGCATGAAATTTTGGTGCCTTCTCAGAGTCCCTTATTTACCATTACTCTCTTTTTGGACTCTTTTTCAACTCTTAGAAGACAGCACAATTGTTTTTCTCTTTGTAACTTGTAAAGCCACTACTATATCCAGTAAATTCTGACCAGAGGCAAAATTAAGTCTGCACCACCTCAAATGTACTAGTAACACAGTGGGGAAAGATCAGATAGAAGTTGGGGTTTGCAAAAATGCAGGAATGCTCTGTGTTGTCCCTCAAAAACATTCTGGTGGAGATAATGTCCACACACAACTTGCAAGAACAAAGCCTATCAACTCTGATTCTAGTTTGTGACTAAAAGAAACACTTAAAAAGAGCAGGAATTATGTCTATTTTGAGACTAGTCAACAAACAGGTGAGTACTTTTAATTATACAAATAGAGTAACAGGACATCAGATGCAGGATATTAAAATGTGCATCTTCTGGGGGAAATAATTTTAAGTACAGATGGACATGCAGAGAAGTATCACCAGCCAAGCAGTAAACTCCATACTTAAGGGACCACTAGAGTTCATATAAGAAGAAACTCAAAGAGGATGCTCACTATCAACACAGTGAGATGACAAACCACAAACTTCAACAGCTATTTAAGGCTCTCACTGAGCAGAACCAACCTCAGAAGTTTGGTTTCTGCTGTCTGGTATTCTCCTGACAGATCCGGAGGCAACATTTTTATATTGGGCTTAAAAAGAAGCAATATGATCCAGCAATTCCACCCCTAGGTATATGCCCCTGAGAAATGAGAACATGTGCACACAGAAAGGTGTACAAAAATGTTCCCAGCAGCACCATTCACAAAAGCCAAAAGTGGAGAAGACCCAATGCCCATCCACTGATGAGTGGATAAATGGAACACGGTCTTGCCATACAATGCAACATATTCAGCCATAAAAAGGAATGAGGTACTGATACATGCTATGATACGGATTACCCTTGAAAACAGTGTGCTAAGTAAAGAAGCCAGACACAAAGGACATTTATTGTATGGTTCCATTTTTATGAAATGACCAAAATAGGAAAATCCAGAGAGACAAAAAATAGTTGCCAGGGGCTGGGAAGGATGAGAGGCTTGGGGAATGACAACCAATACATACAGGGTTTTGGGGGCAGGGGAGTGGGGTAATGAAAACTGATGTGATGATGGATTCACAACTGTAAATATACTAGAAACCATTGAATGGTACACTTGAAATGAATAGATTTTATGTTACATGAATTATGTCTCCATAAAGCTGTTGAGAAGAAGAGGAAGCAAGAAAAGAACAAAGTTCTTTTTGTGCATGGCTCACTACACAAGAAATGGAGAAAGTCTAGGCAGTCTAATTACAGGTGTTATTACCTCAGGGTAGTTTACCCTGCCAGTAGAGAGGCTGTGGTTAGAACCTGTGGGACTCACTTTAACCTATGTGCCAAGCATTGTGCTAAGATATCATAACACTAATTTATATGAGATTAGGGTTATCCCATTCTGGAGGTGAGGAAACTGAGACTCCGAGGTAGGGTAAAATACCCAAGGTTACAGAGCAAGTGATTGGCAGAGCAAGGGTGTAAACCAAGTTTGTCTTGGAACAAAGCCCAGACTCTTACCTATACATTGTCTTGCCTTCCCACTTCTCTCTCCACCCACAGCCCATCCCATTCTAAAAATCAACATAAAAGTGGGCAAGTTATTATTTGTGAGAATATTGACTTGATTTTAAGAGTATGGAATAGAATCACTGTGTGGCCTAGCAATTCCAGTTCTGTGTATATGACCAAAAGAATTGAAAGAAGGGACTCAAAGAGATATTTGTATACCAGTGTTTACAGCATTATTCACAACAGCCAAAAGGTGGGAGCAACCCAAGCAGGAGGTGGTGTATCCACACAGTGGAATGCTATTCCTCCTTAAAGAGAAGGGACATCCTGACACAGGCGACAACACGATGGACCTTGATGACATTACACTCAGTGAATTAAGCCAGGCGCAAAAGGACAAGCACTGTATGATGGCACTTACATGAGGTCCTTCCAGAAAGTAAAATGGTAGTTGCCAGTAAAGGGAGGTTGGGGAGTAAGTGTTCAATGGGGGCAGAATTTCAGTTTTGCAAGGTGACAGGAGTTCTGGAGACAGATGGTGGTGATGGTTGCACAACAATGTGAAGGTACCTAATGCCACTGAACTGTACGCTTAAAAATGGTTAAAATGATAAATTTTATGTATATTTCACCACAATAAAAAATAGCGTTGGGTTTGTTTCAAATTCTAGAGCTGGGAAGCTTTTTTGAGTGGATTCAGCAGGAAAGCTTAAAGGAAAATCCTTGTCTTTTAAGGAGACTGGGCCTGAGGCATCCGGAGTGAACCCCACTGGGGAGCAAATTCCATTACCATCAAAGCCATACCTGGAGTGCATGTGCGCCCTGTTCATAGTCCCCAGGAGGGCAGTTGGCTGCGCACAGGGAGGAGGAGCAGGAACGAGGCTCCTTGAGTAAACAGACACTTGGTTACATCCTTCTCTGTATGTTTTTTTGCAATGGCTGGGACTTTTTGTTTCTTAACTTTCTTTCCCCCAGCTTTATTAAGGTTTGATTGACAAATTAAAATTGTATATATGTAACTATATAATGTGATGTTTTGATATACATATAAATTGTTTTGGTGCACATATAAATTGTGACATGATTACCACAGTCAAGTAATTAAAATATCCCTTCCCTTACATAGTTACCTTTCATGGATGTATGGTGGAAACACTTGACATCTACTGTCTCAGCAGATTTCAAATATAGTGCTGTCATTAATGATAGTCACCATACCATACGTTAGGTCTCCAGAACCTGTTCACCTTGTAACTCATAGTTTGGGCCCTTTGACCCCCTCCCTACCTGGTGACTCTGGTGACCACCATTCTTCTGTTACTATGAGTTCAGCTTTTTTGCTGGGATAATGCAGTGACTGTCTTTCTGCTTCTGGCGTATTTCTCCAGGTTCCTGTCCTCCAGATTTGTCTGTGTATTCATAAATGGCAAGATTTCCTTTTTATGGCTGAGTAATATTCCATTGAGTATGTATACACACATATATGTATATATATAACATTTTCTTTATCCCTTCATCTTTTGACAGACATGAGGTTGTTCCTTATCTTAGTTTTTATGAATAGTGCTGTAGTGAACATGGAAGCACAGTTCTCTCTTCAAGGTACTGGTTCCATTTCCTTTGGGTGGAGAGTCAGCAGGAGAATTGCTGGATGATCCAGTAGTTCTATTTCTAATGTTCTGAGGAACCTCCATAATGGCTGCAACAATTTGTATTTTAACTTTTAATTATGGAGAAGTGTGCACATATACAAAAGCAGACAGAGTAGTATAATTAGCTCCATTATTCATCACTCACTTTAATAATTATAAAACTCATGGCCAATGGTATTTCATCTATATGCCCACCCGTGCCCACCCATATCATTTTGAGAAAATTTATATTTCATGTGAAACTATCTTAGTACATATCTGGGAAGATATATTTTTAAAAATAGAACTATGATGCTAGATCATACCTAACAAATTAATAATAATTCCTTAATATTACCAAATATACAGTGTCTAAATTTTGAATTGTCTCATAACTATCATAAAAGCTTTGTATATCCATGTTTGAATTAGGACCCAAGTAAGGTTCTGGAAGATATGTCTCTTCATTTTCTTTTAATCTATAGGTTCTGCCCATGTCTTTTTTTTTTTTTTTTTTACCCTCACTCTTATTTTTCCTTGTAATTCATTTGCTGAAGAAGTTAAGTTCTTGTCTGGATTTTGCTGATTTATCTTTGCTTTGTCACTGTTCTTGTATAAAAATTGATGGTTAGACCTTAACCGTCGAGATTCTTAACCTTGACTGGATCAAGACTCACTTGGAGAGCTTTTAAAAATGTAACCTGTGTGGAAACAGTTTGGCAGTTCCTAAATAAGTTAAACATGAAATTGTCATATGGCCAGCAATTGCACTCCAAAAGAATTGAGACAGGTGTTCAAACAAAAACTTGTACCCAGACAGTCATAGCAGCACTATTCACAATAGCCAAAAGGTAGAAACAACCCAAATGTCCTTCAACGGGAGAATGGATAAACAAAATATAGTTTACATGTCATGGATTGGAATGCCATACAATGGTATTGAGCCTTAAAATTAATGAACTGCTGATGCATTCTACCTCAATGAGCCTCGAAAACATGATATGTGAAACAAGTCTGACACAAAGGCCATGTGTTGTGTGGTTCCATTTATATGAAAAGTCCAGATAGGGAAATCCACAGAGACATGAAGTAGATCAGGAGTTGGCAGGGGCTGGGGATGGGGAAATGGCGAGTGACTGCTTAATGGCTATGAGGTGATTAAAAGGGTCTGGACCTAGGTGGTGGTCATGGTTGTACAACACTACAAATGTCATTAATGCCACTGGATTGTACATTTTAAAGTGGTTTAAGTGATAAGTTTTATGTTACGTAATTTAGCACAGGTTTTAAAACTCTGACATGTAAGCCACACCCCAGACCAAGTAAATCATAATCTCTTCAGTGTGACCCAAACATCCGAATATTCTAAAGCTCTCCAAGGGAGAATTATTGGAATTGCTGATAGAGGCTGTATTTCAAGCCACCTTTGTAAATGGTGGTGGTGGTGTGATACATTAATATTTGTGTCAGTCTGTTTACTTATTCTGAGCAATAGCTACATCTTTTCAGTGTCTATCAAATAGCAGATGTTGTCAGAAATTTACTGCCTAGAGTCATGCAAATTTTTGTCTTTTTTGAAAAATTTTGGAATTTTGGAAAACCAGAAAATGATCTTGCACCAACCTGATAATTTTTAATATGAGAGAAAAAGTCCCTGTGTTTTTAACTGCCACCTACATGTGTAAAACAGTGGCACAGCCCATGAGGTGTAGCATGGAGACAAGCGGCCCCTGAGGCACCCAGCGCAAGCATGTGGGCACACACCCTGCCACAGCAGACTCCTTCTGTCCTGGCCACTTCTGGAGAAAACCCAAGGGCAAGAGGCCAGACAACCACTGCTGGCTCCTCAGGGAGCGGGGAGGGGAGTGAACTTTCTCTCGACATCCTTGTAGTCTGGGGACAGCTCAGGCTGCCAGCGGGTCCAGCCGAATCTCAACTGTGTTTGCTTCCCTGCATCAGGAAGGAAATGCCATTTCCCTTCAAGATGCACTTCCCATGAGCTCAGATCAGACCACAGCTGCTGCTGGCTTTGCGGCTTTGGCAGGCTTACAAATAGGTTAAATGTAGATGGGGAGCTCCAGTTCTCCTTTGCTTCAGCCAACTTCCTTTTCTGGCAAAATCCGAATACACTCAAAAACATGGGGCACGGCATTGTTGCTCCCTGTGGAGCTTCACCAAGATAAGTTCTTTCTGAGATCCAAGAGATGATTTTCTTTGCTCAGCATTATTCAGTCACTGTCCTAAGCTTCCATTTCTGAAAACAACTGTGGCTGAGATGTGCTCCTGAAGCAGAATCACCAATTAAACTTGGAAATCACATCTCCATCTATCTCAGCCTTTTCTAGCCCAGTGTAAGTGAGCAAGGGCTCTTCTGTTTGAATAACATCCCCATTTAAAATACTAAATAGAAAGAATTGAAGACACTTTTTCAGACGAAGTGTGTTATTGTAAAAGAAGGTCAGAGATTTTGCTCGGACCCAGATTCCCCTCACCAGCAGCCTCTCTAGGTTCATTTCCAGCACAGGAGCTGGCCTTCCCTCCTTGCCTTCCAAGCCCTGACCTTTGGTATATTTGTTTAACTCTAATATAAAGTATAAAGCATAGTTTTGAATTTTTCTTTTAAGTCATAGATTTTGGAGTCAGAGACCTGGAATGGAATATGTCAGCTCCACAATTCATTTCTCTTGATTCTATTTAGTCATCCATAAGCTGCATGTATTGTGTGTTTCATAGGGTATTTGTAAAAATTAAACGAGAAACTAAGTAAACCATTTAAGCCAGTAAATGTTACTTCCCTATATATGCGCTGCTAATCAGGTAAAGCAAGTGCTCCTAGAAGGTAATTCCTGAGAGGCGGTTGGTGGCGGTGGGGGAGGGGGAGAGGGGGTGGGAAGGGACACGATGCCTTCTCTTTTCACTGTGGGGGTGTCCTGAAAGCCACAAGAGTTGGGTACAACCGTGGAAATCTGCTTGGGGTTAAACCACATTAGACTTTAGGGTCTGCTGATAAATCCTGATCTACCAATGGAGTATCCATGACTCCTTGACGATAAAGGTGTAAGTTAGGGGAAAAGTTATGAGGCAGAGGAGTGTAATGATTGTCTCTCAACTATAATTTGTATTCTGCATTTCTTTTCCACTCATATATATTTTCCAGGTCATTAAATATTCTTCTCTAACATCATTTTTTAATGATTACATATTAAAGATATGTTATAAGAGAAAGCAATGGGCAGCTCTGGCAGCTAATTTGAAAATCTAATAAACAGTAAAATAATCTGAAAAATGGAAAATGTTTTAAGATTTTTTACTTTGGACAAGACCTTGGTCAATTTTTATGAATATTTATAAATGTTTTATGGGACAAGTTTTTTTCTTAAATATATATTCTTTGAAATACACTGTGTGTGAATTTAGTTTGTTCTTTGTATTATTTGGGTCCTCAACATAATTACATTTTTCTTTTTTAATTTTTTTTGTTGAAGTATAGCTGATAAAAGTATTATATTGGTTTCAAGTACACAACATAGATTTCAACAGTTACATACATTAGTAACTTGTCACCCCAACTAAAATAGTTACTATGTGTCAACATAGAAAGATGTTACAGAACTATTGACTATATTCTCTATGCTCTACTGTCATCTCCCTGATAAATTTATATTATAATTGAAATTTTGTGCCTGTTTATCCCCTTCGCCTATTTTACCCCCTCACCCCAACCCCTCCCTGATTGTAACAACCAGTCACTTCTCGGTGTCTACTGTTTTGTTCATTTGGGGTTTTTTTGTTTTTATATTCCACAAGTATGTGAATCGTACAGTATTTGTCTTTCTCCAGCTGGTTTACTTCACTTAGCATAAGACCCTGTAGGTCCACCCATGTTGTCACAAGTGGCAGAATTTCTTTCCTTTTTATGGCTGAATAATATTTCACTGTGTATATGTACCACGTCTTTATCCATTCATCTCTTGATAGACACTTTGGTTGCTCCATATCTTGGCTGTTATAAATTCTGTGGCAGTAAACATAAGGATGCATGTATCTTTTCAAATCAGGGATTTTGTTTTCTTCAAGTAAACTCCTAAACGTGGAATTACTGAGTCTTATGGTATTTCTATTTATGGTTTTTTGAGGAACCTTCTACTGCTTTCCACAGTGCCTGCACCACTTTACATTCCCACGGTGTAGGAGGGTTCCTATTTCTCCACATCCTCTCCAGCACCAGTTATTTCTTGTGTTTTGGATAGTGGTGTGAGGTGATATATCACTCTGGTTTTGATTTGCATTTCCCTGATGATTGGCATTGTGGAGCATCTTTTAATGTGTGTGTTGGCCATCCGTATTTCTTCTTTGGAAAAATGTTCAGGTCCTCTGCCCATTTTTGAACCAAGTTATTTGTTTTTTTGGTGTTGAGTCATATGAGTTATTTATATATTTTGAATGTTAACCCCTTATCTGATAAATCATTAACAGATATATCCTCCCATACTGTAGGATGCCTTTATATTTTGTTGATGGTGTCCTTTGCTATACAAAACTTTTTAATTTGATGTTGTCCCACCTGTTCATTTTTTATTTTGTTTTCCCTTGCCCAGGGAGATATGTCAAGAAAAAAATTGCTCATGCTTATGTTTATCAGATTTTTGCCTATGTTTTCTTCTGAGAGTTTAATGGTTTCATGTCTTATGTTTAGGTCATTATTCCATTTCAAGTTTACTTTTGTGTATGCAGTTAGACAGTAATTCAGCTTCATTCTCTTACAGGTAGCTGTCCAGTTTTCCCAACACCAGTTATTGAAGAGACTGTCTTTTCCCCATTGTATATTCATGTCATATATTAATTGACCATATATGCCTGTGTTTATATCTGGGCTCTCTATTCTGTTCCATTGCTCTGTGGGTCTGTTCTTGTGCCGGTACCATACTGTTCTGATTACTTTAGCTTTTGTAGTGGAGCTTGAAGTCAAGGAGTGTAATACCCCCAGCTTTGTTCTTTCTCAAGATGGCTTTGGCTATTTGAGGTCTTACTGTGGTTCCATATAAATTTCAGGATTCTTTGCTGTATGTAGTACCTCATTGAAAAATGCCATTGGTATTTTGATAGGGATTGCATTGAATCTGTAAGTTGCTTTGGGCAGGATGGCCATTTTGAAAATATTAATCCTTCCCTTTCCATGAGCTTGTGATAGATTTCCATTTATTTGTGTCTTCTTAATTTCTCTCATGAGTGTCTTGTAGTTTTCACAGTATAGGTCTTTCACCTCCGTGGTTAGGTTATTCCTAGGTATTTTATTCCTTTTGATGCAATTGTAAATGGAATTGTTTTCTTGATTTCTCTTTTTGCTAGTTCATTGTTAGTATATAGGAATGCAGCAGATTTATGTATATTGATTTTGTATCCTGCAACTTTGGCTCAATCCAGTTATTAGTTCTAACAGTTTCTTTTAGTGGATTCTTTAGTGTTTTCTATATATAGTATCATGGTATCTGCAAATAAGGACAGTTTTACTTCTTCCTTACCAATTTGAGTGCCTTTCATCTTTTTTTCTTGTCTGATTGACATGGCTAGGACTTCGAGTACTATGTTGAATAAAAGTGGTGAGAGTGGACATCCTTGTCTTATGCCTGATCTTAGAGGAAAAACTTTCAGCTTTTCACCATTGAGTATGATGTTAGCTGTGGGTTTGTCATATATGGCCTTTATTATGCTGAGGTATGTTCCCTCTATACCCGTTTTGTTGAGAGGTTTTATCATGAATGGATGTTGAATTTTGTCAAATGCTTTTTCAGCACTGAGATGATCATATGGTTTTTAGCCTTCCTTTTGTCAATGTGGTGTATCACATTGACTGAGTTACGAATATTATGCTGTCCATGAATCCCCAGAGTAAATCCTGTTTGGTCATGATGGATGATCCTTTTAATGTATTTTTTAATTCAGTTTGCTAATATTTTGTTGAGGATTTTTGCATCTATTTTCTTCAGGGATATTGGACTATAATTTTCTCTTTTGGTACTGTCTTTGTCTGGTTTTAGTATTAGAGTGATGCTGACCTCATAGAATTAGTTTGGACGTATTCCCAACTCTTCTACTTTTTGGAATACTTTAAGAAGGATATTAGCTCCACTTTAAATGTTTGGTAGAATTCAGCTGTGACGCCATCTGTTCCTGGAATTTTGTTTGTTGGGAGTTTTCAATTTCGTTACTGATAATCAGTCTGTTCAGATTTTCTGTTTCTTCTTGAGTCACTCCTGGAAGGTTGTACTTTCCTAGGAAATTGTCCATTTCTTCTGGGTTGTCCAATTTATTGGCATATAATTTTTCACAGAATTCTCTAATAATTCTTTATATTTCTGTGGTGTCAGTTGTAACTAATCCTTTTTGTTTCTGATTGTGTTTATTTGTTCCCTATTTGTTTCTTGATAAGTCTGGCTATGGGTTTCTCTATTTTGTTCATTTTCTCAAAGAGCCAGTTCTTGATTTCATTGGGTTTTTTTCTATTGTCTTATTCTTCTCTACTATTTCTGCTCTGATCTTAATTATGTCCCTCCTATTAACTTTGGGTTTCATTTGTTCTTCTTTAGTTGTGAGTTTAGATTATTTACTTGGGATTCTCCTTGTTTCTTGAGGTAGGCTTGTAGGCCTTTTGCAGCATCCCACATATTGGGAACTGTTGTGTTTTGTTTTCATTTGTCTACATATACTGTTTGATTTCCTCTTAGATTTGTTTATTGATCCATTGATTATTGCGAACCATGTTGCTTAGTTTCCATGTGTTTGTGGTTTTTTTGGATTTTCTTCACGTAATTGATTTCTAGTTCCATACTATTGTGATCTGAGATGTTCGATACAACTTGAATCTTTTTTAATTTATTGAGGCTCTTTTTGTGTCCTAATATGTGATGTTCTGGACAACATTCCATGTGCACTTGAGAAAAATGTGTATCCTGCTGTTCTTGGATGGAATGTTCTGTATAATGCACTAAGTCCATCTGATGTAGTCTGTTCAGGACCTCTGTTTCCTTGTTTATTTCCTGCCTGGATGATCTGTCCATTGATATAAGTGGGAAGGAAATAGATGCCCTGAAAGGAGAGAGAATCCTTAATACAGAATCTCAGGAAGACATCACCAAGAAATAGTAATTAAATGGCAAAGATTAAAGAGAGAGAATCTTAAAAGCAGCAAGAGAGAGGCAGACAGTTACGTATAAGGGAAACTGTAAGGCTGCCAGCCAATTTCTTAGCAGAAACTTCAGATAAGAAGACAGTGGCATGAAACACTTACTGTATTGAAAAGAAAGAACCTGCAACCAAGAATCCTCTACCCAGAAAGGTTATCACTCAGAATTGAAGGAGAGATTAAAAGGTTCCTTTGTAAATACAGGTTAAAAGAATTCATCACCATGACACTGGCCTTACAGGATATGTTAAAGGGACATATTTAGATGGAAATGTTCCTAAGTCTAAATATTTTTCATCAGTGAAAGTAAACCCACAGTAAATGTACTAGATCAATTACTTACTAAGCAAATATGATGTTAAAAAAACAAAAGTAATAAAATCAACTGTACAGAAAATCAGTTGAGAGATACACAAGAGGTGGATTATGACAGTTTATACATAAAGTGTAGAGGAGGATGAATAAAAAAGTAGTACTTTTAGACTGTATTTGAAACAGAGTGACCATCAACTTAATTTAGACTATTACATATTTAGTAAACTATCTATGAACCTTATGGTAGCCACAAACCTAAAGCCTATAATAGATACACACACACACACAAAGAATCCAAGCACCTCACTAAAGAAAACCATCAAATCAAAAGAAAGAGTGTAAGAGAGGAAGAAAGGAACAGAGAGGGGCGGGAAAAACAACCAGAAAACAACAACATGGCAATAAGCACACACCTATCAGTAATTACCTTAAATGTAAATGGACTGAAGGCACCAATGAAAAGTCAGGGTGGCAGAAGGATAAAGGAACAAAACCCACCTATATGCTGCCTATAGAAGACTTTTTTCAGAACTAAAGACATGCACAGACTGAAAGTGAAGGGATGGACAAAATATTTCATGCAAATAAGAGGGAGAAAAAAGCAGGAGTAGCAGTACTTGTATCAGAAAAAATAGATTTCAAAACAAAGTAAAAGAGACGAAGAAGGACATCATATAGTGATAAAGGGTTCACTCCGTCAAGGAGATATGACAACTGTAAATATCTATGCACCCAACATAGGAGTGCCTAAACACATAAAACAAATACTAACAGACCTAAATAAAGGGAGAAATAGCAACACAATCGTATTAGGGGATTTTAATACCCACCTGTTCATGCTATTGAATAGGGAAGTTTTCAGCTATTTGTTCAAAAATACTTTCTACTCCTTTGTCTCTTTCTTCTCCTTCTGGGACCCCTATTATGCAAACATTGTTTCATTTGGAGTTGTCACACAGCTCTCTTAGCATCTCTTCATTTTTAGAAATTCTGTTTTTTCTCTCTGTTCCTGAGCCCAGTTACTGTTCTGTTCTCAGTCTTCCATCACATTCGTTATGTCCTCTGCTTCCAGTAGTCTACTCTTCATTCCTCCACTGTATTTTTCATTTCAGTTATTGTATTCTGCTCCAAGTGGGTCTTTGTCGTTGTGGGTAAAATTGTAACATCTCCAGAGTATCTCGCCTGGCTTTAGTGCATGTGCATATCCTCAGGGGTGGAGAGGAGTTCATCTCCATGTCGGTGGGTAATTACCTGGGCTCCCTCTGCCTGCCAGACACCAAAATTGGACGGCTGCTGGGCCAGGCAGCCAGACAGGCTGGGTGCACAGGGGAATGCCGCCACAGGGCTGAGCCGCCAGTGCGGGAGATGGCGCACTTGGAGCTGGCTCCCTCGAGCACTGCCGAAGGCAGTCCACCACCTGCCCTTTGTCCTCCGGACAGAGCTCCCTCCATCCCCCACCCCTCCGGCTCACTTCCTATTGCTGGTAAATCTTTCAAACTTGTGCCTTTTTGCTGGGTCTCAGTGGGACTGATGGAGCATGCCTGTCCCCCAGTCTGCTCCTACTCTCCCTGGTGTTCAGCCCCATTAATTACCAAAGCCCAATGCAATATGGACTTGTGTTCCCAGAGCAGCTCTCCAGGGCCAGGTGTGGAGGATTCCTGAGCACTTACGCCCTCCCTGCTCCTTTCCTCTCCCTCCCACTGGTGGACTGGGATGGGGGAAGGGCTTGGGTCCCAGTCAGTCATGGACCTGCTCCTTTGCCCTTCTCAGTGTGGTCTTTTCTTCCCCAGGTGTGGATGGTCTGCTCTGCAGTATTTAGGTTGTTTTCAGGGTTAGTTGTATTTGCTGTAGTTGCTTCCTTGCTGTGTATGTGGGAGGACTTTGACACCTCACGGTCCTATTCCGCCATCGTGCAACAGCAATCCCCACGTCATTGTCTTTGTAATGTACTGGCTCTATCCACTTTGGAAAGAGAGAGATCAAAGTCCCCTACTGCAATTTCATCTTATCAGTTTCTCCTTCCATTTCTAAAGTTTAGGCTTTATATACTTAGCTATTGGCTATTTAGTGCCTATAAGTCTATGACTGCTACACCTTTTTGGAAATGTTGCTCATTATTCAGTTTAGTGATTTTAAGGTCAATTCTGCCATGTCTCATGTTAATATAAATGAACACATTCCCCAAAGTGTGTCAAGTGCATCTTCATTCATCCCTTGATCTTCAGTCGTTATCATTTTTGTTTTAGGTGTTTTGTCATCTATCTTAGTTAGCCATCCACATTTCATACAGTGGCTGACAGGGTTGATTTTATTCCTTCCATCTCATTCTGCTATTTATTATGGTTTGTTCTCTCTTCTTCCCTTTTTATTTTTGTTTGTTTGTATTAAGTAGCTGTTCATTCCCTTTCTCCCTCTTTCATTAGCTTGGAAATTCTATTCTGCTTTTCTGTGCCCTTGATGATTGTCTCCTGGATGATGCTTATAATTAGAGGCATACATTTTTTCCTATTATTCGAGAAGGAGTACCCATTTGCCCATGAAGATGCCCTGTCTCTCTACACATATAAACTGCATACATTTGTTCAGCACCAGTGGCTTCTCCCTGGCATTCTCAGTACTCTACTTGTGTGCACTTACCCACCTCTCCCAGCAGCTTTATTTTGTAGGCAGCCATTTGGGTCCATTTTCTTCTCTCTGGCTCCTGGATTCCCACAGTGTGTTGTTATCCTTCTTTGTCATCTCACTGGGGCTCAGGTCTGCTTGTTAGGAAGCCCTCCTGGCCACAGGTCCCTGAATGATGAAAGGAGGGGTTCCCTGCTCCTGGAGGACCAGTGGGATGTCAGAGGCAGCCGCTGCCTGTCTCCCTGTCCCAGGTCCCCTTACACTGTCCTGCCTCAGGAGCAAGCAGCTCCAGAACCTCTAGTTCCTCCTTGACAAAGCCTATTTATAAGAAGCCAGTGTCACCAAACATCCCCAGGGCCCACAGACCTCCGGCAGCCACACTCACCGGACTCCGCAGTGTTGGTCCCCTGAAGGAGGCTCTCATGCATGCTCCCTGCAACACACTCAGCCTCACTCACGCCCGCTGTTCCACCTGCCTCAGCAGCGTTGTGCTGTCACAGAGAGGCAGAGAAACTGGATTGCGGAGTGGAGGGGAAGCATAGTGTATAGTCTCCCTATTCCCAAAATCCAGTACCTCTTAATAAGAGATTTCACATTCAATTTGTTTTTGTAGTGAGAATTGGAAACCTAATAATGCTTAAAACGTAATCTATAAGAAAAGCATATCCAAAAACTTGGCTAACTTCAAATAGAGAACTTTTAGAGCACCCCCACCCCCTCTGGGTGTCTCCATGGTGTTTAATCTCTTGACGAGGCCTTTGGGCTGCCTTGTGCTCCATTCTCCCTCCCTTCAATGTGGCTGGTAGAGTAAGGATGGGCCTAGAGCTCTTCTGTCATGTTCTCTGCAGTAAGATATATTAAAGTTTTAACAGTGTTGTTTTCAACAAAGCCATAAAGTAAGGAATGGCAGACTGAATAATGGCTCCCAAGGATGTCTACATCCTAATCCCTGGAACTGAATGTTCCCTTTTATAGCAAAATGGACTTTGCAGATGTGATCAAGTTAAGGATTTAAGATGAGATTATCCTGGATTTTCCAGGTGGGCCCTAATTTAGTATAATCACTAATGTCCCTGGTAAGATTCGACCAGGGAAGAGGAGAAGGAGACATGTTGATAGAGCAGAAGCTGCAGGGATGGAGGAGCGGCCTGCAGCCAAGGAACAATGGAGCCATTAGAAGGTGGAAATGATAAGGAAGTGGCTTCTCCCTAGAGCCTCCAGAAGGACCCAGTCCTGCTGACACGTTGACTTCAGCACAGTGAAACTGATTTTTTACTTCTGACCTCC
Organism: Manis pentadactyla; assembly: GCF_030020395.1. Lineage (NCBI taxonomy): Eukaryota > Metazoa > Chordata > Mammalia > Pholidota > Manidae > Manis > Manis pentadactyla. Next base: position 63,874,065 of record NC_080034.1, read on the forward strand.
AGAACTATTAGAGAATTCATGCATGCTGTTTTGAGCCACCCAGTTTGCAGTGATTTGTTTCAGCAACAGTTAATACACAGGTAATCCTTTGGAGAGCCCGTGAGCCTAATGCCACTAACTCCTGTGTCCCCGGCCTCCAGGAAGGAATGGGGTGGACACAGCCTTGAGACATACTATGTACAACACAGTGACCATTGAAATCCTAGGAGCATGACTGGGAGGTGGGCAGGGTTGAGGCTGCCATGAAACCATGAGAAGTCCTTTGTGGGGAATGAAGTTTTCTTTGAGCAAGTGCATATGTGAGTGGTACACCAGAGGCTCTGGAGAGGCAAAGCCAAGCCTACAAAGGCGAGTGGGCTGTCTGAGAGAATCCCCAGGGGGTTCATCCCAGAGGGAGCTTCTACATCTTGTCATGCAGATGAGATGGCACCTCACGCAAATGTGTTAGTAAAAGCAAGATTGATGAACTTGGCCATCCCCAACGTAGTAGTTCACATCCAAAGTTGTAAGGACACCAGGAAGTGTGGGAAGAGAAAGGAAAACAAGACTAGAAGGACCACAGACAGAATGGTTGGTTGTGGGGAGGGAAGAGGATGAGCCTCATCTCAAAATCCACTTATTTCTAACAGTCAGTTCATTAAAAGTGGCCCCTGAAATCTTCAGATATGATTTCTGTCTCTTTTTATCCACTGTTAATCACCAAGCAGCCTTGTACCTTTGACTTTCCCCAGGGGACTGTGCAGCCCCTATCAAGCCTGACAGCTTAATTTAGCCCTTAGCATTTGGGGAGCTAAAGAAGCAACTTGTACCTATAAGGCCACCGGGTGCCCTTACTTTGCAACTCAGTGACTGCAGCTGACCACCTGCACTGTCAGCCGGTAGCAGGAGGAAGAGCAGCCTAGGCACCCTGCCCCCGGGATGGATGTGGTCATTGTGGCTCTCTTTACGTTGGCAGGTTCTGTAAAATATTTCTCTGCAGACAGCAAGAAATCTAATTAAATTCCCACTTAATTTTTATTATTCCAAAAGAGTAGTGTTTATTTTGTTAGAGGATCAACAACTTTAAGACACCATTTCCCATTGCATGCCCAGATGCCTCCTCACCAGGGCCTGATTAGTCTTCCACTAAAACACTGTAAATGGGGGGCGTAAATGTGGGTCTCGTGGTTTTCCTATTGTACTGTAGTCACACAAGATGTTACCAGTGGGAGAGATCAGTGAAGAATACCCAGCACTTCCCTGTACTACTTTCTGTAATGTCCTGTAGATGTACGTGTATTTCAAACTAAAAAGAAAAGGTTAAAATGGTAAATTCTAACATAAAATGTATCTCTTACCACAGTTTTTTATAAACTCATTAAAAATAGAATATCAGTTTTAAAAAAGGATGATACAGACCTGCACTATCCAATAGAAATATAATACAGGCCATAAATGCAAGCCACATACATAATTTTAAGTTTGCTAGTAGCCACATTAACAAAAATAATCTTGATATCTAAAGGGCTCAAGTTTGTGGTAAACTCTTGTGTTATCTCTAATAGATTCCCAAAGCTAAGGGATAGGAAGATACTACTCTAAGGATCTGTGACTAAGAAAGGAGGAGGTGAGGTCTCCTTGCAAACCACTATAAAAGAGGGGCTTGTCCCACCTGCTGGGCCGGATCCTCAGTGTGGAATACAGTGTCAGGGTCCCTTTGTCTTGATAATGAGTAAAGTGGGTTATTCACCTTGTTTGAACTGAAAATCACATGAGAAATTAGTCCAAAGGAAAGCTACTTACAGCAGTTCAAGTTTGGAACTTGGGTGTCAAAAATGAAAATCTGGAGCATAGCTTAGCTTTTAGCCCAGAGATCATCATCAAAGCCTTCAGGTTTCACTCTTCCTAGAAAGCAGCTGAGCGCTTCAGATGTTGGGGCTTCTCTGGTTCCTATGAGTATAATTAGAGTGTGTCATTCCTAAACAACATAGAGAATGCTGCCTAGGGACACGCCTTCCTCTGCTGGGCTTAGCTCTGCTGCTTCCTGCTCCTCTTCTCCACCAGGGACAGGCACCTCCTTCTCTGGGAGTCATCTGTTCATTCTGCAGAGATTGCTGGGCACTGGGGATGGCTAATGGGGCTTTTTGCTCAAAGACTCGTTCATGGGCTCAGACCCAGGCTGAATGGACCCAAGTCTCCATGTTGAGGCACATGATTGGCTATTCTGAGTTACTCTCAAGGGGAAGAAGAGTTGGTAGAGGGCCTGGAGCCCAGCCAATGACTGAGGATTCAGTATGAGTGAGTGAAGAACCACCGAGGTCTCGATGCCAAGAACCCTCATATGATCTGAGAGAGATGATTCTAGGGCTGTGTGCAGGGGACTGAGTGGGGCAAGGGCCCTTTCTCCTCACTGTGGCCACCCCAACCACAACAGCAAGGACACAGAAGATACCCCACAGTCACGTATGATGAGTAAGGCTTCCAGTCTCTTACAAGATTACAGTCTCATTAGGGGATGGCAGGAAGCTAACTCCACACTGCTAGGTGGACATGACACACACACAACCCCTGACTTCCTGGGGCCCACAGCCTCATGTCAGAGAAACACACGTACCTACATAAAATATAAAAGAAAGAATCAGAAATGAGAACGGAAAAATCATGACAGACCCCACAGAAATACAAAGAATCATTAGAGAATACTAAGAGAATCTATATGCTAACAAGCTGGAAAACCTACAAGAAATGAACAACTTCCTAGAAAAATAGAACCTTCCAAGACTGACCAAGGAAGAAACAGAAAATCTAAACAGACCAGTTACCAGCAATGAAATTGAAGCAGTAATCAAAAACTACCCAAGAGCAAAACCCCCGGGCCAGATGGATTTACCTCAGAATTTTATCAGACATACAGAGAGGACATAATACCCATTCTCCTTAAAGTTTTCCAAAAAATAGAAGAGGCGGAAATACTTCCAGACTCATTCTATGAAGCCAGCATTACTCTAATACAAAAACCAGGCAAAGACCCACCAAAAAAGAAAATTACAGACCAATATCCCTAATGAACATAGATGCAAAAATACTCAACAAAATATTAGCAAACCGAATTCAAAAACACATCAAGAGGATCATACACCATGAGCAAGTACGATTCATCTCAGGGATGCAAGGATGGTACAACATTCGAAAATCCATCAACATCATCCACCACATCAACAAAAAGAAGGACAAAAACCACATGATCATCTCCATAGACGCTGAAAAAGCATTCAACAAAATTCAACATCCATTCATGATAAAAACTCTCAACAAAATGGGTATAGAAGGCAAGTACCTCAACATAATAAAGGCCATATATGATAAACCCACAGCCAACATCATACTGAACAGCGAGAGGCTGAAAGCTTTTCCTCTAAGATTGGGAACAAGACAGGGATGCCCACTCTCTCCGCTGTTTTTCAACATAGTACTGGAGGTCCTAGCCACGGCAATTAGACAAAACAAAGAAATGCAAGGAATCCAGATTGGTAAAGAAGTCAAACTGTCACTCTTTGCAGATGACATGATATTGTACATAAAAAGCCCTAAAGATTCCACTCTAAAACTACTAGAACAAATATCTGAATTCAGCAAAGTTGCAGGATACAAAATTAATATGCAGAAATCTGTTGCTTTCCTATACACTAATGATGAACTAGCAGAAAGAGAAATCAGGAAAACAATCCATTCACAATTGCATCAAAAAAAATAAAATACCTTGGAATAAACCTAAACAAGGAAGTGAAAGACCTGTACCCTGAAAACTAAAGACACTCTTAAGAGAAATTAAAGAGGACACTAACAAATGGAAACTCATTCCATGCTCTTGGTTAGGAAGAATTAATATTGACAAAATGGCCATCCTGCCTAAAGCAATATACAGATTCAATGCAATCCCTATCAAAATACCGACAGCATTCTTCAACGAACTGGAACAAATGGTTTCTAAAATTCATATGGAATAACAAAAGACCTGGAATAGCCAAAGCAATCCTGAGAAAGAAGAATAAAGTGTGGGGGGGATCTCGCTCCCCAACTTCAAGCTCTACTACAAAGCCACAGTAATCAAGACAATTTGGTACCAACACAAGAACAGATCCACAGACCAGTGGAACAGAATAGAGTCTCCAGACATTAACCCAAACATATATGGTCAATTAATATACGATAAAGGAGCCATGGACATGCAATGGGGAAATGACAGCCTCTTCAACAGCTGGTGTTGGCAAAACTGGACATCTACATGTAAGAGAATGAAACTGGATCATTGTCTAACCCCATACACAAAAGTAAATTTGAAATGGATCAAAGACCTGAATGTAAGTCATGAAACCATAAAACTCTTAGAAAAAAACATAGGCAAAAATCTCTTGGACATAAACATGAGTGACTTCCTAATGAACATATCTCCCTGGGCAAAGGAAACAAAAGCTAAAATGAACAAGTGGGACTATATCAAGCTGAAAAGCTTATGTACAGCAAAGGACACCACCAATAGAACAGAATGGCAGCCTACAGTATGGGAGAATATATTCATAAATGACAGATCCGATAAAGGGTTGACATCCAAAATATAGAAAGAGCTCATGCACCTCAACAAACAAAAAGCAAATAATCCAATTAAAAAATGGGCAGAGGAACTGAACAGACAGTTCTCCAAAGAAGAAATTCAGATGGCCAACAGGCACATGAAAAGATGCTCCACATCGCCAATCATCAGAGAAATGCAAATTAAAACCACAATGAGATATCACCTCACAGCAGTAAGGATCGCAGCATCCAAAAGACAAACAACAACAAATGTTGGTGAGGATGTGGAGAAAGGGGAACCCTCCTACACTGCTGGTGGCAATGTAAATTAGTTCAAACATTGTGGAAAGCAGTATAGAGGTTCCTCAAAAAGCTCAAAATAGAAATACCATTTGACCCAGGAATTCCACTTCTAGGAATTTACCCTAAGAATGCAGCAGCCCAGTTTGAAAAAGACAGATTCACCCCCATTGCAGCACTATTTACAATAGCCAAGAAATGGAAGCAACCTAAATGTCCATCAGTAGATGAATGGTTAAAGATGTGGTACATATACACAATGGAATATTGTTCAGCCATAAGAAGAAAAAAAATCCTACCATTTGCAACAACATGGATGGATCTAGAGGGTATTATGCTCAGTGAAATAAGCCAGGTGGAGAAAGACAAGTACCAAATGATTTCACTCATATGTAGAATATAAGAACAAAGAAAAAACTGAAGGAGCAAAACAGCAGCAGACTCACACAGAACCCAAGAATGGACTAACAGTTACCAAAGGGAAAGGGACTGAGCAGGAGGGGTGGGAAGGGAGGGATAAGGATGGGGAAAAAGAAAGGGGGCATAATGATTAGTATGTATAATGTGGTGGGGGGGGCATGGGGAGGGCTGTGCAACACAGAGAAGACAAGTAGTGATTCTACAGCATCTTACTACGCTGATGGACAGTGACTGTAATGGGGTTTGTAGGGGGGACTTGGTGATGGGGGGAGACTAGTAAACAATGTTCCTCATGTAATTGTAGATTAACTATACTAAAATAATGAAAAAAACAGCCTTTTGGATACTATTGTCAAATCATAAAATATATATATATATATATATATATATATATATATATACATATATATATATAAAAGCAGGGCGTGGCAGCTGCTCTGTGACAGGCAGTACAGAGGCTGTGAGCCTACGGAGCAGTTTTCCAAGGCAAGGTCTGAGCCCTCTTCCCAGATCTGCTACGTCGCCCCTGGGCATTGGCACACACAGCCCTTCTGTAAATCTCCCACACCCTGAAGTTGAGAAGCACCAGGTGAGCAGGAGTCTCTGTGCCTGCTGTGGGGGAAGCTGGGCTGGACTGTGGGTCGGGAAGTCTTCCTAGATGGAGGGACACCGGTCTTGAGACAAAGACACCCAGGCTGTCCATTCTGCACTACGTGGCTGTCTTCTGCAGTGGTTACTGACAGTGTGTGCCTGCTTCCCTGAAGTGAGATAAGTCAGTCTTTTCTGAAGTCACACTTTTAGCCCAATAGGCATAAATAAATGGGCAAAGAGGAAAGAGTAGAAAAGAGAGAAGCAAAGATACATGAATTCATTAAAGTGATATATATTTTCTAGGGAAAAACTCCTTTCTCCAAAATTTGTAAAAAAGGGGGAGGAGGAAATAACAAATCTTATCCTAGAATTAATAATGATACCAGCTGAGCTGAAATTGAGACTGAGACCAGACTTATTGAATTACACTGTTTAACATGTGCAGTTGTGAAGACACTGTAGAAACATGGGATAGGTATTAGGATTCTAGATTAGTAACACCAAAAAATGCACCTGATAGTTGTTAACAATGACTTTTAGCTCTTCATATGTAAATATGACAAAATTAGTATGCAAAAATTGTTGATTTGGGGCTGTGGGACTATGGTTGATCTTTTAAAATTTCTTTAATACTGTTTTTTAGAAACCACACTGTATTCACAGAACTAACTGAGATTTAAAGGATTAGAATTTAGAGATTTGCTTCAAGTCAGAGCAGTAAGTATTGACCCTGTGATGTTTGATAAATGAACTTCACCTCTTCACCTTGATCTCTAACTGTAGAACAGGGGTGATGGTAAGGCCTGCTCCCATGCCCCATAAGGGTCAGAGGAGCCAGTCACGTGTATAAATGTTTTGTAAACTACAAAGTGTTAGGCAGGTATTAGTTATTGCTAATTACTACACACAGAAGTATGAAGTTGTTGTGGTTAATAAAATGACAATAGTATGATTTCTCTGAAGCAAAGGAAAGTGAAGAAAAGAGAATCTATTAGAATGCAGTTGCCCTTTTTAAAGTCAGCTATGGCCAAAAGTTGAGGCAGGAAAATTCATTTCCTTGTCCTTCTTCCTTAGCAGTAAAAGATGAGCACATTTAAGGAAAGTCCCTGTTGTTCAAAGAAAAGGCATTGTTTGTTTGCACATGGCATCTCCCACTGTGGCCATTTCCTGGGGTGGCTGGAAGGAGGCTGCAGCTGCAGGGAGTCCCCTGGGCTGCCTCCTTCCTGGGGAAGCCAGGAGGGCACCAAAATGGGACAGGTAGACGGTGGTCCTGGTTGACTTGCTCTGGTTCCCCGATACCAGGCCATCTGGCCTGCTCTGTCGCAAAGAAAAGAAGGACCTGGGGCAGGAGAGCCGCGAGTCCCGGCCGCGGCTCAGCACCGGCAGGGCATTGCAGCTTGTGATTCAGAGGCCTGGTTCCTTCCCCCTGTTGAGGAGTCAGATTGGCAGCTGGCTTCTTGAATGCTGATTCCCTCAGCTGGTTATTTAGGGACTGGTTCTTTCATCCACCAGGGCAGCATCCACGCTGTGTCAAGCCTCAAAGCTCTGTACTTCAGTTACAAGTAGAGAATGGTAGTGGGCACAGCAGTACGATGGAAGAGATGTGCTGACCTTGATGTTGATGCTTCTGTTTGGGGGTAAGGACAGCCCTCCTGGTATAAATTCTTTGCTTCCTGGTGTTTAATTAGAAGGTATGTTCAGGAACTGGGCTTCAGAGACAGTTCTAGGCTGTGTATGCTGATAGCAAGTTTCCCCTGTCCTACAAGAGCCCCCTGACCAGGGAGGTGGCTTGTTAAGAGAAGCTCCCCTGCCCTTCCCTTGACTCTGTGAGCGCTGAGGAGTAGGAGCTGCCATGCTGGGCTGCCACTGAAAGAGAAGCCCCACCTCCCATCTGGTCAGACCCACAGTGTCACTGTAGGCTGTCACTTCTGGCTTTTTCTTTCTCCCTCAACCAGAATAACTTCCTGGAGCAAAATACGGGTCATTCCTTCTAGCTCTCTTCACATCTCCCCTGCAGAATGCTAGAGAGAAAGAATAAAATGTGAGCCTTGTGACTATAACCACGAATTGGGCACACCCGTCCGGAAACAGCCCGGACTGAGTGTTCCAAGTCCCTACCCCACGGGTGATATTGAAAGTGTTTCACCACCAGTGGGGCATCAGCACTGGCCAATGAGAGTGCAAGCTGGCTAAGCTAGGGCAGGACCACAACCCGCCCAGCCAGACAAGAACCTGCGTGAGGTCCAAAGCGTCCCGGAGGAGGGAGGCCGAGTGGTAAAGGGAGGGTCCCTGAGCAACAGCCATTGCACAACTGTGTGGAAGTCATCTGACATTTTAGTAAGTCTGGTGCATGCTGGCTGAATATCAGCTCTGCCCTCTCCCCTGCCAGCAGAGACCCTGTGTTCCCAGTGGTCCTCCTCCCCTAGACATTTCTGAGAGTTCTCACACGTAGATGCATGTGTCTCCTAGACCCTGCCATTCAGGGGTCCTGTGGGAGGTGGTAGTTCCCCAAGGGCTCGGGTAGGAGATGTAGGGAGGAGTCACAGGAAGAGCAGAACTGACCCCTGACTGCCCACACCTCACTGCCTGTCACTGTGAATGTCTTGTTCCAGTGCCCTCCCACTTGGCAAAACCAGCTCTTGCCAGAAAACCAGCTCTTGTTCTGGGGGCAGGGCTGCTGGCCTCTTACAGCTGGGGTGGTTGGGGAGCGTGTGCTGTGTGGGAGGCCAGTCAGCGCAGCTTCTCTGTGCGTCGGGACCCACTGTGCCCCCAGAGGCCCTGCCAGACGTTTGGGTCCCCGTGATGTTTTTCTCTTGGGTCCCTTTTGGTGCTCTTCTCACCCTGACTTCTGGGTGGGAGAAGGCCACCGGTTAATCACACGTGTCCTGCGTGTCTGACTCCAGTGTTGTTTAAGGTTTGATAGCACTCCCAGAAGGCTCCCAAGCCCTGGGAAAGTCAGGATGTTTCAGACCGTCTGTTCTGATGTCCCTGGATATCACCTAGCAGGTCCCTCCCTGCAGAATGTTCAAAAGAAAGCAGATCTGTGTGTCCCAGCGTGGAAAAATGCTGAGCCTGAAGAAGGGCCAGTTGTAGAAAAATATGGGGACTGTGGTTTCTTGTTTGTTTCTGTTGTTTCCCACCATTTCTTGCATGACCCGTGCGATGTTTCCCACCACTCCTCACCCGTGAAGCGGAGGAGGGCAGTGTCCACCAGCCGTGGCACTCGGTCGGGAGCTGTTGGGTGCGGGATCATGGGAGAGAACACGCTCTGGAGAGCCTAGGACTGCGAGGGGCGGGAGCACAGCCGGGCAGGGAATGCTCATTACCTCTCCTTCCGCGGGCACGTGCTCATTCCTGACATAATACCAAAGCGTCAAGCTCATCCTGGCAGTTTTTAGGCGAGGCCAGTAAATTGGCATATTTCACATGCCTGAATTTTTTAAAAATTACAAGTGCACCTTCTGGTTCGTGCTCTGGAAGGTCTTCACTGCTGGATGTCTTTTCTTTAGTGCTATATCCTTGACTTTGGATCTGCTGTGTTCATTGCCCTAGAGATTGCGAACCTTTTACAGTGATGGGTGTCTCATAATGTTCTCCCCCAACATGCAAGCCCACAAAGTCAAGAACTTGTAAACTAAACAGAATATTGTGCGTGACTGCTCTGTATTGTCTAATCAAGTGTGATGCTGTTAGCTAGCCTCTGATTAGAGAGATAAAGCAAAACCAAATAAACAGTCAATCTGCAAGTCTCTAGAAATGATTTTTCAGAACTGCTGGGTAATCTGACTCAGTATTTGTGTTTCTTGTGTTTTCTTGCCAAGTCTACCTTCTCAATTGTATTTGCTTAAAGCAAAAATCAGAAACTGATTCAAGTTGACCCTGACAAAAGGTGTCCCTGAAGGGATAAATAACACATGATCGCCAGAAACTTTGTTAACGATATTCCCCAAGCAAGTGATAAATATGCACTAAGAACTTGTAGGTCCCAGCACCATCCTAGGAATTACCAGCCTAAGCAGTTACATCACCATGTAACTAATTATAGCGGGGCCAGGATTTTGACCTAGCTGCTGTGGTCTTGGTGACCTAAATGACCGAGTTCAGGGGCTGAGGTGCTGCTGAGCTCAGTGCGGGAGCATGACCTTTGATGGGACATTATCTCTGGCAGTTTGCCTGGGCTTTTGTTGTTAGCATCCCAGGGAAGTGCCAGGTTTCACTCTGACGTGGTATTTGGGTCCTGAGTTCTGCATAGTTCCAAGAAGGGCTTGGTGACTGAGCGGCCGTGGTGCTAACGTGCAACATGGTGTACTTGCCGACTGGATGCTTTCACCTTGCACAGCCTTAGTTAGGCAATGCTTCACCGCCAGCGTCAGGGGACTCCTGTCCAGCAGCTTGCAGACTGTTTGTATCCAGTGTCCCTGTGTGGCCAGTTTGTTCCTGTCCCTTAGGGGCGGGAGAGGGGGAATATGTGTGCATGGTGGAGGACAGCCAGCATGTCTCCTGGTTTGTAACCATCTGCCCACCCCGAGCAGTGGTCCAGATCAGCAGGTAAAAATCATCCACAAACCCCCGCACCTCTATAGAACAGGAGTTTGGAGGAGAGGAAGATGCATTCCCCATGAACAGCCCTCATGAATAGCATGGCATCTTAGCGTGGCATTGTCAGGTATGAACACATTTCCCTCCCCACCGTCTGCAAGGGCAGTTGGCTTTTCACGGCTGCAGTGGATGGGGAGCAGTGTACCTACTGTACCAAAATGTACCTAGTACCTAGTAGGTAAATATCAATCCTGGGTTTTTTGTTTGTTGTTTGGAAAAGTACCCACTAGAAAAAGAAAACTGATAATGTAAAAAAATTAACAATGAATGCTCTGCCTGAATCCCCTTAAATTAGTGCTCCTTCTTACTCATGAGTGCCATTCAGAAGCAAGGGAATGATGACATGCAGGGACCGCCCCCCCAACCTCTCTAATGAGAAACTCCATGAGTGGGCCCGGCCCATGTGTGTCCTAGAAAGCTGTCCCTGTGGTTCTGAGGCCCAGTCCTTGTTAGGAACCGCTGCCGAAAAGGTCACTTGTCCCTGCAGAGCGGACAGTGTGCTTGTTGGAATGGGAATCCCTGGGGGCTACCTACAAACTTCAGGCTCCTTTGAGGCCACGGTTCTGTAAGACCCATTAAAACAGTTTGGTTTCCTTTACTCTAATGGCCTGGAATACAAAAGAAAGAGGCCAGCCATCTCATGGTGGGCTTTTATAAAACTTTTAAGTGATATCAGACATGCAGAAAACAATGGAATGGCCCAGAAATCTGACAAGAGTGGATAAGAGTTAGGGCAGCCTTATCATTTATCATCCAAACCAGGACCCTGGAGAGTGAAAGAAGGCTCTATTAATAATCGTGCTGAAACGACAGGTATAAACCAGACTTGTGGTCACGCTAATGAGAGGACACACTCTTGCATCTGGTTTCTCTCCTGTCCCTACCAGCAAGGACAAAACACATTAATTATATTAACTGTGGCCTGGGATCTAGGGAAAAGAGAGGAGATCGCTCTTTGATCTCCAGGAACATCACCAAGGAAACTCAAGGTCAGCTCCTCACCACCGCCCTCCACATTAGGTATATCCAGTATCTAAAATTCCAGGCTTCCAGAGTTGAATGGAGTTGGGTATGTTTGGGAGGGAACACCAGAAGATTCATCCCTGGGTTCTTTGAAGCCTTCTTTCTCTATTAGTGCATTTAATTGTTGACTGAATTTTCAAAGATCTAGTTTGAACACTTCAGGCATTCTTGTCTTGTATAAAATGGCAAAATCAAAAGTAGTAATGTTTTGTTATATGTAAACATTTTGAGCAACAGCTTAAGCTATTGGAGGCTAGAAAGAAAAAAAGCATGTGCAGTGTGAACTGTTTTTAGAAGATGACCATGTAACCTATATTTATAATTTGGGTTATATAGTACCTCTTGTCAACTATATCAAAAAGACACATATAATTTTATGTGTCCTATGTCAGTATGCTTCTTTAAAAATTATTAAGAAACATAAAATAGAAAATAGTATACTTGAAAAGTGTTTGTTATAACAGGTGACTTGACTCTAGCAAGACTGACAGTGACTCTCTAAGCTGGGATCTCATCAGAGGGAATTACTGCATGAATTGCAGGCAGTGTGGAAACCTGTCTGATGTTAGAGGCCAGAGGGGCACAAACATCCCGCTCACCTTTCCTGGGACAGGCAGTCAGGAAGCCAAACACTAAAATTCTACTATCAAAGATTCACTTATGATGCTGGATCGAAGGTTTTCTTGGGCCTTTTAAAGCCCCTATCAAGTGTAGCTCTCTTAGGAAAGTATAATACCTTGAAAATACACCTCTGAAGTTGGGTGTGTAAAGAGGCACTCAAAGGCACAGGGTAAAGTGCAGAATTCTCAAAGGGCTAGAATTACTTGACAACATGGGAAAACATTTTTATATTCAAACAAACATGAATATCACGGAAAAGAATATACCATTTACATGAAGAGCAGAAGGATACCTCAAAGAAATGTTCTAGTTATGGCAGCCTCTTCAAACTAAACCACCCAAACCCCATCAGTATGATTTTATGTATTAACTACTTATGTATAATAAGATCTGGTTTCTGATGCTCTTTTCTATTCTGTTCACTTCTATCTCCTTGGACCAGTGCCTACTGTTTTAATTGTATCTCAAAATGCTTTAATATCTTCCTTTTCAAAAATGTCCTTATTCTTGACTTCATATTCATTCAAGTAAATATAAAAGTCATTTTCTCAAGTAACTCAAAATATCCCATTGGGATTTTCATCATTGTTGTGTTAAATTAAATTAGCAAAAAACCAACATTTTTGTATATTTCAGTCTTTCCATGAACATGGTAAATCTCTCATTTCATATAAATATATTTCTAAGTTCCATAGTTTTCTTTCTAAAAACCACACACATTTCTTTTTAAGGTTATATCTAGGTGTATCATTTTTGTGACTGTTGTTACTGTCTTTTCTCATATTTCCAGTGTGATCTACTGAAATGCTGGCTTCTTATATATGAAATGGAAGGGCATGCCCCCTGAGCAATTACACTCCTTCCAGATATGGAAATGAAATGCCAAAGATGGGCTTTGCTTGTAAAAAGCCCATAAATTGATGATGATAATGGTATCTTTCTCATAAAGTTGTTGTGAGATTAGAAGAATTAAGTACTTTTAATTAATTGACTTAATTAAGTAAATGCTTAGAGCAGTGCCTGGCACAGAATAAATGCTCACCAAATGTTACTGTAACCATCATTATCATCTTTACTTTTTAGTGGTATAACATTATCATCATTAATAGTAATAGTATAATCATTACAACACCAGAGGTAAGATTTGCAACTGTCCACCAACGGATGGGGAATCGTCTCTGCCTGGTGGTTTTACCATCCTTAGGGAAGCAAGAGAGCAGGGACAGTCCATTCCTTGGCTTCACCAGCAAAGCCAGATGCCAGCATCTCTCCTGTAACTCACCAGTGCTCAGGGCACCTCATTCGCACACCAGACTGCTCTGACCAGCAGGAGCGTTGTGGGCCCTACCTGGATGGAAGTCATGCCCCCAGAGCAGAGCTGAGCAAAGAATGGGCTTGGCAGTCAGTCCTCAAGTTCAGCCTAGGAAGCTCAAGTTCAAAAGTAGGTGGTGGTCAGGCATCACTGACACCCACTCTCCTCAGTGTGGGCGGGTTTAATAAACACAAAATCATACTCTTACAGCTAGAGGGTGAGGAGTCCTCAAGGTCCTGGAGGTTAGGGTCTGAAACCCTGTGGTCTTCACCTTGACAGCAGATTGCCATGTACAGTGCCATGCACACAGGTGACATTGAGCAAGCCCTTACAGCATGCCTGGTGCTATTCTTATTCATTCGCCCAACAGCATAAGGTGTTTGATGTATTTGGGCCTGAGGAAGTATCTGGGGCAACTGGTACATTTTCTTCAAGTCTTGTATCTCATTTAATTTTCATAACAACCCTGTGAAATAGGCAAGAAGTAGCAGGGGCCCCACTTCAGCCTCCCTACTACCTCAACACCTTCCCTGGCAACTGAGCTCAGCTCCTGTGACTCCAGATCCCGTTGAGATATTTTGGTGAGGGGCATGCTTCAGATGAGCAAGCAGTGAAGACCTGAAGCGTTGTACGAAGCTGTGTTTTCTTGGACCCTACTCCTTCCTCCCTAGCAGGTCATTTATCTAATGAGTCTCAGAGCTCGTGTTATCCCATCTATATGCAGCTGAGTAATCTGTATGTTTTTCTAATGGACTCTAATGCCAATTCCTAAAGTCTATAGACTAAACATGTGATCAGCTTTAGTGACCAATGTATCCTGGGTAACAGTCTGATATGGGGATTCTGGAGGAGTCTAAATTGAAGCTGTTAATTGCACTTCCTCACTTCCATTGATCAGTTCCTGTCACCTGCAACTCAGAAACCACATGCTCGTCATTAGCTTGGCAGCATCCATCCCCAGCTGGCCCACTGATGTATACTGACACATTTTATAACCCAATAAATCCAACAGAACTGTTACACAAATATTTATTGCCTCATCTCTATAGCTCTCATCGAGATAACTTTTTTACTGTCTCCTCCCTGTGTGAACTGAGTATTTCCCTTACCTCTTCTGTAATTGCTCTGGCTTAATCCCTTATAGCCCTGGATTACAGCTTTAAACCTTCTGCTGGGCAAATTTAAATGATTAGATTTTACCTAACAGTGAGTGAACATTCCTGTTACAGTAAATGGTCCTATTGCTGTTTTTTATTGACCTGCCTTTATCTGTTACATATTTCTACCAATAGCTCACCATGAAAGCACTTCAGAATCACAGATCTGGGTTGGAGGACTAGTAGACATAGAGCTTATAACCAGGGATGCCAGACACTGGTATTTTTAGTTACCAAATCCTTGGCACCTCTGTGTGTCTGGCACTTCCTAAACTCTGCTATGAAGGCAGCTAAGTCAGAACAAGGAGAACATGCACCTCTCCTTTCTCCTACTCCCCGTCAGTCACGTATATTCATGCAGAGGAGCCAAAGCAAGCACACAAATGCTGACAGTACAAGTCCACGTGAGTGTCACATGGGTGTCACAGACACATGCAGTAAGTGTTCCTGAGAGGGGGAGAGAGAGGGAGAGTCCCTTCCCCAGAGGGACCCAAAGGGTGGGTGGGCTTTTGCATGATGGACATAGAGTGAGCCTTTCTTGGTGGAGAAGCCTGAGCAAAGACACAGAAGTTGGAAAACCCAAAACAAAGTCTCTGGCCACCAGTGAAAAGTTCACGGGAGGTGGGAGGGTTGCTTCCAGCAGGGAACAGTCCTGGGATGACAGATATTTGCATTTCGATGTTAGAAGTGCTCTTTCTGACCTTTCACAGCAAGTGGAGTCCCGTGGTTCTTGATCAGTGTCCTTTCTTGTCTCCAGGTCCACATTGGCCAACTGTATTCAACTGACAAGCTTGTCGTTGAGAATCAAGAGAAGCCACGGACCTAGGGAGCTGGGACCAGCCACCTCCACAGCTGTGGACCACCTTCGGCATCCATTCTGTGCTTGGGATGGGGGCTCCCAACAGACCAGACCAAAGTGGCCTCTTGCATCAACTTAAAATAGCCTCTTGCTCTGCCTGTCCTGTAGGAGCTGACAAGTTAAATGAGGTTTCCGTTCATCTGCAGCCTTAGTGAAAAGGGATGAATGTCTCCCTTTGATTCAAGTGTTAGGGTGATGAGCTGGAGCTCACTCACAATGAGGCTGTGTATTATTGTGTCTCCTCTCCACCCCACCCCTCTTGTGTAGCTCGTTACCACTTGTTTAGAGCACTTCCAGACTTTGTTTCTTGGTCTTTGACAATAAACAGACTCGTCTACCTAAACCTTCTATACCAGGTACACTCATCATGATTAATACACTTTCTTTTCCTGCGGACGCAGGTCCTGCAGAGGGCTACTGGGAACCGTCAAGGAGGGTCCGAACCAGAGCTGACACCTCCCTTTGTGAAGGCAAGTTTAAGCAGCAGAGATCTGGGGGAGGGGGAGTGCAGCAGAGCCAAATGGTAGAAGGTGCACCCTGCAGTTTACATCTGGGCCCAGTGCAAGCACAGAGGTGGCCCATGCGTGGATGCCCACTTGCAGACAGGATACTTACAGTCTGGCTGAAGTGAGAGTGCTCTGAGGATGTGCACAGTCAGACCTGCCTGGGAGCTGGTTGCAAGAGCAGATTCACAAGCCCCCCCACAAGCCTTCTCAATCAGAATCTTCAGTCTGACCCATCCCAGGGGCTCTGCCGCTCCCCAAAGTCTGAGCAGTGCTCCCTCGGCACTGCCTCCTGAGGGGCCTCCCAGAGCTTACGTACAGATCCAAGAGAGTTCGAGTTTTTAAAAAGAAATTCCTCAGCACTTCCCTGACCTCAGATTCTGACCTAGTAAGTGAGAGGGGAGGCACAATAATTCATGTACACATTGTTAAAGCTCTCCTAGTGTTTTCATGTTTAGCCAATTGGGAAACTCTGTTGTTTGAGTATGTTACAGGTAATAAAGGTGTCTGTATGCATGTATCCTTAGAAACACATCAGTTCAAAACACAGAAGGTATTAAATAACTTATTTGATCTCTGCAGATTTTATGAGGAGCCCAGACAATGTCCAAGTGATTTCTTGTTCCCTTTTGTAAACGGTACTAGGTGGATTGATTATTTTTGTGCCTAGGTCTGGAACAGACTTATAAATATTTACAGGTCCTAAAATAGCCATGACAGTCACCGACCTGACACTGAACTGCTCCCCATCATTTTAATTCTCACAGGCATGTGAGTGGAGCTGGAGCAGTCCGGGGCCACATCCTCACTCTCATGTTAAAAGATCATGTGCCCATCTCATGTATGGATTGCAGATTGTGTTGTAACGGTGCATTCAAGACAGATTAAACATGTAGTCATTCCATTGCCAGTACAGCTTGTGACCACAGGATGTTTGCCCGTAGCTGGTCTTGTGTACTGGAGACTTATGCCATTCTCAGTAAGTCTTGGATCTCTTACCCTCTAAACAGTCCACGCCCAGTCTTTAGGCTGTAGTGAGAGTAACCGTTCAGTGGATGGTGAATGTAGGTGATGTGGGAAACGCCTCGTGGGGCCGAGTCTCCCAGCCTGCCATGTGCCGTGGTGGGTCCCGTTTTCCACTCGTATCAGTAGGGTGTGTGGCCATTCAGCAACAACTATCTCCCACAATGGTGTCGCTAACAGAGGTCACCTCTGATTCATACTTAATTAAAGCAGCTGTTACTTGGAACCTAAGTCCAGATTTGAACCTCTCCCCTAGAAGTATCAAGTTGCTGGCAGGACAACAGCTCGAGGAGACTCTCCCCCAGTTTTTCATCCCAGAGGCGATGGATGAGCAACTGCAACTTGATCTAGAGGCGGTTCACAGTGGGTTGCTTTTATGTTAATTAAAGTACATGAATGGGTTTGAACATACCCAAAGCCTTAATAAACAGAGCTAACTTTTTGCAACTCAGATAAAATTAACTGCCATTTGGAATCTGTGGAGAGACATGAATGAGAATTCTGTGAACAAGGTCTTCAGCTTCCCTCAAATTTTAGCAGGCAGAGCCTTGCACTGGGTGTTCCCCAGTTCAGAGGCCCAGGGTTGACAACAGAGCTTTGAATAAAGTGACTTTCCCATGGGGAGATCACTTGTGTTTCCGTGGCCTCAGCTGAGGGGTGAGGGGCTGATGGGGGAGCTGCACCGTGCATCATGGCCAGCCTCCCAGGACCCTGCTGTGTGCCACTATTCTGAAAGTGGCATGCAGGCTGGAGTTTGGAGGTCTCTTTTCAGTGTCAACATTTAGCAAATGAGAAATGCCACTGTGAGTTAATTTTTGAGACAAAACCACTGGCCAAGAAGGGCCATTTTCTAGACCTTCAGAGAGAAATGCTTTAAAACCAGGGAAACCTTATATGGACACATGCATGGCTCTGTTGTTCTCTGAATTATAGAGCTGAAAGATCATCTTGAGGTCTTGCTCTGTGTACTGTGCCCTGCTTCCCTCATTCGTAGCTTCTCCCAACACCTCAAGCCCCTGAAACAACCAGCAGTGAACCAACCAGGAGCAAAGAGGACAGGCTTGGTGCAGTTCACAAAGACAGTGGCAGGGTGTTAGCGCTCAGCTGGTCCAACCCCCAAGTCTGCAGGTGTGAAAACCAGGACCCTGAGCATCTTCAGGTCATTTCCAGATCACCCTCTCCCTTCTCCCCTTTCATTCAACCTGTCATGCATTCAGTACTGACCGAGAGCCAGCCGAGGCCAGCTGCCAGGGAGAGACCTGTGAGCAAGACACAGCCCCTGCCCTCACAGAGTGGCAGGCTATCAGGGAAAAGAAATGAGAAAATGGGTCTGGGAAGGAAGTGTTACAAAAGGTGAAATACAGAAACTCCAGTAGCTGATGGGGAGGGACAGGGAAGCCCTCCCTGAGGAAGGGAGAGTTACGTTTAAGATTAAATGAAGAGCTGACTGGGCCAAAGGTAGGGAGGGGAGCTCCACAGGCAGGAGGAACTGCATATACAAAGCCAGTGCAAGGAGCTAAAGCCCAGGATTGCCAGCAGGCAGGGCTGGGTGATAGGGCAGGGGCCACACTGAGAGGCCCTGGGAGCCTTGGCCTCAGGCTGTGAGAAGCTATTGAAGTTTTAAGCAGGGTGGATAATGTTTGTGTTTTGGAAGTCTGCATTGTTGTAGGAGAAATAGATGGGGAGGCTTGCAGGGAAACCAAATCTTTGGGAAGGATGCCTAGGGGAGGTTTGGATTAAACACCGTAAGCCAGGCAAGAGATGGTAGTGACTTTATCTAGGATGGTGACAGCTGGAAAGTAAAGTCCGCATCACCCTGGGAAGAACTTCTGTGGCTGGGCTGCTCTGCCAAGGTGGGTGAGGGACCTGGGAGCAGAGGTGCCCCAGCTGAGCCCGGCCCATAGGAGCCATCTCCCAGTGACCTGCAGAAGCATGGGGAGGTCCAGCTGAGCCTCCCCGCCAAGTCTAGCTTACGTCAGGCATCTTCAGCCAACCCTTAGACATGTGGTAAATAATAAATTATGGGTAATAATGTAGTAATAATAATGTAAAAATAGTAATGTAGTAAAATAATAAATTACTGGTAGTTTGAATGAAACAAAGACAATACAGAGACATATAGAGTAAATAATTCACTGCTTTTTCAGGCTCACATAGCAAACCAAATAGTAAGTAGGCAAACTTGGCCAAAACCTGTGCAGGGCCATTTCCACAAATATCTTCAGAGTACTAACACAGTCTATAAAGTGAATCGTGTCTAACAGAGAAAAAGACTGACCAACTACTGGACCCCATTAGGCTATATATTAAGAACAAAAAGGAAGAAAATAGAGTCAACAGGACTTGGTTATTGATTGCATGTGAAGTGTTCCGGGGGTGTGACGGGAGTCTAGGAAGAGCCTCAGGTTTGGGGCCTGGGTGTGTAGACAGTGGGCCACCAGCTAAGACCATAGGAGGGGCACTGAAGCTTTCTCCTGCCCGGTTCAAACAACATCAGCCTCACGCAGAAAACTAGTGTCTACAAACTTATCTTTTACTTACAAAAGTTGAAAATACTATTTCTGTTTACTCATTTTATAAGCCAAGAAAAAAAATCCACTGGAAAAAAGTGATGTGTAAGACCCTTAAAAAGAGATTGTACCTATGCTTTCTGTAAGACAAAACCCCTTGTATAGGTAAAACCTATAGATATCATGTATTATCACTGGGGACAAGAGTAGGGAGAAAATTTTTCTATGTTTAGCAAGAGGGGACATAGCTAAGAAACAAGGCAGGTTGAGGAAGATTGGCCTATATGTTCTAAGAATATAGTTCTAAGAACAAAGCTAGCAGGCACAATAAAATACCAATATGTATACAGATACAGTATACACAACTACATTTTGTAACAGAACAAGCTGCTTTTTGTTAAGTACTTTATGCAAATTGTTACTTGCTTTCCAAATTAAAGGATATCCCAGGTATTAAGGCCGTGCTATAGACATAGCAGCAGCTGAAGTGATAATAAGCACTCAAAAAGCAGGAGGAGAAAGCATTTACTACATGAAGGATGATGTTCTTAGTTGGGAACTCTCCTTCTGCAGCTACCTACCCAGCGTCAAAAAGTTCCTGGGTAAATATAGTCAGAATCCAGATGACCATATGGACTGAAGAAAGTTTTAAAGGTTCCGTTAGTTACACTGTGCCAGTGACTTCATGATAGTGGCCCAGTGTGTGATTCAGAAGCCCCAAGAAGCAGCCACATTGTCTGGATTATTGGGACATACACATCTGGTAAGTTTACACAGACAAGGTGCATCTTTGCTAATCTAGTGTTTGCCAGTTGTTGCAAAAAAGTCTGGAAAAAAAATGGAACTTGGTAGGGACAGCAAAGATTTATTATTTAGCAGGCTTTTTCTCTGGAAGTTTTCCTGGAATCTCTGTGGACAGTCTCACCTTCTGGGAACAAATAGGACCTTCACTTTTCAATCTTTCTATAGCCTTTATTACTGCTTCAGGGAACTGTGCATGAAAATTGCTTCTCATGTTGAAATCCATTTGATCTCAGAGTAAGACAGATGCTCGTGCTTTGACCTGCAGGACCAGTGACACCTCAGTGGTGACAGAAGACAAAGTCGGTGTCTTGCTGTCTTGAACCACAAGCAATTCTTGACACAAGTAGACACAGAACTGCACTCATTGGAGTCTCTCTGAACCAATGGCCTCAGACTCAACACACCTGTGCTGCCCAGTTCCATGTCACTCAGGAAACATTGGCTGACCCTCCCAATGAAGCTGGACCTCCAGGAATTAGCTGGCTAAGCAGGAAAACAGAGAAAACGGTTTCCTATAAATGATCTGCATCCTTTTCCAACTCCAGTGATAAGCTGTCTTAGAAAGCTCAGTGGCATCAAATAGAAACCTTCATTTCATCAGCCATAAAGTTCCTTTAATTACTTTGAGAATATCACTTAAATGTCAGTGAAATGTGGTTAAAATATTTCAGTGGTCAAAATTTGAGCTGTGTAGTAAGATTTATGCACTTTATTGTATGTACCTCAATAAAAAATTTTGAGAAAGAAAAAAACAAAAATAAATAAAATTTTCAATAGAACTTCTCATCAGTTACTAAGTAAATTCATGTGACTTCATCTATCTTGACTACAGAGACAGTTTAATAACAATATAATTGGTTCTGGGTTTTTAAAGAAGTGTTTAAGTGCATAAATGTGATATATACAGCACACACACAATATATGATCGAGGACTACAATAGTAATATTAAGTTTTTGGTCCAGATCTGCCAAATGTACTCTTCCATTCATGCTTCAAACATGTGACATATTTAGGATTTTTAGTTTATGAGATTTTAGCATATATTTTCATTTTTAAAAAGCCTTATCTTATGGGACTCTGTAACTAGAGTCTTAAATAAATACAGCTTGTTCTAAGGGCGGAAATGATATATAGACAACTCAGACTGCAAAAAAATTGGATATTTCTTTTTTTTTTTAATTGTAAGACAGGAATATGGTTTAATAAGGGTAGTATAAACAAAGTAGCCATGCAGCCAGAGAGCCCTTGCCTCGGGAAATGCCATCACAAAGGAGGGAACTCCAGTGGGCTGCTGACTGGTGACATAGCCTACGTCCCCTCAAAGTGGGCCAGGACCCTTCCCAACCTTCCTAGCTCTCAAACCTACAATGCCAGTTCAATAGAAAGGGAAGACCATTCTGGAGGCTGTGTGACTACTACGCTGATTTGGAATAATTAACAGGAAATCTTGAGAACCAATCTCAGCATGGTGTGAAGGTCTGGTGCTGTTTGGGGTGGGCCAGCCAGGCCCTCTGCAAAGGCCCAGAGATCTCCTGGAGGGGCCCTGGCCTCCAGAACCCTTGCAGGCCTCCAGCCCAGTGTCTGACCTGATAAATGTGTCCGGATATTTTCTGAATGGAAAACTTTTTCTCCCTGGCTTTTGCTGGCTTCTCAGTTTCCTGAAACAGAATTTGGACCCAGCTGGAAAAAAAGGGGGCCCTCTCAGCCATAAAAAGAAAAGAAATCCTGTCATTTGCAACAACATGGATGGATCTAGAGGGTATTACGCTTAATGAAATAAACCAGACAGAAAAAGAAAAACACCATATGATTTCACTTATTTACAGAATATAAAAATAAAGCAAAACAGAAGGAACAAAACAGCAGTAGACTCACAGACACTGAGAAGTGACTAGTGGTTACCAAGGCAGAGGGGAGTGGGCAGGGGAGGGAGGCTGTTGAACCACTGTGATGTTCATTTGATAAAATTTTTAAAAATACTAAGTTTTTTAAAAATGGGGGCCATCCATCTCTTGCTTACCCAGCAATATCTTCCCCAAAAGTACACAGTTAAAAAACATGGTTTTGAACATACTCAGAGAAGAGTGAGCAGTTTGAGGTGGCGGCCCGCTGTGGGCCAGCATTGGCCCGGGGGCTCCGCTCCGGAGGACCTGACTTCTACAGCTTATCTTGGGTAGAACGACTACATAGAAATTGACCAGTGCTAGAGCAGCTGCGAGAACAAGAGAACAGCGTGGACTGGAGCCCACTCAGAGTCCCTGGGCCTGACAGCCTCAGAGTGGGAGTGAAGCGATGGGCTGGGGAAGATGAACACACCTATGGGCACTGCACAGGGGCACACGGATGATTGCCCACCCAAAGGGAGGAAATCCGGGTTCCAGAGTGGCTTCCTATGGGGAAGATATATGGGACAGGCCCATGAGGTAGCTGCAAGCAACAGACATGCCAGAAAGTCATTCATTCCTGCATCTTCCAGCTCTGTCTCTTGCTGACAATGAGATCCTGTGACAGAAGCTTCTCTAAGCTTCTGTTTCCTCGTCTGTGAAATGGAGCTAGTCACAAAGCTACCATACAGGGTTGCTGTTAAGTATTGTAAATGCACAATGCACGTAATGTTCCTCTACCCTAATACAAAGTAAGCAAGGAATAACCCTTAGATGCTTTACCGTCCATTTAGAAACTGCCAGATACCTAAGGGGATGTAGAAATGGACCAGATGTGGATTTTTCCACTCATTACATTTAGCACTGTCCTCAAGACATGTGTAAATAGCTTTACGAGGTCTAAGGGGACAAGTTACCTGGAGAAGCACAGAGGAAGTAGGGCCAGACTGGGGATTGGCAGTAAGATGCAAAGAAAGGAATCCCTCTGCCTGAGCTGTAAATTCTAGGCAAAGGAGTCTGAGTTTCATTTGGTGGGAAATGGGGATGTTATGCAGTGGCTTGGTGATCTGGTGCAGCCTAAACGGGTAGTTTCCATAGAATGCCTGGAAGAGGAAACCAGCCAGGAAATTGTTGCAGGTACTTAGATGCAAGGGGACAGACCCAGCTGAGCTCAGTGGCAGTTCGAACTGGATGCAGATGTAGAAGAAAGAGTGAATCCAAAAGCTATTTCCAAATGACAGATTTGATGAGATTGGATACACAAAATAAAGAATGGGAGTTCAGCAAAATAACTGGGATGTTTTTGTCCCAGAAGACTGGCAGGGGGTGTGGGGGGCAGGTTGCCTGTCACTGGAGTCATCACAGGGCAGCAGCACATCCCCTTTAACGCAAGTGCAGGTCCGCCCACATGCCTCACAGCATCACCACGTCTACACCTCCTGTTACTGCATGCATGTTTCATTTGCAGTAGAAACGTGGGCATAACTGCCCATTTGCTGAGATCTCCTTTTGCTCCCTCACAATAGACATCAAGAGCCTTGCATCATAACCTGCCCCCTTCCAGTTACAGCCGACAGAACAGGTGTACACCTGACCCAAAGTGGGCCTGATGTGTTCTAGAAACTGGGAACCTAGAAGAGAGTACTGCCTCCTTCTGGGCTATTTGCTGGGACTCAGGTGACAGACGGGAAGGGCAGAGCAGCCGTCCCCCATCCCTCAGGTAGACAGAGAAGAGAGGTCCAGTCTGAAGGGGAAGGAGGGCAACAGAATAGAGTGTGAGGCAGAGAGAGCTCCTCGGATTCTGGTAGCGTCCCCTTCTTGGCGTGCAGGCCCAGGGGAGGCCCAGCTGCCTCCAGGTTCCACCTGATAGCCCAGCACCCATCAAACCTGCTGCCTGCTCACTCCCACTGGCTTGAGTTGGTCTCTTACTTGCAGTTTGGAACACATACGCTGTGCTTTATATATAATAGGGGGCCATGTGGAGGACCACAAGAAGTTAGAGCATTTTTTTAGTAGGTAAGTAGGTAAGTCCCCCACTGAGAAAGAACCCAGTCCTGGGGTCAGGCCCCCAGATGGAGTGGCTCTGGGAAGGAGAGAGGGGAGGCTGACGTCCTGCCCGGACATTCAGGGCTAGATGTCTAGGGCTGTGCCCTCATGAGAGACCCAGGTGGAAAGGAGGGACCCAAGCAAAATCTCCTTTCCTTCCTACGGGGGGTCTCCAGATATGCGGTCTTCTCTGAGTTTGCGCTCGCCACAGCAGTGCATGTTTCAGAGCCATGGATTGGGGTCAGACTGTCCTGGGTTCCGACCCAAGCTCAGTCTCTTAGGCAGCCTCTCTGGGACTCAGTTTCTTCAGCTATACAGTAGGAGTAATACCTACCTCAGAGAGCAGTGTTGGGGTCTCTAAGGGGGCCCAACAATAGCATCCCTCTTCTCAGCCCAAGTTCGGTACCATTTAAGAAATAAGGAAAATGAAGGTCAGTAGAACAGCCTGGCCTCTTTGTTGCTGGTATCACCTACAGGGAACAGCTCTACTAAGAATGGGAATCAAAGTGGATTAAGTCCATATTCCCCAAAGATGCTTCACACCAGGGAAGTGTGAGTCTGCAGAATACACACACCGACTGGGCCCTGGCCTCCCACTGGTATGAGGGGAGAGGGAAGAATACCACAAGCCACCCTCAGGACCTGTGCTAGGTGAGTAGCCAACCAGGAAACGGGGACCTGAGGCTGTCACCCAGCCGGCAGGTCCCCGGCAGCAGGAGGAGTGGGCACGACACCAGACTGGGGCAAGTCCCTTTCAGCAGCCAGGGCAGAGAGGTGATTTCCTGCCCCGCCCCCAACTCAGAGCCGTTGGGATAGTAAAACAATCCAGGCATGGTATCATATCCTATGGGTATCTAACCAAATCAAAAAGCAATTTCCTCAGCAAGAGAGACACACTGACAAGTCAGGCCATGAGGGGTCCGGCTCCCCATTGCCCTCCGGACGCGTATCTCACGGGGATGTGAGAGGGTGTGTGGAGCTGTCACTCACCCTGCTCCATCCACCCTGAGCGGACGGGGTGCGGAGACCTCCAGGACTGGCCAGTCTGCAGTCTGCGTGGTCTCCAGGTTTTCACTACTGCAAACAATGCTGCTGAAAACATTTCTGTCCATGACTCTTGGTGCCCGTGGGCACACATTTTCTGTATGTATGTAATTTCTGAACATGGGGTTTTGAGTGTCTTCAGCATCACTTGACACTGTTGTTTTCAGGGGAAAACAACACCCCACTCCTTGGATGTCTAAACATGTACACCTGTGAGAACGGCAAAGGTTGCGGTAAAGGCCTGGGTGGAGGGGCCGGGCTCCTGGCTGAGAAGCACGTCTGCTGGGGAGGTAGCAGCCTTTGTCCAATGACCGTCCCACCCCCCACCATGAGGAAGCTCATCTAAGGGAAACAGAGGCAGAGCCACAGAGCTGCCAGCCATCCCCTACCAGAGATTCTCATAGTACCAATTCTAGGGTTTCTGTCAGCTTTTTCTGAGGCAAATGACATTTGCTTACATGTGCAGAGCCAGATGGGGTTTGGAGAAGAAAGGAAGATAGAAGTGTCAGTGCAGAGAATGTACCCAGAGATGTAGAATTGCATGGTCCACATAAAGGTCCACCTGTCCTGAATGCAAGCTCCATGACAGCCATATGCCCTGCACATCTTAAGTCCCCCAGATCCCAAGGCCAGGCTGTGTCTGCCACATGCTAAGAGCTCCAGCCACACTTGCTGGAAGAATGAAAACATTTCCGATGAGCTCGCAGAAGAAACATGGCCACTGAGGGAGTATAAAAAGAATTAGATATAGTCTCCCCCCTTGGAATTTATGGCATCTATGTATGAGAACAGAGAGTTAAAGGTGGATTTCTGGAAGACTGCATGGCAGAGAAGAGAATCAGAAACTGACAAGGAGGAGCTGGGAGGGAAAAAGGATGAATCAGAAGACCGTGGTCACAAAAACCAAAACAGGGTCAAAGAATGAGGGTTCAGTAATACCAGACAGCTGTTGACAAACGGGAAGCCTACCAAAAGCAGTAGCTTAAGATAGTCGTGGAAGAAGCTATTTCAAGGAAATGTAATGATGTAAGTCAGATGAACATATATATATTTGTATGTCATATCATAACATATATACATAATATACATACCATCATGTGAACCACAGGATAAATGGCATATTTTCTGCCCAGGTAACAAGAACAGTTTGTCTGGTTAGCACATTGGGGGCCACTGTAATCTTCCCCCAAATTACAAGATTCATTTATTATTTCAATATTCAGATGAAGTCAGACAGCATTTATCCTCAGAATGCTATAAGTAGAAACCAGCTGGCAGAAGTCAGAGGGCAAAGAAAGATGCTGAGAACCAACTGTATGCTTAGCACTTCACAAATAGTTTCCCTTAGCACTTCACAAATAATTTCAACAATCTAGCAAGGCAGAAATTACTGCCCCCATTTTGCAAATGTGAAAATGCACACACACACGTTACGGGATTTGTTTGAATGCACACAGCCAGCCGGGGCCGAGCTGGGGGCATGTGCAGGCCTGGCTCACCTGGAGCCTGTGTGACCTCCCCGCCCCAGGCCACCTCCCTGGGCGCAGTGCACCCAACAGCCCTTTATACACTTCTCAATGGTAGGGTTTTGTTTTCTGTTTTAACGTTTAATCTAATTTTGTTGTTGTTTTTATAACTTTTTATCTTGGAGTGGTTTAAAACTCCTAAGAAATTGCTGAGGTTTCTTAAAACTCCTAAGAAATTCCAGAAATAGCAGAGAATTCCCGTGTACCCTTCACACAGCCTTCTCCAATAAATTTTAATCACAGTATATTGTCAAACCAGGAAACCTATGTCAGTACAATACTGTTAACTCAGGGTTTTCCAACCTCAACACCAAGGTTTTAGGCCCAACGATTCTTTGTGGTGGGGGCTGCCCTGTGCATTCTGGGATATTTGGCAGCACCTCTGGCCTCTACCCACTAGTTGCCAGTAGCAGCCCCACTACCCAGTTGTGACCACAAAAATGTTAAAGTGTCAAACTGCTTTACATTCTTTATTCAAAATAGGGCTTTGGGTTCAGCATTTTTTTAGATGTAACACATATAGAAAAATAACCATACAGCAGAGCAGCAAAGTTATTTTTAAAATCCCCAGAACTGAAAAGGCATTTTCAAACCACAAAGATATATAACTCTCCTTTTAAAAATCAAGACACACCAGCGCTGGTTTTGACTACAGTAGCTCAGTTTAAATGAACACTATCAGAAATACCATTCACAGAAACGTGTCACTCATCTCAAACATTCCACTGGGTACATTTCTCAAGCAAATCTTAAAACAGAGGTTAATGAGGTTATTTTTTCTCACATCATTAGAAGGAACTGTAAAAAATCCCATGTAATCCCGTAAACACACTGTCTGAAATAGCGGTCTGCTCTTGCAGCTGCTGCCTCACTGATAAAGGAGCTCTCGGCCCCATCTTCTTTCAGCCACAGAGGCAGCCACTGTGCCAACAGGAGGCCAGGTCATCTTTGCTCCAGCTCAGTACCTCCCCATCCCCCAGACAGGGCTGGGGGCCTCATCAACTGCCTTCAGCGAGTCAGAGTCCTCTACAGGCAGTATCCCCAGAAAGCTCGGGGGATTCAGGCACACGTCCTGCTGACTATGCTGCATTTTCAGGCCCTGGAATGACCTGGGCAATCCCAGTGACCTCACAGCGGCATCGACCTTAACATCACCGGGCACTGGGCTAACAGGCTCATCGGTCTGTGTGGCTCATGGAGGGAGCCGTTCCGTGGTGAGTTGTCTCCTGGCCTCGAATCCAAATTCTGCTGTCACGTGACTTACCACAGGCAGCAGCCAATGCTTCTTACGCAGGTGCCAACAGGGAAGGTTGCTGAGCCATTTTCAAAGCCCTTGGCTGTGACTAATTCATCTGGATGGTGAAAACTCCATTTGTAAGACCTTCTGACGCAACTGGATGTGGCAGAGTCAAAAAGCTGTGCCTACAACCTGAGGCTGTCAGCACCCTTCTGCCCAGGCCAGATACTACAGGGCTGTGGGAGGACAAACCCAAGCCCACAGCAGGCCCACAGTGGGTGGTCTGTCCCCTTCACCTTCTCTGGCTCTAGATAATGGTGGGTTGTCCCGGGCAGGGCAGACCCCTAGCCTCAGAACTCAATGCCTTTACAACCCATTTTGAAGTTAAAATTGTTATTAAACCCATTTAATATCAATTTATGGATATCCCTGGGGCCTGTAAATATAAGTTAGATTTATAAATTTACAGCCCTAACACAACAAATAGACCTCAGTGATCTCGTGCTGATCTGCACTTAATTGCAACATGGGTGACACACAGGTTTTGGGGCTTTGGGGCTGAAAAATATAATATCAACAACGTGCCTGAAGTTTATGCATAAAAACAAAACTGCTCCTTAGCCAGACTAAAAGGAACATACAGAGGGAATGGTCTGGACTGTTTAAAGTGGTTCTAAGTATAAACTCATTTCTTTCCAAATAATGTAAAGATTAGGGAAAAACCTGAGAAGTAGTAACATTTTTCACCTACTTCAGGTTTAAAAACATGCCACATCAGCTGTACCAGAACAGTGTCCTGATGACAAGGGTGCTTCACCCAGAAGCGTCAAGAGAAGGTCTGGGACCACAGAGCCTCTAAAGAGCACTGCCAGGTGGCCCCTGTACAGACTGATTGTTTAAGTGTGGATGGTCCTCAATAGAACACAGGTGTAGCTATTTGCAAAGCAAGATGTGCTCATGAATTTTTCAACTTGGAGATAAAATGATTCAAGCTTTGTTCACGAAATCTACTTGCTTTCAGTCTTTATTCAGTTCAGGTCTTCAGATGGAATTTCTCATTTCAGGATAATTAGGATGCTACTGACTCTCCTTGGGAAATGATTTCAGGTACCAAGTTTCAAAGCACCTGAGCAATGTCAACAATATGAATGGGATGAGTAAATACAATCATGGGGAAATTATACGGGTCTAAATTACTCCAAAATATCTTTGCTTTACCATGTACAAACGTAGATATCCTTGTTGAACTGGCTCTGAACTCATGACTTAAATGGACCTCTACTGTTCTAGCAGATTCCCTAGGCAAATCTCACTAGCACATCTCAAAAGTAAGCCCTTGATCTCTACAATCTAAAAACCTACATTCAGCTGAAATGTGACTCTATTCTCTCCTTGCCAAAAGTGGTCTGCCCACAGACAACCAAGGTCCACAAAATGCAAATACAAAATCGACCAAGACGATTCATAGGAGTTTTAAATCATAATGAGCCTAATGCTATAGTATTTAGCACTCGAACACCAGCCACTGAAGGATTAGGGGCTACATTCAGAGTCTCCTCAGTCAGCTAACGGAGTCCAGAAAGGCATATGAAAGCACAGCAGGTCAACTAATGGAATGTGTCTATTACAAAGTCTAGAGGAGAACCCAGACGATCTCTCCCAGCCGGCTTGTCTGCATGATGGCCAGTACTGCTCTGTAGGAGGAAACGTGGGGTCACTGGGCTGAGCCCAGGTTGTCAGACTCCCACCCTGTTCCCAGCCCCTTGGCCCTGTGACAGCAACGAGTACAGCCCAGATCCCTGGAAGACCATCCAGGCCCTGGCAACTGGGGACTGTCTGGGCAAAAGGTGAACTGCAGACAGCTCACTGTTTGTCAGGACCACTTGTTAAATCAGCACTATAGAGCCCTCGTTTAACCTACAAAGCTGTGTCCCATTGCACACACCAAAAATACACATTCGATTCAGTTCTATGCCACAAGAAAGCACAATGAAAGCTGTTCCTTCAATGCCTCACAGCACACACCACACAGATCACAATACCCCAACAGCTCCAAGTCATAAGCTCCTACGAGTCACAAGACTGAGTCAGGGAATGAAAAAACTTAGCATACTAATATATGCAAAAACTGCTATGCTTGAAAACAGAAATATGGGCAACTAATGTACAAAGAAACCAGCACTATAACTCCAAAACTGAAGTTAGAAGGTTCTACTTTGCTGTGAACTGACATTGGGAAGCAGGCTCAAGAACCAGTGTCACTGCAGTCAAGGTGGAGGATGGGCACAGCAGGTGAGGGAGGATTGGACAGGACGAATGGAACAGCATTAAGCATCTGACAGGAGAAGTTTCCCCTGCCTCTCTGGCCAAGGTTCATGGATGACAATTGCCTCACTCCCAGGGCTACAGGAGCTGTGGCCCTGCAGCCCATGGACAGAGACACCTCAGTGTCCCCAGAGCTGGGTGGGCTCGCAGTCTAGTACCCATACCTTGGAGCAGAATCCTGAGTTAGGTCTTGAAACTACCTGGTCACCTTTTGCTACATAAACCCCAGGTTTATTTCAGGAAACTGTGCCAAACAGAGAGCCACATTCCCAACTACTGCTTCTGAAGCTCTAGATAGGGATACACATTGCAGCCTACATTCCCCGACCTGGGGATCCATGGACCCACCTGCCCATGAGGAAGAAACTGCAGTATCTCTGGTGAAGGTTGGCAGCATTAAATGAGCTGTGCAGAACTGAGTTGTGATCACTGGTGCTGGGCAAAGCATTTCAGCCATTACATTTCAACCAGAATGACCCCCACTTACTCAAGTTGACGTAAATATTACTGCAAAAAAAAACAGTGCAACTGTTGGAATTTTGCTTTGAGGATGAGTGTGTAAACATGTAACATTCTTCAGTTCTTCAATACTTCCTTACTCTCTGGTCAGTATTGCCCCCTCCCTTGAAATTAACTTTTCAAAAGCAAAACCTATTTTAACTTCCTTACATTTCTTTGAAAAATGTTTGCCATCAGCATACAGTGAAAAGTTGGCACTTTAGAAAATGAAATTAATGCTTAGAAGATTGGCAATTCTAGTATTGTGAAAGACTGGGCTTTTCCAAATATTTAACAAAATTCTGAACCTTGGAGAAGATATTCTCCAAGATTTATAGGAGAGCAAAGCTAGATTTCCTTCCCTAATAGCCATGTTTAACATTCATTATATTATAAGTACTTTAAAAATTGTCTGAATTCCAAAATATACTTTGAAAATCAATAATAGTTTTTATAAAAATAGAAAATCTGTTGTACATTCTTAAGAATCCATTTACCTATTAAGACATCCCATTTGGAGGCATGGAACTATCTGGCAGTTTTTGTATCTTGATGTTAATTCAGATGGGAGCTATATTTCATTTGCACTGATTTGTCATTATCTCTTAGATGAAAAAATGTAACAAGTAGATAACCCTCCCCAGTGCAGTAATAACTGTAGACCTGGTGTCTTAAGTGTTTATTCTAATCAAGATTACTGAGAGTCATGTAAACAGTTTTACTTTTATCCAAAGGAGGTTTATTTCAAGTAGCCAATTTTACTGGTTTAACTGCTTTTTTAAGTTAAACTCTCAGCATATAGTACTTAAAAAAATACTACTCTAGAGCAAGGGTTGGCAAACTTTCTATAAAAGGCCAGAAAGTAAATATTTTAGATTTTGCCATATGGTTTCTGTTGCATCTACTCAACTCTGTTCTCATAGCAGGAAAGCAGCCATAGATACTATGTAAATAAATGTGCATGGCTGTGTTCCAATAAAGCTTTATTTACGGACACTAAAATTTGAATTTCATACAATTCTTATGTGTCACAAAACAGCACTTTTCTTTTGAATTTTTCAACTGTTTAAAAATGTGAAAACCATCCTTAGCTCTCAGACCCTACAAGAACAGGCTTATGCTGAATTAGGCCCATGAGCTGTGTCTGGTATGCCTACTATGGTTCCTGCAGAGCAACTGTGCGATGGCCCCACCTTGAAGATTACCATCACAAAATGACTGTAGTAGCCATGTGCTGCATAATACGAAAACTAAAGAAAGACACATTACCAAGGGATGGCCAAGGGATGAAGATAATGAGTCTTCACCCTCAATGCTCACGCACCCTGCTCACGTGTGGCCGGCTATCGTATCTCAGCATCCACATCCACTGGCAATGAGTGAGGACAGCAGACGAGAGACCCTGCCAGATGCAGACTCCCCAGCAGGCTCTGAGCGGCATGTCCTTGCTGGGCAAGCTTTATCAGTGATCAAGTGGCCACTGCTCCAAGTGGGACAGAAAACTACCTTTCTATTACCCATCTCCCACACTTGGAGTCCAGCCACCAAAAGTCCAGCTTCTCTGACTGCCAGTGCCCCAGAGAAGTCTAGCAGATGAATTCTGTGCTCTGCCTACACAAAGGGGGCTGGGGACCAGTGATCTGCTCTTGTGGCTCACAGTCAAGGCCCACGGGCATTTCAATTCACCAAGCATCTTACTGTGGCTGGGAATAGTACTCCTTCCACAAAACATTGTTAAGAAACATTTCTGTCCAGTGTTGGAAATCTGGGCCTTTCCACATCAGAGAGGTGAAATCGAAGAAGAAAGGAAATTTGGAAATACTGTTGTTTAACTATTGTTCAAGTGCTATTAACATCAGCTGAGGAAGACTGCCTGACTGCCAAACCTCCCGAACCCCCAAGGGCTGAAATACAACGCACATCGTAGAAAGGGGTACAAGTATACAGGGGGATTTACTCTTCTACAAAACATTTATGCACAAAAGCACAAGTAATTAATGTCAAGTGTGGGCAAACATCTCCCAGATCCCAGTTAAGAGAAAAGGACAGCCCGGCCAAGACCCCACCCGGTTTTCCCTAAGAAAAAGGCTGCAGTGCGAAGGCTACTGTGTGGGTCCCAAAGCCGGCGAGGACCCTTGTTCGGGGCAGGAAAGCTCCTCCCTTCGTTCAGACCTGAGGATCTCCACCAAGAGAAGCGGCAAAAGCTAAAACACGACGTCTATAGTCAAAAACAAATCCCACGGTCTTACAGCTGTGCTCAAGAGTCGGAAGACCTTTCTTGGGGACAGCTACTGTTCGGAGTCTGGAGGATTTCCTTCCTTTCTGACGACGGGTGAAAATTCTAGAGGCCATCTAGGAAAACCTAAGCGCTTGAGACCAGCGCGGGCCGGGAGGTTGGGTTCTTTGCCTGGGCTCCCCTTTCTTGCTCGCAGGATCTTCCCGGGTGCGTGTTTACCGTTGAGTGGCTCCCTCCTTCTTTCTTCCTACGCTGCCCTCACACCTTTGTGGACTCTGAGCAAAGCGTCCGGCCAGGTCACCCAGACGCGGCCCCCTTTCCAGGGTCCCTCGAAGTGCTCTGGGGCGCACTGGCCTCCAGCCAAGACTCGGATTCACAGCGCGTCCGCAGGACGCGCGTAGCGCAGCGTGTAGTTGGCCCCGGCGTTGTTGTCCCAGTACTCGCCTTGGGCGCAGCGGTAGCAGATGGCGAAATGGACCGCGACTCCCGGTGCTTCCGCGTCCTCCCCCTCGGTGGGCTGCAGGCCGGGGGGCAGGCACAGCGAGAAGTGGAAGCGCTGGGCGCCGGGATCCTCCTGGGCATCCCCTGGTCCGGACTCCCCCGACTGCGCCCCTGGCGGCTGTGGCTCCACTGGCTCCGGCTGCAGCTCGGCCGGCACGTCCAGGAAGGAGCGCCACTCGGTGAAGGTGTAGCGCACCGCCACGGCCCTGGGCCCGGGGCAGCCCAGCACCCGGCCGGAGCCGGTCACCTCCGCGCCCCAGGGCGCCGAGCACTGCACGCGATCCAAACACACGCGCTGCCGCCGCAGGCGCTCGGCCGCGGCGCTCGGCCCGGGAAGCTCGAATTGGGGCCGAAGTCGCGGAGAGGGCGCGGCCGCTGCCGCCGCGGCCAACAGGTCGGGGAGCTGCTGCAGGTCCTGGGCGCACATGGGGAAGCTGCGGAGGCGGGAGAGCACTGCGGGCGGCACCTGCGGCTCATCGGCCTCGCTGAAGTGCTTCACGCTGGCCAGGCTCAGCCCCAGCGAGTCCGCGAACTGCACCCTTTTCTTGCACTTGGCGCAGCAGCCGCCGGGACTGGGTGGCGCGCTCTCGGCGCTCCGGCCGCCCTCTGCGCCCAGCCCCAGGGCAAGCTGCTGTCGCTGCTGCAGAAACTTGGCCGCCCTCAAGATCGGGTCGGTGGGCAAGGAGAAGGCACGCGGGAGGTAGTGGCGGCATTCTAGCAGCACCTCCTTTTCGCGGGCAACAGCCTCTTCCTCTGGGGCCCGGAGCTCAGCGTCGGGGCTCGGTGTCCCCGACAGGCCGCCGCCGTCCCTGCCACCCTCTGTGCATTGGCCCCCTGAGGCGAGCAGCTCCTCGGCTGGCGGGGGGTCTCCGCAGGGCACAGGCCCCTGAGCCCCCTGGGACTCCATGCCGCCGTCTGGTCCGGGGGCTTGTCCGGATGGCGAACCCCTAGCTCAAGACGCCTGTGGGGACTCAACACCTTCGGCTGTTTTAAGAGCGCGCAGCACCCGCCCCGGGCTCAAGAGGAGAACGCAGCTCCACCGGGGAGCCTCCGGGCTTTAGCGCGGCTGCCCTGGGCGGAGTGGGAGGGGGTGCGGGCCTGGGACCCGCTCGGGGCAGGCCGCCTCGGGGTAAGCCTGCCCGCGGGGGCAGGGCCGGGGCGGGGAGGCGGGGGCTGGCCGCCCCTACCTGGCTGGGCCACGGACACCTGGAGGACAGGCGGCGCGGGGCTGGAGCCAGCAGCCGGGCTGCCCAGCAGAAAGAGGGAGAAGGGACGGCTTTCTGGAAGTCGCGGGCTCGCTTTTACCGCCCTCCCACCCCAGGGGGGCCGCGCCCGTCCTGTGCCCCGAGTTCCTGGGGGTGAACTCGCGCTCGGCTTCGGTTGACACGGGAGAGAACAGCCTTCCTCCTGCCCATGCAGGGAGCCTCCCGCGCCCTGCCGAGTCTGCCCCGGAGGCAGTCTCCTCCCCGATGTCGCCTCGGCCTAGAAAGACCCCGGGCAGGCGCGCAATTGAGGAAAACTCGCCTGCGGGGAAGCTGGGAGGCGGCCGGGCCCAGGGAGTAGGGAGCTTTCTCTCTTCCTTCCTCCCCCAAGCGTCCGGGCGCCCCCGGCTCCGGTCCCACTCGGGCGCCCAGCCCGCCCCGCGCGCTCGCCTCTCCGAGCTCCGGTCCGCGGCGAGGCCGGGGCCGCCCGCACCCGCGCAGCGGCGGCGCGGAGTGGGCTTCGGCCGGGTGTGGGGCGGGCACCGCGCCGGGCGCGCGCAGGACGGGGCAAGGCCGCCGGCCCGAGCTGCCGGAGGCCATTAGCGCGGGGCCCCGGAGCACGTCCCCGCCCCTCCCCTTGTCCCGCCCGCCGCGGCCTCCAGTTCCAGCCCGAGAAGGGGCCCCGCGGTGCAGGCTCCGCGCCCGACCCCGCGCCACGGCCCCGAGTGGGGCCGCGGGGTCGCCACCCTGCCGCGAGTCTCCCGGGCCTTCAGAGGGAATGCGGAACCGGGGGTTAGGGGACTTCCAAAACTGTTTTTTTCTTTTCTTCTCTTTTTAAAGCTAACTTTACGTTGTCCTAAATTAGTGGTTCTCACCGGGAGGGTTGGGAAAACACTTTGCTGGGCTCCATCTACAGTTCAGTAGATCTGGGGTGCGGCTCCAAAGTATTTCTAACAAGGGCAACCTGGCGCTAGGCTCTAGGGGCCGCATTTGGGGAACTGATAACCCTTGTGTGGATGTGTGTAGAGAGTTGGGGAATCTAGAAACAGACCCCCTATTTCAGAAAAAAATTAAAAACAAAGCCAGCCCACCCAGTGGCCCTGGAGGTATGTTTCTTTATTTGCTTATACCTTCAGTAGGCTCCCCTTCCATAGTGACCTCACGCTCTGTGCGACCTTGCAAGGATCATTGTCCTTTGCCCTCTTTCCTGAAGCTGATTACCTGAGGGGAGGGGATGTTGGTTGATAACACCTGTGTTGCAGGGATGATAGATGTGTGATCAATACAAACCATGCCAAGACCCCTCAATGGGCACTGGGAAGATGGGAGTGGCACATAATTCCAAGAAGTTTCAAGGCCTTTCTAATTTCTGCCCTAAGCCCATATTCCTTTGCCAGTAATATATAACCTATTCCTTGGCCAGATCAGGCAAAACAGATTTGGGAGAGGTCCCTGCCTTCTCTTTGGGCTACCCTTCTGGCAGTAAGCTTTCTCTGCTCCAAACCTGGTAATTCGGCGATTGGCTTACTGGGAGTCATCAAGCATGCAAATCCAGATATGGGGTGACGTGGGGTTCAATAACACCTGGTCACTTAACTGAGGCATAGTAACTAACACCTTACAGTCTGCCAGAATTTAAAGGGGCCAGGGCTTTAGGCATTTTGGTGTGGGGGCAGGTAAAAGAGATGGTGAGTGGAGTGTACGGCTCACAATAACACACTGATTGAGCACCCAGCAATCAACACTGCTGAGGGCTCCCCTTGCATGATCTTATTCTCAGAACAACCTGTGAAGAATCCTATTATCCTTACTTGATATACAGTACATAAAATGGTAGAAAAATTCTTCATTTCTCAGGTGTCTTGCCAATGGGTTTCTACCCCAGGCAAGTTCACTATGGATTCAAGGTGACCAAAGAAATGACAGTAGAATGTTCTTGGGGTAAAAGGGTTATACCCAACTTTATTCCCACAGTGGCAGGTCAATCACTAGAATCCTGTTCATTCAGAGTGAGTCTGCATGCAGCAAGCTGGTCTCCACCTCAGGGCCTCTGTCCTCGGCCTTACCACCACTCCAGCCTCTGCTCTGCTTTGCTGCAGCCTTACGGCCTTGCCACCAGAGCACTGGGCAGGGCTCTTTATATAGAGTCAGTAACAACATATTGCCCTCATGTGTGTAGTGAGCTAGGCAACCAGGGCCAGGTGAGAATCCTGGCCACAGGAACCTTCATTTTTTCACACTCCACCCCTTCAGGATTCTCACCTCAATCTGTGCCCTCAATCCTCTGCAATGGTCCCTGTGCAAGGAAGCTGGAACATTGTAAGCAAATTCCATAATCTACAAAAATATACAAATAACAAAAATTACAACAAAATATAATAACCCTCAAGCCTGAGGAGATCCATTGCCACTAAGTGGTCATCCTGGCTGTATTCAAACCAGTTCTACTCAAATGAGTTAACCAAGAGGACCATGGGTGGGCCTTACAATACCCACCTTCCCCAGCCTCTCCAGCAGAAAGTCTTGCAGACACACAGGCCAGTCTTGTTGCTTTATTTTTGTCTTCTACTTCTTCCTCACAGCAGAACTGCTGCTTCGGTCTCAGTTGTTGCTACAGCTCCAGTCATCCAATTTTTGCTGTCTGCTCCTGCCTTTTCAAACCAACCCACATCTGGGTCCTCGTGACCTTCGCGGGGCCCTTTAAATTCTCCCTTCGAGAAGCAGACCATATTTCCTTTTGTGCTGGAGCCTGAGAATAGAAGCAGAGCATGGAGTGCTCCACAACCTGAGGAGGGGGTTGCACCTCTTCTGAAAGAACCTGCAGTTACCAAGTCCTTCTGGCTCTCCACCAGCTCTCAACCAGGTGGGGCCTCAACCAAGAATGGACTGATGTCTCTGGCACCAGCAGGGCCTCCACCCCACCTGTTCATCAAACCTCCGCTCCTCCATTTCTGTGGCTGACGGCTCCACTACATCCTTCTCTTGCCCCATGGCACCTGGCAGCCTGCGTGCTGCTGCTTCTCGTGCCGCTCCTTCTCGGGCCTCTTCCTTCACCTGCCCCACAGGACCTGGCTGCCTTCACTCCCATACTGCTTCTTCTTGTGCTGCTCCTTCTCGTGCTGCTTCCTCTCGGGCCACAGCACTTCCTAGTGATGCCATTTCAGTCAGCTTCTCTTGGGGTGGACCCCAGTCCTCGACCCCT
The DNA here is from genome assembly GCF_030020395.1 of Manis pentadactyla. Lineage (NCBI taxonomy): Eukaryota > Metazoa > Chordata > Mammalia > Pholidota > Manidae > Manis > Manis pentadactyla. Next base: position 63,912,039 of record NC_080034.1, read on the forward strand.
TCACAGTACCACATGTCCACAGGGGACACTCAAATGTCTCCACATCCGTAGGTGCAGCTGCTGAAACACTCCTTCCATGAGAGCAACCTGTTCTTTTTCCTTGGTCACCAATGAACCCTGCCGACTATGCCAATTGTCTTGCCAATGGGTTTCAGCCCCAGGCAAGTTCACTATGGATTCAGTGTGACCAAAGAAATGACAGTAAAATGTTCTCGGGGTGAAAGGGTTTATTACCCAGCTTGTTCTCCCGGCGGTAGGTTGAGCACTAGTATCTCTGCCTCCACCCAGAGCACTGGGCCGAGCTCTCTGTACAGCAGGATAATAGCTTATTGCCTAAAGGTGTGGAAGCGGTAGCCTAGCAACAGGTCAGTTACATCATCAGGTGGTTTAAGTTCAGGGAAGATCCTGGCCTTAGGAACCCCAACTTCCCCACAGCCTCTGTCTTCGGTGTTGCCACCACTCCAGCTTCTGCTCTGCTGCAGCCTTGCAGCTGTGCCACCGTGGTGCCCAGAACACTGGGCAGGGCTCTTTATATAGAGTCAATAATTACATATTGCCCACATATGTGTAGTGAGCTAGCCAACTAGGGCCAGGTGAGAATCCTGGCTACAGGATTTTATCCACACCAGGCCTCACAGCTAGTTTGTGGTAGGATTTAAACCCAGGCCATTTAGAGGCAAGACTTCTCCCACCGATACTACAGTGCTGAGATGGTGTTCATGAGGACAGAACTCTGCCATCCCTTTGCTGGGGTCTTGGCGGTCCTCCCCTCCCCACTGCGAATGCCATGGTTGCCTCTCAGTGGGAGGGCTTACATGAGGCAGCAAACACTCCTTACCTGTCTTTCTGGACCAACTCCAAGGTTTGGAGAAAATGTGATTTTTACATTTAAGTAAACATGGATATGTTAGGGAGTTAAATGCAAAATTTGTGAACTATTTTAAAGATAACCATTTTGAAGATAGGACTTCAAAGAGATTTCCAGGTTGTGGTGACCCTCTGGGTTAGGACCCTCATCAGGGCACGTCCCCACTGCAGAGCAGGAACTAGAGAGCAGTGAGGCACCCAGGGAGTGGGACTTCAGAAGGCATCCCTCTCAGCGTCTTGCAGTGCTCTGGTCCCAGCCCTGCCCCCACCTCCCCTCTTTGGCAGAAATGTCAGAGGTCTCAACCCCCATGGAGCAGCTGTCAATGAATTGGAGGAGACTAGCAGTAATCACAAAGTCACAAGAATGAATACAGACTCAGCCTCTCAAGCAGATGCTAAGAAGGTGGGATGTCACATGGTCAGGGAGGCCAGGGAAGCCTCCAAGAGGAAGGGGTTTGGAGTGAACACACAGGCTGCAGCCCAGACAAGGCCCTGCATGGGCAGGAATGTGGAAGGGTGGGCCTGAAAGAAGGCCATGTGGCCCAAGGGCAGAGAGCTAAGAATGGGGGTGGGATGGGGCCAGACACTAAGGGTCCCGAGCATTGAAGGATTTTTAATCAGGGTTACTAATGAGATTTAAGTTTTGAAAGATTATTCTGGATACAGAATAATGATTGTAGAGACAGAGAAAACATGAGTGAACATGTTAGGAAACAATTGCAGCCTTTCAAGTGAAGGGTGATCATCCTAGATGAAGAGCAGTGATGATGGTCATGGGGTGGACAGACTTGAGAACCATTTAAAGTGAAAACAAGTATGACATGCTTTGGACCCAGAGTGGGTAGGGGAGGGGAGGATGGTGCCTTTTCTGATTGGGACATGTGTGGTTGGGCAGGGGCTGTACTAGCCCTGAGGCAGAGACCACCAGAAGAGGAACAGAGGAGGGGACAAGCTCACTGGATTTGGTGAGACCGAAAAATGGCAATAGAACATTGTGGGGTAAAAGGGTTTATACCAAACTTTATTCTCATGATGGCAGGTAGCACACTAGAATCATCCACCTCCAGCAAGTCTGCTTGCAGCAAGCTCATTTCTGCCTCCAGCCTCTGCCCTGCTCCAAGTACTGGGTAGAGCTCATTATATAACAACAAAATAATAGCTTATTGCCTACAGGTGTATAAGCATTCACCCACACCGTAGGCCAATTACATCATCAAATAGATTAGGGTCAGGTGAGGATCCTGGCCATAGGCACTTCCATTTTCCCTACAACTAGGTTCTCAGGTTCTTTCTGACACCAATTCTCTAACACCATCTCTAACATGAAGATATCACATACTTCAAATCTGACCCTAACTACTGGCAGTTAATATCAGATCTCACAAGTTAAAGGCCTCACTCCCACCGGACTGCTCCCACTTCAGATGGCAGCTACAAAGGGTATGCACAGGCCACTGCACTTTGGACCATCCAACTACAAATTTGGGGGTTCCCAAAATCCCCTCACAGGTTCAGTAATCCATCAGAAGGTCTCACAGAATTCAGGTGAAGGGGATCCAAATATGCTGGCCTAAAACATGCCAGTTTGGCATAGGATTTTTGAGCAGAAGGCAATTTAAAAAGCAGACTCAGGAGGAATTCTCTGTCTTTTCACTTTGTGCCTGAAAATAGGGCATAAATTTCCATTTGTAAAGGTAATAAAAATTTCCATCATAAATGTGACTTTCTTTCTTAATCACCACAGATGACTCCTATCACTGGAGATGAAACTGACTTCATCATGAAAACCTTATAATCTACAGAAATCTTACTCAATAACCCTTATTTTCAATTAGTTTCCCCTATATTTACCTTACAACAATTACTTCTCCCAGGAACCCTGTCTCGCTGATGGGTTCCAGCTCCAGGCAGGCTCACTATGGATTCAGTGAAACCAAAGAATGACAATGGCACGTTCTTGGGGTAAAAGGGTTTATACCCGATTTAATTTCCACAGTGGCAGGTCAATCACTGGAATCCCATCTACTCAGAGCGAGTCTGCATGCAGCAAGCCAGTCTCTGCCTCTGGGCCCCTCTGCCCCCGCAGCTGTCTCAGTCTCTGTCCTTGGCACTGACACCACTCCAGTCTCTGCTCTCCTTCAGCTGTGCAACCATGCGGCCATTCCACCTTGCAGCCCAGAGCACTGGGTGGAGCTCTTTGTATAGAGTCAGTACTTGTGTAGTGAGCAAGCTGACCAGGGCCAGGTGAGAATCCTGGCTATAGGAACCTTCACTTTATCCCAAGCTCAAACCCCTTTTCTGGTCACTTTCCCACAGTGCATCATCCTTTGTTAAAATGGTATATAAGCTCCCACATTTAACAGCTTTTTTGAGTTTTCACCTCTTTCTTTTGAAGTTCCCATATGCAAATGAAATAAGCCTTTTCTCCTGTTAATCTGTCTGTCAGTTTAATTTGCAGGTCTTAGTTACTGAACCTAAGAGGGTAGAGGGCAATTCTTTTCCTCCCCACACAGGTTAACAATTTCCTTGCATTTACCAGTTTATTATAAAGGATACAACTCTCCTGAGATGCACAGGGCGAGGTGCTGGGGGAAGAGTGCAGAGCAACCATGCTTCTCCAAGTGTGCTACCCTCCCAGCACATCACTGAGCTCACCTGGAAGCTCTCCAAAGTTTGATATTCAAGAGTTTTTATAGAGCTCAATTTCCAGCCCCTCCCTGGAGAGGTTGGTGGGTGGGGCTGAAAGTTCCAACTCTTAATCACTTGATCTTTCTGGTGACCAGCCCACTCTGAGGCTATTGGGAGGCCCCACCCTAAGACACCTCATTAGCATACATAGGTGTGATTAAAGGGGGCTTATAACAAAAGACACTCCTATCACTCAGGAAATTCCAGCATTTCAGGAGCACTGTGCCAGGACTGGAAACAAAGGCCAAATATGTATTTTTATTATATCCCAGTAGGATATGTAGGTCTAGAGCTCAGAAGAGGAGGGCCCCAGACTAAGATTTAAGGGCCAGGTGGATGATAAGCCTAGAAAGGGGATAGAGAATGAGCAGCCAGAAGGGGCGAAGGAAATGGGGGAAAGTACTTCCTCAGAAGCCACAGGAAGACTTCAGAAGCAGGAGAGGGAAGCACCCCACTTGGGGCCGCAGGGACTTTGGGATCCTCTCTCTTACTCCTTGAAAGGTGTGGGCACAATAGGTAGTCTCTGCTCCACCCTGCACCTCTGCTCTAGTACACTGGGTGGGACAGATGTCTTCTCTCCCAACCTCACTGTCCTGAACTGCCACCCAGACAGGACCCATGGCTTCTCTCCCTGGATCTGGATCCCTGAAGTCAATCGTTAAATGATCCAGCATGCAAAATAACCTTTTGAAATCTAGCCCACATAGTCCATCCCCCTGAAATATGTTTAGTACTACTTCATATATCTGTGCCTCAGCTGCCAGGACATTTAATCAAGCCATTCCGGGGCTCCTTGCTTTACCATCAGTCTGGTAACCTATTGCTGCAAAAAACCACCCCTACAAGTAGTTGCTTATTAAAACAACAGCATTTATTTTATGCATGAACCTGCAAGATGGGCAGGGTTCTCCCAGGGACCGCTTACCTCTTGTTCATTGGCAGCGGCTTGAAGGCTGAGGCTAGGATCACCCCCTTCCTGGAGCTGATGCTTGGCCTGGGATGGTTAGACAGCTAGGGCTGGAACCCCTGGAGATCTCCAAGCATCTCTATGTAACCTCCAGCAGAGTGGCTTCAGGTCAGCCAGATTTGTTTGCTCAGGGAGAGAGTGAGAGAGAAGCTGAATCACTTTATGGCCTAATCTCAGAATTCTCTCAGTGTCTTTTCTGCCATATTCTGTTCCTTAGAGGTGAGTCACTAAGGCTGACATATTCAAGGGGAGAATTCGATTCCACCTGTTCATAGAGTTGTGTCCAAGGAACTGCAGGTGTGTTTTAATAACACAGTACTATGATAGAGTGGACAAATTAGAAACGACTCAAGAGAGTTCAGCTAGTTTGTAACTGGAATTTTTCAGATGTGCAAGCTGACTCAAAAGGGAAAATACAGTTGCTCAAACTTTTCTCTCAAGATGACAAGAAATGAGCTGGAATAAAAAGGTCCTTTTCGTGCTTAGTCTTTGAAGACTGTGCCTCAGAATTGAGACTTTTTTCTAAAGATAATATTCCTTGGGTATCATTGGTTTACTTTTTAGATAGTTCAACTGGTTGGTATATAAGCTGATATCATTTTTTTCAGGTCAGATGGGTAATGTGCCGATGTCACAGTAAGGTTTGAGGGAGGCACATGTCATGCAAATTCACGAACACCCAATCATCATGCTTATGAACTACAAAAGGATCTATAGGTTGATATTATTTACAAAATATGAAACCACTGAGGGGATCAAAACATACTACCCCAAAATACACTACTTTGCATTTTTCTTGATCTGTTTGAAATTCTGTAACAGAAAAAACATACACTGTGTGGCTTATAATCAACTAACATTTATTTCTCACAACTCTGGAGACTGAGAAGTCCAAGATCAAGGTACAGGCAGATTTGGTGTCAGGTGAGAGCCTCCTTCCTAGATGGCTCTCTTCTCATGTCCTCAATGTAAGGGGACCAGGGAGCTTTCTTTGTCCTCTTCTGTAAGGGCACTAATTCCATTCATAAGGTCTTCATCCTCATGACCTAACCACCTCCCATAGGCCCTGCCATCACACTGGGGGACAGACTTCAACATATGAATTTGGAGGGGACACAAACACTCAGACCGTAGCAGACATTATCATTAATTTTGAGCTGAAGGTAATTGGGAAACAGCACATGAAGGAAGGGCTCTCTGCCCCCATCCTTTCTACCTAAAAACAGGGCATAAATTTCCTATGAGAAAAGTTCCCTCCCTGAACCAGGAAGAGGAGAACATTCTTGTCACCTGAGACTGAGTTGACACCAACATGAATCTGTACAAACAAACCTCCTAAAATAGCCTTTATCTTCCATTAGTTTCCCCTGTATATTTCCTAGCCACTTTCCCACAATTTGCCATTATGATATAAGGAGTCATAGGAAATACATATTTGGTCATGCAGATGACCAAATATGTATTTCACAGGTGTATTTGATCTTCATCCACAGTTCCTAAAAACACTGCAGTCTTAAAGGTGAAATGGGTGTCTTTGTCATGTTAATGACAGACTTACAGACACCACCCAAGGGCAGGGGCTGGAAGCTGTATCAGCTAATGGCCAGTGATTTAGTCAGTCATAACTACCAGTGAAACCCTAAAAAAAAAATACCTGAGAAGAGGTTATTGCTCTCTTTCATCCTGCTTCTCTCTGGAAGAGAGATCTTCCACACTTGGGGAATCAGAACAGGTCCACGTGCTACAGAGCCAGGCCCCTAGCTACATGAGGATAGAAACTCCTTTTTTTGGGTTCTTGGCCTATGTATCTCTTCATCTTGCTGTTAATTTGCATCATTTATGATATCCTTTATTACACTGGTAAAAGTAAGTGTTTTCCTGAATTCTGTGAGCCTTCTTGTAAATTAATCAAACCCAAGGGGGAGGTCCTTGGAACCTTCAATATGTAGCCAGTTGGTCAGAAGCACAGGTAACTGCCTGGGGCTTGTGACTGGCATCTGGAGTGGGGTGTGTGTGTGTGTGTGTGTGTGCAGAGTGCAGTCTTATAGGATAGATCCCTTAACCTGGGGAATCTGATTCTGTCTCTGGGCAGATAGCACCAGAATTGAGTTGAGTTCTTCGACACACTGCTGGTGTTTGAGAATCGCTTGGTGTTTGTGGGTAAAATTGTAATATTTCCAGAATCTATTGCCTGGCTTTAGTGCATCTGCATATCAACAGGCATTCCTCAGTGGTGGAGAAAGTTTCATCTCCCTATCAATTGGTAATTACCTGGGCTTCTGAGGGCTTATCTGAACCTGAGAGGTTAGGTAAGGGCACTAATTCCATTCATAAGGTCTTCATCCTCATAGATAGACCACAATAGAACTTGCTTGCTTCTGCCCAGAAAGGAAAGAGATGGCCCTGGACTGCAGTTTATAAGCAATAAACGGGTTTTAAACTTTATTTCTGCCATTGACTGATTTTGGTTTTAGAGGTATTTTGTCCTGGGATTTCCTCTCCCTGGAGTTACATCTGGAAATACTCGGCAGGATCTCTGAACCTGAAATCTGTCAAAATGGGTGTGACCTATGGGAGGGCTGCCCCTAGAAATGGTGGGGAGATGCCTGGAACCACCCCCAACCGTGGATGGTGGGGAGGCCCCAGTGGGTGCAGAGGCAGAGGGTGAAGCTTCACTTGTTATCATCCCCCCAGCTGTAGGGCTGCCAATTTGGGAACCCCTAGTGGGGACTTGGTCTAGGGTAAAGTACCTCCTAGAGAAGTGGGGCCTTCCCCAGAACTGGGGAAGGGTGGAAACACCAGAAGCTGCATAAGTAGTCCCCCATGAGTTGGAAGACTGCTTGGAGACCTTAGGAGGTCGTGTAGTGGCTGGCATTGTAGGGTCTCCTTTCATCAAAATAGTGGAAGTTGTTATACAGGAGAAAGAGAGGGTTAGCGAGAAGACAGGGACTTAGGCAGGAGAGAGACTCACTTCAGCGTCGCTTGGAGGAACTGGGCAATAACCTATGGGATGCCATTAAAGAAGAGAGAGTTACTAAAAAGGCAGGTCATGCTTCTAGAAGATTCCTTAGTAGCCACAGGGGGGTGAGGCAGCAGGAAAAGCCACATTGCAGGAGGCCATGGGGGAGGGGGAGGAAAGAGTGGTGCCTTCAGCCCCAAAGATGGAGGAGGACCTGGCAGGAGAAGAGGGGGAGGCAGGGCCACGGGCCAATCTGCTACCCAGGCCACCACTGAATGTACCATCCTCTCCTGTTTTAAAGGTGTGGCTGTAAAGAAAATAAAAATGAAACAACCGCACACTCCTCAGGGGGAGGAGCTGCCCCTACCCAGGTTGTGGAGCATGCCATGCTCCACCTCTATACCCAGGGTGAGCTGGTGGACATGAGCGTCCAGTGTAGGCAGAAGCCATTGGAGTCTTTGCCTACATGGCTCTCACATCTATGGGATATGGGGTGGAAAACATTGTTATCTTGGGTACTGAGATGAGTAGAACGTGTTCCTTGATGACTCATCCTTCCCCCTGTCAGCAGTTGCAAAATGCCCATCAAACCTCAGGGAATCAGACACTCTTGGAATGACTGACAGCTGCCATCAGGGTAGTTTGGCCTAATCAGGGAGATTTACCATATTTACCCACTAGCTGGAAAGAACTCCAACATGTGCTGCAGGAACTGGGTATGAAAAACATCATCTATAATATGGACATCCAGGGTCCCAGTGAGGAGGTTTTCACTGTACGAATGAGAAACCTGGTGCTGCATACAGCACCCACATCTCTCTTTGGGTCCCTAGTGAATACTCTTGCCCCCACATAGGGCAACCCATAAGGGAGGCTATTCATACTTTAGCAGATCTGGGGGAGGTTGAAACAATAAGAGCACAGAAGGAAGTAGTGTCTACAACTGAAAGGAGAGGTATAAAAGGCCCCGTGAAGGTCTCGAGGACCCAGATGTGCGTTGATTTGATAAAGTCTGGGGTAGTGAAAGAAACACTTGATGGGCAGCCCAATAGGATCTTGTTAGAACTGTGGCACCAAATAAAGCCAGAGCAGCAGTTCCAGCCATTCAGGTCCAGGACATGGAAACTGGAGTCAAGGCCTCATGTCTGGGCTGTGTCCCTGCAAAACTTCAATGGAGACAGTACTCAGGATTCACCTGAGCCCTCACCCCCACAGGAGGATGATTGAGGATTGCAGTTTGACTGAGGGGGATGTCAAGAGACGTTGGGGGACATGGTGAGAACCAAAGGCCACAAATAGAATTATCAACTAATTGGACCCCTGTGAATGTACAATGTGTCCTGGCGCTGGTAGACACAGGAGCTGAGTGTTCTCTGACTTATGGCGACCTTGAGCATTTTCCCAGGACCCCTGCTTTGATAAATGGCTATGGGGATAAGGTAATTATTGTGAAGAAAACCCAAATTCCATTGGGGATAGGGCATTTTTCCCCTAAAGGAATATACTGTGTACATTTCTCCCATCCTTGAATATATTTTGGGGATAGGTCTCCTGCAGGGCCTGTGGTTGCAGACCACTGCAGGTGAGTTCAGAGTGAGGGAATGTGTGGTAAAGGCAGTTCTGAGGTGACATGCTAAGTACCGATCTGTAGCTCTGCCTGTACCTTGGCTGGTGACAAATACTAAGCAGTATAAGTTGCCTGGGGGGCACAAGGAAATTAGAGATATTCTCAAGGTTGGAGAAGATGGGCATCATAAAGCCCATTCATAGTCCTTTAATTCCCCAGGGTGGCCAGTGAAAAAGCCAGACAGCTTCTGGCATATGACCATGGACTACAGGGAATTGAATAAAGTCACACCCCCTTTGCATGCTGCTGCTACTCTATAACAGACAGTCTGGACACCCTCAGCCATGAACTGGGACTGTATCATTATGTAGTAGACTTTGCTAATGCTTCTTCTCTATTGATGTAGCACAGGAAAGCCAGGAACAGTTTGCCCTCACATGGGAAGGCCGGCAGTGAACATTCACTGTCCTTCCACAGGGACACCTCCACAGTCCCACCATCTGTCACAGACTTGTAGCCCAGGTCTTGGCCACATGGAAGAAACCACAAATAGTGTGGTTATATCACTATGTTCATGATATTATGCTCACATCTGATTCTCTTTCAGATTTAGAAGGGGCAGTTCCTAGACTGCTGTAACATCTACAGGAAAAAGGATGGGCTGTGAACAGCACCAAGGTTCAGGGACCTGGTTTGTCTGTAAAATTCTTGGGGGTTGTCTGGTCGGGTAAAACTAAAGATATTCCTGAAGCAATAATAGACAAAGTCCAGGCTTTCCCCACGCCTACCACTGTGCCAGTCTTACAAGAGTTTTTGTATCTTTTGGGGGTACTGAAAAGTGTTTATCCTACACTTGGCACAAATTCTGAAGCCCTTATACTGGTTGGTATGAATGAGCATCAGGTGAGACGGGGATGAGACACGTGCAGCTGCTTTTACTGCTGCCAAGCAGACAGTCAAGGTCATAAAGGCCTTGAAATGTAATGGACTCAAGGCCCTGTGAACTAGATGTTCATGTACCCAAAGATGGTTATGGAGGGGGCCTTCGGCAGCGGCTTGAACGGACACGCCAATCTGTTGGATTATGGTCAAAATTACGGAAAGGAGCAGAGGTCTGGTAAACCTTGATAGAGAAGCAACTGGCTGCTGTGTACCACGCCTTGCTGGCTATGGAGCCCATCGCCCGAACAGCTCCAACCAAGGTAATAACTACCTGTCCCATTGTGGGGGGGTGCGAGACTGGACCCAAAGGCCACAGAGTGGTGTGGCATAGATGCCTACACTGGCCAAATGGGGAGCATTTTCTCAGCAGTGCAGCACCCTCTCTACTAGCTCCTTCAGTGGAGAACTCCAATGCTTATTGGGGTCAGTGACCTATACCAGTGGAAAGCAGGAAGGACTTGCTTTTGAGCCATTGGTAGCTGAGAGTTCTTATCATGAGGAAAAGCCCCTATGTCTAAAGATGCTTGGTATACAGATGGCACCAGTCATGGGCCGCTCCTGAAGTGGAGGGCTGTGGCTTTCCATCCTAAGACTGAGACAATATGAATGGAAGATTGAGAGGGGAAGAGCAGCCAATGGGTTGAGTTGCAGGCAGTATGGCTCATTATTATCTAGGAGTCCTCCCCCATAACTGTCTGCACCAAAAGCTGGGCCATCTATTGGGGCTTGACCCTGTGACTATCAGCATAGTACTATGCCAACTAGATGGTTGTTCACTGGCTCCTTTGAGGGCAAGAGTTGTGACAAGATCTATGGGACTCTGGTCAGACTAATACTGTTACTGTATATCATGTGACTGGCCATTTGCTTTTGGTGTCCCCAGTGAATGATGAGCTCAGATGGAGTGTCTTGTGTGCTCTAAGAGGAACTTACACCAAGTCCCACAGCAACATGGGACAATAATAAGGGGGCCAATGCCCCTTGTCAGGCGGCAGACAGACTGTATTGGGCCTCTGTCCATATCAGAAGGATATCAGTATGCCATGACTTGTGTGGACACGACTACTGGATTATTGGTTTATTTTCCTGCACTTTGTGCAGATCAGCAAACTACCAAGAGAGGCCTAGAGTGCCTCTTTGCAGCCTATGGCCGGCCGCAGGTGACTGAGAGTGATCAAGGCACCCCCTTTACTGGACATGTGTTACAAGGATGGGTGCAGCAACTAGGAATAAAGTGGAAGTTTCATGTACCATATAGCCCTACTGGGGCAGGCATGATAGAGAGGTACAAGGGTTTGTTGAAATCTGCCCTGAAGTCGGACACCAAGAGTCTAAGGGCTGGTCAGTTTGCTTATGGACAAGGCTGTGGCGTTTGAATGAGAAGACCTGAAAAGGAGCCTTGAGCCCCATGGATATGCTCACACACTTTGCTGCCTCTCCTATACAACTGTATGTGCAAACCAAAGAGGAGTTATTGAGGCCAGGATATGGCCAGCAGAGCAGCATCCTGCTGCCAGCCCCACTGCATTAAGGCCTGGAGACACTGTTGAGTGGATGTGGCCCTGGATGTTTCGACACATGGACCAGCGATGGCTGGCCCTCCTGGCACCTTGGGGAAAAGGCCTGGAAGCTGGCCTCCTGTGTATTCCTGGAGTAACAACAGTGTCCCCAAAGTTCATGTAAGTGTATCCCAAACATCTAGGAGGTAAGAGCATCTTATGGGGAAGTTTTATCTTTATGGCCAGTGCATGTACCTTCCATAGCCTGTATATTGACCCATCTGTACCTCCCACAGGGAGGGGGTGAAAGTCTGGTATCCTAGACCAGGACGAGATCCCATTGCTGCCACTGTCCTATCACAGGGCCACTCTCTTGCATGCATCCTACACAATGGCCAAGATTTACCTTTGCTGGTGTCATTAAAACATGTATCTCATCGCCCTTAAGGTTATTTTCTTCTACAGTGCCTGTGACCTGGATGCACCTCCTGGCTTCAATTGCCACGAGATGATTACTCTGAACTCTCTACCTCTTCAAATACCGCCTGCCTGTGGGATGGGTGAGCTGTGAACTTAATTTGCATGAGACTTTGAACCTAGCTGAATCCTCCAGCTTGAGGATTATCATGATTTTATTGCTGTTGCTACTGTAGGTCATTAGTCTGGTCACAATACTCTGGTTTTCTCACCCAGGGACCACTGCAGAAGAGGGGGAATGAGTGGATTGTAAGGTGAGATTTGTTGAGGGCTGGCCTATGAGTAAACTTGTAATATTTCCAGAATGTCTCGCCTGGCTTTAGTGCATCGGCATATCAACAGGTGTTTCCAAGGAGTGGAGAGAAGTAGTTCATCTCCAGGTAATCATTGGGTAATTACCTGCATGACCAAGAGCTTATCTGAACCTGAGAGGTTAGGGGAAGGTCTTGCTTGCTTCTGCATGAGCAGGGAAGAGATGTCCCTGGACTGCAGTTTGTAATTAATAAACAGGTTTTAAACTTTATTTCTCCCGTTGACTGATTTTGGTTTTAGAGGTAGTTTTCCCTGGGATTTCCTCTCTCCAGAGTAAACATGATGTGTATGGGAAGCACACACACACATTGGAATCGGGTCCTGAAACCCAAAAGGAGTTGGACTCTTACTACTACGTACTATTGCTGTATAACAACTATTATTGTTGTTGTATATGTAAAAAAGCACAGACCCCATTTTCCTTTGTCTTGTCATATCCACACAACTTATCATTCTTTTGTTAAAATGATATATAAGCTCTTGGGCCTGTTTCTTTGGGTTTCATTTATTACATTTGGGGGACTCAATGTACATGTGAAACTATTAAAATGAAATAAAATTTGTATGCTTTTCTCTTGTTAATTTGTCTTTTGTCAATTTAATTTTTAGGCCCAATCACAGAACCTAAGATGATAGAGTAAAACCCATTCCTTCCCAACACTATATATGATATGTCAGAGTATTTAAAAAAATATTAAAATTTTAAAGTATTTTTTAAAATCAGAAACATTTTATAAACATGTCCCCTAACTCTTCTTCAGCTTTTTGAAAGAGATGCACTTGATTAACTTAAAGTCACAGCAATTTTTCAGGGGTTTAAATGCAACAATGGAAACATCTAAGAAAAATGCCTTGTAACTTGAAGGGATCAAATTTTATAGCACCTTAGGCCCTACTTATCAACACAGCTGAAATATGGCAATGAAATAAACTCACAATGAATTTGAAAAAACAATACCTTGCTTGCCTAGTTCATTTTTCTTTCCTACGTGTGCCTTCTAAGAGAAATCAAGGAAATTTAGGAGGTCTTAATACAACTGACTTGCTTCAAAAATGGAGAAAATAAAGCCAGGCAAGATTCAGATGATTTGCTTAACCAAAGTCCTCCAGCCACCCAGAAGAGCTAGGACTGGAATGACATTAGTACAGCTAATGCACTTGTCACTATGTGCTAAAAACCTGTTACAGCACATTGCATGTCGTCCCATGGTGCTAAAAACCTGTTACAACACATTGCATGTCGTCTCATGGTGCTAAAAACCTGTTACAGCACATTGCATGTCGTCCCATGGTCCAGTGGGACAATTACTGTTCGGTCCAGTAGTAGGTCTTGGAGGCCTAAGCAGTAAACTGCTGAACCAGGATTTGCACTTCCCTGTGTCTGGCACAGTCCATTGTCTGAGTCGTAGCCCTCTCTGGAATCCCACTGAAGACAAGTCAAGCTTTCAGCTTTTTAAAAAAAGTCACCAAGTCAGAGGCAGACTTCTCACCTTTCTATAGGGATAAGGAGTTAATAGGAAAGCTTAACAGCAGATTTCTCTTTTTAAAAAATTCTTAGTTTCTTTAGCTTTTCCATTTCACTGAGTTTTACTTATGTTTCTGATCATCAGGTGTCAACATAATTTGCATAATATGTTCTCAGTATAATTTGTAAGTTTCCTAGAGCTGATTGCCTGAATTCTTTCCAAAATAACAGTCATTTAAACTTTGCTTTTTAGAGAGACCACTTGAATCTAATTGACTTCCTCTCCAATAACACTTCAAATTTTAGTATAACTTTTATTCTCATATAGATTTTATGCCACTTTTAAGTCATTTCACTTATAGTTAGTAATTTTTCTGACTTTGGATGACCGTAAATACCAACCATCATTAAAAAGCATAAAAAAATGTGTAACCATTTAAGTCCTCACTATATGGGACATATTCTAATGGGAGGGCAGGAGGAAACGCTGGGATGCAGACAAGTCATCATCTCCTACTGCGGCACATCTGGGCAGCCTGTCGCTGCTGGGAGGGGGACCTTTGTTTGCCTTCTCAGCCTTTTTGTCCACAGAGCGTGCCCGCTTGATTTCTGTGCGACACAGACCCAAGGGCTCAGGAGAAGCGTAGGTCTGACATGTTTCTTTGAAGGGAGGAAGGAGGAGGTCTTGCCTGTCCTGTGTTCTCACTTTGTGCAGGAGACAGGGTCTCCTTATCAGACCCTAGGGCAGCCTGTGAGGCAGTGTGGGGGGCACAGGCCAGCCTGTCCAGCAGACACACCCCCTTCTTCCCTTCTGGCAGGTACCCCCCTCCCTGACACCTCCTCTCTGTCAGGTGAGCCTCTGTCTGATCCAGGAGGAGCCCCCTCGCTGCCCATCACTGGTTCAGGAATGAGCAAGTGACCCAGCCAGGAAGATGGGGAGTGGGAGTGGGGTGTCTGAGAAGAAGCTTCTGAGCGACGTTTCCTTTTTCCCAAGATCAAACGAGAGAAGGTGCATTCTCACGTGTCCCCTGAACATCGCTGCAGCACCTGCAACAGTGGCAGCCACCTTGCTTCCATCAGAGGCCAGGCGAATGCTGAGCCTGGGAAATGGAAGGTCCTCGGTTGGTCGTGTGATCCAGCTCCTCTAGCTGATGTTTTCCACGCAAGGGCGACTGCCACTATGAGCAAGTTGAGTCTTCGCTGTGACCGCGGCAAACACTCTAAAATCTTTACCATCCCTGAGCCCTACCTTCAAAATGCTACCAGCAGCCCCAGGGATTGTGACAACCAACCAACCCATCTGACCCCTCCCCCACTGAGAGCCCTGACGCTCTGTCTCTGGATCTCTTACCGTGTGAAATAAAGACACAAACTTCTGATGTCAGTCAGTTTGGTTGGGCTTTCTGCTGCTTGCAGCCCAGAGTGTCCCAACAGGAAGACATTATTAAAATGATGATTTTGAAAGAAAGAATAAATTGAGCCTCAAAAGGGTGGCAGAATGTGCCGAATGCTAGCAATGCAGGGCCAGCCCTGGCTGCAGGTGACCCCAAGGCTCGGCTGCCTCCTCCCCGTCTTCTTTCCCTCCCGACATATGGAAGTTACTCTCAACTTGACTATTCTGTTTTTTCTCCTTCTCGTCAACTTCCTCCAAAAGAACAAACCTGGTGGTTTTCACCAGTGGGGAAAAAGTGAAACACAAAAAAAGAAAGGATGGAATATTTATGTGGAAAAAAAATTAACAAATACAAAACCTCTATCTGCTTGTCTTTGCATGGTGTATTTCTGGAAAGATCCTGTTAACAGGAATTACATCTGGGGGGTCAGACAGGGACTGTGAGGTGGGAGGAAAATTTACTTTCCTTTAACACTGTTTGAATTCTTTATCTTTTGCAAGCATCTTCCCATTGTATTAAATAGTAAAATGTAAAAAGTTCTTGTAGTTAAGTTTCATGTTATGTATATTTTATGATGATCTTAAAAATAAAAAATGCAGTCATAGGATTCATCATTTAAATGATTGAATTAATTACAACACTAGATCTTCCCTCTCCTGGGCTACCTTTGGCCACCTGGCCTGATTTCTGTGCCTGTTTTTCCTTACATTATAGTGGGTCCATCCTTTTCTTACCCACATTACTGTTCCTTGGCAGGCATGACTTTTTTTGGTCCTTTTGCACAGCCCTGATGGAGGAATCTCACCTCATCACTACTTTGGCACAACCATATACACTTACCCGGTGGGGTCCAAACTCCTGACACACTCTGACTCCAACCAATTTTCCATCCCCTGTCCTCTATTTCCTTTAAGAAATTATTTTCCACCAAGCTCCCCTAGCACCATCCCTGCGCTGATGAGAGAGAAGAGAGCAGGGACCCAGGCCCTTTGCTCCAAATCTAGTAGATAAACTGCAGTTTAACCTGCTTACATATTAGGGTTCCCCAATATTTTGTTTGGGAGAAGAGTTCCCCAGCAAACAGCCTCACCATCATCACCACCCTAAAGCAGTGCTCTGCAGAAACTGCCTCCAAAACCTCTTTCCTTAAGAGTACTTGTGCTTTCCTTTTAATTAATTATTTATTTATTTATTTTTATTTTGGTATCATTAATATACAATTACATGAGCAACATTGTGGTTACTAGATTCCCCCCGTTATCAAGTCCCCACCACATACTCCATTACAGTCACTGTCCATCAGTGTAGTAAGATGCTATGGAGTCACTACTTGTCTTTGTGCTATACTGCCTTCCCCGGGCCCGGCCCCTTACATTATGTCTGCTGGTTGTAATGCTCCTTTTTCCCCTTACCCCTCCCTTCCCACCCATCCTCCCCAGTCCTTTTCCCTTTGGTAACTGTTAGTCCATTCTTGGGTTCTGTGATTCTGCTGCTGTTTTGTTCCTTCATATTTTCCTTTGTTCTTATACTCCACAGATGAGGGAAATCATTTGGTACTTGTCTTTCTCCGCCTGGCTTATTTCACTGAGCATAATACCCTCCAGCTCCATCCATGTTGTTGCAAATGGTAGGATTTGTTTTCTTCTCATGGCTGAATAATATTCCATTGTGTATATGTACCACATCTTCTTTATCCATTCATCTACTGATGGACACTTAGGTTGCTTCCATTTCTTGACTATTGTAAATAGCGCTGTGATAAATATAGGGGTACATATGTCTTCTTCAAACTGGGCTGCTGAATTCTTAGGGTAAATTCCTAGGAGTGGAATTCCTGGGTCAAATGGTATTTCTATTTTGAGTTTTTTGAGGAACCTCCATACTGCTTTCCACAATGTTTGAACTAATTTACATTCCCACCAGCAGTGTAGGAGGGTTCCCCTTTCTCCACAATCTCGCCAACATTTGTTGGTGTTTGTCCTTTGGAAGGTGGTCATCCTTACTGGTGTGAGTTGATATTTCATTGTGGCTTTAATTTACATTTCTCTGATTATTAGCAAAGTGGAGCATCTTTTCATGTGCCTGTTGGCCATCTGAATTTCTTCTTTGGAGAACTGTCTGTTCAGATCCTCTGCCCATTTTTTAATTGGATTATTTGCTTTTTGTTTTTTGAGGTGTGTGAGCTCTTTGTATATTTTGGATGCCAGTCCCTTATTGGATATGTCATTTATGTATATGTTTTCCCATACTGTAGGATGCATTTTTGTTATGCCGATGGTGTCCTTTGCTGTACAGAAGCTTTTTAGTTTGATATAGTCCCATTTGTTCATTTTTGCTCTTGTTTCCCTTGCCTGTGGAGATATGTTCATGAAGAAGTTGTTCAATATTCAAGGGAGTTTTGTCTATGTTGTCTTCTAAGAGTTTTATGGTTTCCTGACTTACATTCAGGTCTTTGATCCATTTTGAGTTTACTTTTAGACAGTAATCCAGTTTCATTCTCTTACATGTAGCTGTCCAGTTTTGTGAACATGAGCTGTTGAAGAGGTTGTCATTTCCCATTGTATATCCATGGCTTCTTTATCATATATTTGTTGACCATATATGATTGGGTTGATATCTGAACTCTCTATTCTGTTCCACTGGTCTTTGGGTCTCTTCTTGTGCCAGTATCAAATTCTCTTGATTACTGTGGCTTTGTAGTAGAGCTTGAAGTCAGGGAGCATAATTCCCCCTCCTTTATTCTTCCTTCTCAGGATTGCTTTTGCTATTTAGGGTCTTTTGTGGTTCCATATGAATCTTAGAACTATTTGTCCCAGTTCATTGAAGTATGCTGTCAGTATTTTGATAGAGATTGCATTGAATCTGTAGATTGCTTTAGGCAGGATGGCCATTCTGACAATATTAATTCTTCCTACCCAAGAGCATGGGATGAATTTCCATTTATTAGTGTCCTCTTTAATTTCTCTTTAGAGTGCCTTTTAGTTTTCAGGGTATAGGTCTTTCACTTCCTTGGTTAGGTTTATTCCTAGGTATTTTATTATTTTTGTTGCAGTTGTGAATGGAATTGTGTTTCTGATTTCTCTTTCTGCTAGCTCATCATTAGTGTATAGTAATGCAACAGATTTCTGTGTATTAATTTTATATCCTGCAACTTTGATTACTTTAGCTGTTAGTTCTACTAGTTTTAGAGTGGATTCTTCAGGGTTTTTTATGTACAATATCATGTCATCTGCAACAGTGACAGTTTGGCATCTTCCTTACCAATCTGGATGCCTTTTATTTCTTTGTGTTGTCTGATTGCCATGGTTATGACCTCCAGTACTATGTTGAATAAAAGTGGGGAGAGTGAGCATCCCTATCTTGTTCCTGATCTTAGGGGTAAAGCTTTCAGCTTCTTGCTGTTAAGTATGATGTTGGCTGTGGGTTTGTCATATATGGCCTTTATTATGTTGAGGTACTTGCCTTCTATACCCATTTTGTTGAGAGTTTTTATCATGAATGGATGTTGAATTTTGTTGAATGCTTTCTCAGCATCTATGGAGATGATCATGTGGTTTTTATCCTTTTTTTTTGATGTGGTGGATGATGTTGATGGATTTTCTAATGTTGTACCATCCTTGCATCCCTGGGATGAATCCACTAGATCATGTTGTATGATCCTCTTGATGTATTTTTGAATTTGGTTTGCTGATATTTTGTTGAGTATTTTTCCATCTATGTTCATCAGGGATATTGGTCTGTAGTTTTCTTTTTTTGTGGTGTCTGATTGGTTTTGTTATTAGGATGATGCTGGCTTCATAGAATGAATTTGGAAGTATTCTCTCCTCTTCTACTTTTTGGAAAACTTTAAGGAGAATGGATATTATGTCTTCTCTAAATATCTGATAAAATTCAGTGGTGAATACATCTGGTCTGGGAGTTTTGTTCTTGGGTAGTTTTTTGATTACCAATTCAATTTCTTTGCTGGTAATTGGTCTGTTTAGATTTTCTGTTTCTTCCTGCGTCAGTCTTGGAAGGTTTTATTTTTCTAGAAAGTGTCCATATCTTCTAAGTTATCCAGTTTGCTAGCAGAGATTTTTATAGTATTCTCTAATAATTCTTTGTATTTCTGTGGTGTCTGTAGTGATTTTTCCCTCCTCATTTCTGATTCTGTTTATGTGTGTAGATTTTCTTTTTTTTTCTTAATAAGTCTGGATAGGGGTTTATCTATTTTGTTTATTTTCTCAAAGAACCAGCTCTTGGTTTCATTAATTTTTTCTATTGTTTTATTCTTCTCTATTTTATTTATTTCTTCTCTGATTTTTATTGTGTCTCTCCTTCTGCTGACTCTGGGCCCATTTGTTCTTCTTTTTGCAGTTTCAATAATTCTGAATTTAGACTATTCATTTCAGATTGTTCTTCCTTCTTTAAATAAGCCTGGTTTGCTATGTACTCTCCTCTTAGAACTGCCTTCACTGTGTCCCACAGAAGTTGGGGCGTTGCACTGTTGTTTTGATTTGTCTCCATATATTGCTTGTTCTCTGTTTTAATTTGGTCATTGATTCATTGATTATTTAGGAGCATGTTGTTAAGCCTCCATGTGTTTGTGAGCCTTTTTGCTTTCTCTGTACAATTTATTACCAGTTTTATACCTTTGTGGTCTGAAAACTTGGTTGGTAGGATTTCAATCTTTTGGAATTTACTGATGCTCTTTTTGTGGCCTAGTATGTGATTTATTCTGGAAGTGTTCCATGTGCACTTGAGAAGAATGTGTATCCTGTTGCTTTTGGGTGTAGAGTTCAGTAGATGTCTGTTAGGTCCATCTGTTCTAGTGTGTTGTTCAGTGCCTCTGTATCCTTACTTATTTTCTGTCTGGTTGATCTGTACTTTGGAGTGAGTGGTGTGTTAAAGTCTCCTAAAATGAATACATTGCATCCTATTTCCTCCTTTAATCCTGTTAGTATTTGTATCACATATGCCAGTGCTCCTGTGTTGGGTGCATATATATTTATAATGATTATATCCTCTTGTTGAACTGACCCCTCTCTCATTATGTAATGTCCTTCTTTATCTCTTGTTATTTTCTTTGTTTTGAAGTCTATTTTGTCTGATAGAAGTACTGCAACACCTGCTTTTTTTCCCCTGTTGTTGATATGAAATATCTTTTTCCATCCCTTCACTTTTAGTCTGTGTATGTCTTTGGATTTGAGGTGAGTCTCTTGTAAGCAGCATATAAATGGGTCTTGCTTTTTTATCCATTCTATTACTCTGTGTCTTGATTGTTGCATTCAGTCCATTACATTTAGGGTGATTATTGACAGATATGTGCTTATTGCCATTGCAGGCTTTGGACTCATGATTACCAAATATTCATGGGAAGCCTCTTTAGTATCTAACCATCTAACTTAACTCACTTACTATGCTATTATAAACACAGTCTGATGATTCTTTGTTTCTCTCCCTTCTTTTTCTTCCTTCTCCACTCTTTATATGTTTGGTGTTTTATTCTGTACTCTTTGTGTTTCCACTGACAGATTATGTGGATAGCTGCTTTTATTTAGCATTTTGTTGTTATTTGGTTGGTCTACTTTCTTTGCAGTGGTTTATTTTCTCTGGTCACAGCTATTTAGCCTTAAGTATACTTCCATCTAGAGCAGTCCCTTTAAAATACACTGTAGAGATGGTTTGTGGGAGGTAATTTCCCTCAACTTTTGCTTATCTGAGAATTGTTTAATCCCTCCTTCAAATTTAAATGATAATCTTGCTGGATACAGTATTCTTGGTTTGAGGCCCTTCTGTTTCATTTCATTGACTATATCATGGCATTCCCTTCTGGCCTTTTAGTTTTCTGCTGAGAGGTCTGATGATAGCCTGATGGGTTTTCCTTTGTAGGTGATCTTTTTTCTCTCTCTGGCTGTTGTTAATACTCTGTCCTTGTCTTTGATATATTCCATTTTAATTATTCTATGTCTTGGTGTTGTCCTCCTTGGGTCCCTCGCATTGGGAGATCTGTGAACTTCCATGGTCTGAGAGACTATTTCCTTCTCCAGAGTGGGGAAATTTTCAGCAATTATTTCTCAAAGACACTTTCCATCCTTTTTTCTCTCTCTTCTTTTTCTGGTAAACCTCTAATGTGAATATTATTCCATTTGGATTGATCACACAGTTCTCTTAATATTCTTTCATTCCTAGAGATCTTTCTTTCTCTGTCTCAGCTTCTATTCCACCTCATCCAATCTGGTCTTAAAGCCTTCCATTGTTTGTTTCATTTCTGTTATCCTCCTCCTGAATTCATCCCTTAACTCTTGAATATTTCTCTGTAGGTCCATCAGCATGCTTATGAATTTTATTTTGAAATCTTTTTCAGGAAGATTGGTGATTTCAGTCTCAACATGCCCTCTCTCTGGCATTTGAGGGATTTGGGACTGAACAAAGTTCTTCTGCCTTTTCATGGCAATGTGAGTGGTCACTGGCAAGTGGCACATGTATCAGTTTGGAGAACAAAGTCCCTTCCTGCTTGCCAGTTGCCTTGCTATGTCCGCTGTCTGTGCCTGTCAACCATGTGCAGCGACCAGCCTCTGGGTTAATCCTCTGAGCTGCCATGGGCATGGTGGCCCTTGGGATGGCCTAGGCCCCTGTCAGGGGTTGCCAGCAAGCAGCATGTGTTCTGCTGTGAGAACGGAGCCCCTTCGTGTTTCCTGGATTCTGCGCCCATCTCCGCTGTCTGTGCTGGTCAACCATGCACACGGAGCAGCCTCTGCATTTATCATCTGAGCTGCCATGGATGGGGTGGCCCTTGGGACGGCCTAGGGCACTGGTGGGGTTTCCAGGTGAGTGGCGTGTGTTCTGCCATGAGAACAAAGCTCCTTCGTGCCTCCTGAACTCTGTGCCGGTCTCCACTCTCTGTGCTGGTCAACTGCATGTGGGAGGAGCCTCTGGGTCTGGGCCAGTTAGCCATGCACAGGGACAAGTCTCTATGTTAAGCTTTGTTGTTGCTGTAGGCAGGGCTGCTCCCTGGCCATTCTGCCATAATGGTGGGTCAGCCAGTTTTCTTGCAGTGCTGGCAGTGTGGGGGAAAGGAACAGAGGCTGTTTATCACTGTGAGGGTGTTTGGAGCTGCATTGCCACCCAGGGGTTCAGGGTGTCTGAAGTTCCTTAAAGTTCCCAGACTGCTGGGCTGAATGTGCCAGGATGATTTTGTCCACCTGTTAAACCCTTGTCTCTGTAAGACTTTTAAAGTGCTTTCTTTTCTTTTGTCCCAAGGCAGCCAGCTCTGGGAACCTGTTTGCAGTCTTAATTTCGGATTTTTATTTTCTACTCCTCTAATATCCAGTGCACCATGCAATGTGTGTCTATGCTCCTGGTGTAGATTACTAGGGCTGGTATATAGCAGTCCTGTGCTTCCATTCCCTCCCTGCTCTGATTCTTTTCCTCCAGCCAGTGAGCTGGGGTGAGGAGAATGCTCAGGTCCTGTCAGGTCATGGCTTTGTATCTACCCTTTTCCATGAGTTGTTGGGTTCTTGCATATGTAGCCTGCCTCATGTACTGTATTTTCTGTTCACTATTTTAGGAATAGTTGTATTTGCTGTATTTTCAAAATATATGTGGTTTTGGGAGATTTCTGCCACCCTACTTATGCTGCCATCTTGAGAATCTTTTTGACTTGTGCTTTTTTTTTTATCTCCTGGCGTGTCCTGCCCCCACCTCCAGGTGTTGAAATGACCTGGCCTTTAAGGCAATTTCCAAATTTAAACTTTTTACTGAGGTTTTTCTAGATCAGCCTAGTTAGTCATGAGGACTTCTGCTCAAGCACTAGAATCCCCTCACTCCCACCCACTACCACCCCAGGAACTGCCCGAGGCACTGCCTCCATGCCT
The DNA here is from genome assembly GCF_030020395.1 of Manis pentadactyla. Classification (NCBI taxonomy): domain Eukaryota; kingdom Metazoa; phylum Chordata; class Mammalia; order Pholidota; family Manidae; genus Manis; species Manis pentadactyla. Next base: position 63,935,032 of record NC_080034.1, read on the forward strand.
GGCCCTGTCTCCACTCCCAGCCTCTGCCCACCTGCTCTCCTCTCTCTTGATAACCTCTCTAAGTTCTCTTCTCTAGGCTCTTTCTCTGCTCTTAGCTCCAGGGCTCTTAGCACTTAGAACTCTTTTATAGCAATACCAGCAGTAAAGGCTTATTGCCAAAGGGTATGTAAGCATGTGCCTGCCGCAGTAGGCTAAGTATTACCTCATCACATGTACACAATGGTTATCAGGCGAGGATCCAGACCACAGAACTTCCATTTTCCCTGCAGCATGCCTCTGTAAAATTTGCAGGAATAAGGTATTTTAACTGCAATCTCTTAAGGCCACTTGTGTGAGGTGATGTTGGAGCGGCCAGTGGCACTTTTGGGATCCAGATGAAGGGGCCATAGATGGAGACACATTTTCTTTTAGTTTAATGCAATATGCTTAGGTGGTTTTCAGTGACTTGAATGCCTATCTAAGGTATTATTAGGTAGCTGGTGTCAGAATGACTTCCTGGATGTTTCTGTGGCCCATTCTGTCCACATAGCCAGCAGTGTGACAGGAAGGTACAAGGCCAGAGGCCACAGCACAACATGAAGGTGCTAGATGTCCCTGTGACAGGCACTCCCACAGGGCCCCAGGGGTCCTGCTTCTTGGTGTTCAGGCTGTAGGGGAGGAAAAAAACCTTTCTTTCTAACCTCATAGCTTCTGCAGCTGGGGCCCTGGAAATGAACCTGACAAGAGACAGATTAATAGGAGAAAAGAAAGCAGAGCTATTTACATGTGCAGAATGCATTGCCATGGGAGAAACTCTGTGATAAATTAAGTCAAAGGGTGGTTAGCACTTGTCTTTATGTGGTTAAAATTACAATATTTCCAGACTCTCTCACCTGGTCTTAGTGCATCTCCATATCAGTACGTGTTTCCAAGGCGTGGACAAAAGTAGTCTATCTCCATATCAATAGGTAATTACAAGGGGAAGGAGGGCATATCTAGACTGGAGAGGTCGGGTGAAGCCCCTTTATGCAGCTGGGTCCCAAGAGACACATGTGAGCAGAAGTAAATGACTATTTATAAGAAATAAATGGGTTTCTCCCACTTTATTTATTTGACTTATTTTGGTTTCAAAGGTAATTTGCCCTAGACTGGGAACATATTTTTGCCCAGAATTACATTTTATCTATCTTCTTAACAAAGAACAATAAATTTGTAGAGAAGTGGGGAGGAAAGGAGGTTTGGAGTTTTAAGAGTGGCAAACCTGGGAAGGTAAATATATAGGGGAAACTAATGGAATTTAAGTGTTGTTTTGGTAAGGTTTGTTATGTAGATTCTTCCAGTTCTATCTGAGCTAGTAAGAGTCTAAAGTCATCTCCAGTGATTAAGAGTCTATGAGTTGCCCTCCCTTAGGGAGAGGGAGATACCTTTTACAAATGAAAATGTACACGGTGTTTTATGCAGATAGGTGAAGGGCAGAGAGTTTTTTTTGTGTGTCTACTGTTTCTTAATTCTCTTCAGTTTAAAATAATTCTTATGCCAAAGTGGCATATTTTGGGGTGGAATATTCTGATCCCCTCCAACATTCTGTGTAATCCCCTGTGTAACTGGGCATGGGCAGGGCCTAGAGATTCCCTCCTCCTGACTAGTGATAGGATGTCACTTCTGTGAATAGGTCTTAACACTCTCTCCAACTCTCTTTTACTGACACTGAAGAAGCCAGCTGCCATGTTGTGGAGATGCTCTGGAGAGGCTCATATGGAAAGGGAAAAAAAGTTACGGTAATTATGTGAAATAGAATTTGTCAGATTCCTGTGTTTGTAGGCACAAACCTATAACACATCTTTTACAGCTGTGCTATAGGTGAAAGAAATTAATGGAGGTTTTCCAAATATTCATACAAAAATACAGGGGGAAAGGTATTATAGAGGCAATTAATCAAAAAATTATGTGTCGGTAAAACTGCAATATTTCCAGAATCTCTCACCTGGCTTTAGTGCATCTACATATCAATAGGTGTTTCCAAGGGGTGGAGAGAAGTATCCATTTACATATCAATAGGTTATTACAAGGGCATGCAAGTGTTTTTCTGGACCAGAAAGGCTGGGTGGAGTTCTCTTCTCCTGCAGCCCCATCAAGAGAGAGATGGGATGACTGCTTGTAAGAAATAGGCAGGTTTCTTAACTTTATTTCTCCATTTGACTGATTTCAGTTTCAGTGGTATTTTGCCCCAGGATTTTCCCCCCACAGTTACATTATGTTTTCTGGATTTTGTGGTGTTTGAAGTATAGGACAGGTATTTAAAATGCATACTTTGTTGTCACTTATTTTCTTCTTCTAAATAGAAGTATTTGTTTTCTGACCTGATTTTTACCTTTAATTTTGTAATCTTTTTCTTAAAGAGCCCCTTTCTCTACCCCCACTGCAATTATATCAGTTTTTCAGTCCCATATAACTGGGATAACTGGGATCTGTGCTTTCTTTTTCCCTGGTTCTGTTTTTATTTAAAATTTTGATGTTTTATTTCTCAGGGATTTCTTGTATTAATTTTGATTTTTAAAATACTGAATTAAAATGCTATTTACATTGATTGCTGAGTTTTTGGTGCTCCTTTCAATTTCATGCCCTAAGCAAGTGCCCAGCTTTCCTCACCTGAGTCCTGACCCTGCTTATTGGAAGTGGTTGGAAAGTAACCAGAGCACACTTCCTTTTTCAGCAACCCTTCCTGACTCCTTGGGTGAAAGTTTAATTTAATGTGGTTTTGAAAAATTTTAAAATATATATATATTAAATAAAAAATTGCACTGTATTTACAGTGTTGTAATATAGTATTACATTATAATATATATTGTATATATAGGACTATATGTAAATATATATAGTATATATGTATATGTATCTATATGTATACATATGTACATATATATGTGTGTATATATAGCCATATGCCTATATATGCACAGTTTCATTGAAAAGTTATCCAAAAAGCTAGTAGTAGAGCATGCTCTAGGGAAAAGCAAATAGGAATGACATAGATAAAACTTGCCTTAGAAAATGTGTTTTTACATTTTTAAGGAAAATCTTCCCAAGATAAAATATATTTTTTTCCTTATTACAAGAGCAATATATGTTCACTATGGAAAAATTAGAAAATATAAAGTAGGAAACAGAAAGCATAAATTTAATAATCTCATCATCCAGCAATAATCCTATACTTAATATCTTAGTGTTTGTCTTTTTCTATCTTCCCCATTTTCACTCCTGCAAACGTGGAGCATTTATGCCTGCTTCTCTGGCATGCTTCTTACCATTTACTGCCCTAGTTGGTTCTGACTTGTTTCAAGATCTTCTTCCCAATTAGTATATCTCTGCTTAGAAAACAGAGGCTGTGTCTTTTTTACTTTCCTGGAGTCTGAAAGTGTAAGCTTGGACTGAATTAAAGAGCTGGAGGACAGAATATCTGAGTTTAAACCCCAGCACCACAATTTTTGCAAGTTATATGACTTCTCTGAGCTTTCCCATGAGTTTTCTCATCTGTAAAATGGGATAATGTTTGTGCTCACTAACATGGAAAATCCATGCAATTTGCCCACCACAGAGCCCAGCATGTGCTGGTGCAAAATGATTGTTTTCTGCTATTACCTATTAGCATGTGCATTCACTAACACATATTTAGTGCATGCCTACTCTGTGCCAAACATTCTTCTGGGTACTGAGGACACAGCAGTCAACAGACAAATCCCTGCCTTCAAGAAGCTCACATTCTAGTGTCTGGTAGTAGGAGACAAACAATATACAAATAAATACATAAAACATGCAGCATAGCTGATATGATATGTGCTGGGGGGAATATACAACTTTGCACAAAGTAGGTCTTCGTTAGATGTGTTGATTTAGCTGCTTTCTTCCTCCTGGCCTCTCATCCTCAACTTTCTTTCTGACCCAAGGTCCCCTTTCCAGTGTGATTAGGTAATGGACACAGGGCTTAGACTCTCCGGACTGGTAGTGTAGACGTCACACAACCCATTCCAGGTGTATGACTGGGAATGGTTACAGCGCGTCATGCAACATTGTACCTATGCCATCGGGAGACACCACAGGTGTTTTGACGTGTGTTTTCTTCCGGATGATCACACTGTTGTACTCTAAAGTTTGCACTAGTCTGTGATCAATAGTTGCTGCTCTGTGAAGTCAGGACAGTAAACATTGGCCCTGGAGCCCTGTGTCAGGTGAGGAGTCCAGAGGCCTGGCTGCAGAGTGTTTATGGCCCTGGTGTCTCCTGTCCTAGATGTTTCTGGCCCAGCCCTGCCACAGAAACTTTTCTCTGTGTTGACCTATCCTCTGCAAACTCGCAAGCTATTGATGTCACATTTCAAACCCCACCAGGACCTCAACTAGAACCTCATGCACTGTTTGTGCATAAACGACACAATTGTAGGACAAACATCTGTTTGTAAATAAGCAGAAGAGCGAAGACAGGGTCAAAAAGTATGAGCCCAAGCCCAAAATAAATCACAGGGTGAGGAACTAGGATTTTTTTTAAAGGGAGAAAAAAAACTTAAGGGCATATTCAATATGTGACAAATGTAGGGTGTTCTTGTGAGACTTTAAATATGTGGGGGATTTAAATACCATGGCAGAGGGGTTGGGGTGAAGGCGATAAAGAGGTACAAAATCTGAATCATTATATAAATTAGCTCCTGGAATGGAAGTACAGCATAGAGAATACAGTCAATGATTCGGCAACATTTTTTTTATGCTGACAGATAGTAACTACACTAGTTGGAGTGAGCATTTCATAATGTAGATAACTGTCAAATCACTGTGGTGTATACTTGAAACCAATATAATATTGTATATCAACTATACTTTAATAAAAAAAACTTAGAGCATATCCAACATGTGATAAATATAGGGTGTTCTTGTGAGACTCTAAATATGTGGATGTAGTTACTGTAATATTCTCATATCCAAGCATCAGCATATTAGTTCATACAAATTTTAAGCTCTTATACTGTATATTCATACTTAATAATTTCATTATTCCATTATTATGATGGTTAAAATTCCTCAATACATATTGTTTGCTACAAATTAGCACTGGATTTGTTTTAATACTGCTTACTTTGTGTGTATTGGTAAAGCTTAAATTGGGTAAAATTTGCAATTTTTCCTTTTTCCAAATGTAGTTTTCCATAGGAAAACAAATACATAAATTGGTCTATATGGTAGTCGTCTTCCAGAGTAACCCCTGTGATCCTTGCTTCCAGGTGTTCACGCCCCTCCCACACCTGTGAAACCAACAGGAAACTGTGGAAGTGACTATGTAGATTTCTGAGGCTACATCATAAAAGACACTGAGGCTTCCCCTTGTTCTTCTGCATCACTTCCTTTGGGGAAGCCAGCCACCATGTTGTGGGAATGCTCTGCATTCTTGGGAACAGCCAGCACCCACCTGCATGGGCTGTCCTCCTTGGAAGTGGGTCTAAGCCTTCAGATGACTGTAGCCCTGGCCAACCATCTTCACTGAAACCTTGTGAGAAATTGAGTCAGAACTAACTCAACCACTCCCCAATTCCTAGCACTCAGAAACTGTCAAATAGTAAGTGTTTATTATTGTTTTGTGCTACTAAATTTGAGATGATTTTGTTATGCAGCAGTAGACAGCTAATGCATTCTAGATAGCTAATGCATAAATGTTTATAAAAGCATAATGTGTATCTAGAAAGTTGTACATGGGAAATGTGGTAAACTGAGAGGAGGTGGAGTAAAAAGAAAATTAGTGTTTAATTCTATTGCTTTAATTTTTTCTTCAGATGAATATATGTATGTTTCAATTTAAAGATTTTAAATAAATATATTTTAAAATAAATAAAAAATAATTAAAAATTAATTTTAAGACAAAATTTTAAAGCAGCCACGATGTTCTTCAATAGGTGAATGGATCAAATGTGATATATCTATATGTTGGAGTATTATTCAACAATTTAAAATATGAGCTATCAAGCTGTGAAAAGACATGAAACTTAAATGCATATTCCTAAGTGAAAAAAGCCAATTTGAAAAGGCTCCATACTGTAGGATTCCAAGTATACCACATTCTGGAAAAGGCTAAACTATGGAACAGTAATAGAAGCAGTGTTGTGAGGGACTGGGAGGGGAGGGGAAGGGTGAGTAGGCAGAGCACAGAGGATGTTTAGGGTAGTGACCTATTCTGTATGAAACTAATGCTGGCTACATGTCACTATACGTTTGTCATAGTTCATAGAATGTACAACACAACGCATGAACACTACTGTAAACTCTGGCCTTTAGTCAATAATGTGTCAAAATGAGCTTTTCAATTGTAACAAACGTGCCACATTAATGCAAGATGTTAGTAATGGGGGAAATGGAGTAAGAGGGGGCAGGGGGCAGGAGGTGTATGGGAACTGTACTTCCCACTCAATTTTTCTGTAATTCTAAAACTAAGAAATAAAGTCTATTGATTATTTTTAATATGAAATAAATTTTGAAGGAAAGATGAAATAAAGACAAATACACATACAGATATGACATCTAATTTGCCAGGGAACCAAATCAGGGCCAGCTGAGCAACAATTCTGGGCAAGTTTGCTCTTTATGGCAGCTGGCTTCTCCCGCAAGAATGGATCCACATGTTACCCTTGTTTCTACCAGCGTTTTTTCCAGCCAGCAAACCAGATCAAAGTTCAAAAACTTTGACATCAGAATGGAGAGTGCTCCAAAATGTGGGTCCCTTATAGGCACGCATTGTTAAAGCATGCCCACCAAAGCCAAATGCAGTTTGATAATGGATTCCTGTAATGTTTCAGACGGTCCCAGGCCAGAGAGAGTCAACAGCTCTGAAAGAATGCGGCCATGGCCTCTCTGCAGAGCTTCGGACCACAGAGAGGCAGCTCCACTTGACCACACCCCTGCCCAGCAGGTCAAGTTTCTTCCCTGGGAGGCAAAGGATGGGCAGCTTGTTGCTGGGAAACAGGACAGGACACAGACTGAGCAGGGGATTTCAATGGTATCCTACCAACTATCTCAAAAACAATCTCTTCTCTTTAAAAGCTACTACATGTGTCCAGATCAATAGCCTTTTCAGTCTATTAAACTCTCTTAAAATAAAAAAAAATCCCTGGATTTGGATCACAAGAATTTTTTATGAAAATTTTCACTCCCAGATGTTCAAGTTCTCTCTGTTTCCTGTATTCCTACAACAGGTCCATGGATATAATCTTGGATGTTCTTTTTACCAGCATTTTTAAGAGCTTCTTTCATTTGCTTTTACTGATTTAAAAACATCTATGTTGTGGTATAATTCACATACCATACAATTCACCTATTGAAAGTATAAAATTCAGTGTTTTTAGTATATTCACAGATAGGTGCCACCATTACCACAGTCGGTTTTAGAATATTTTTATCACCTCAAAAAAACAACAAATAAAAACCCTTATCCTAACACACATTTGACCTACTGAAACCTACTAAGCTAAAAGTTCAGGGGACAACTAATATTTCTATCTTTGTCTCATTTGTGTTATAAATAGGACAAAAATGCAATAAAATATTCAAATAATTGAGACTAAATTTTAAAACAAGAGAGATAGACTATTTAGTGGAAGAACATTTCATCTAATAAAAGCTACAAAAAGTATAAAATATCTGCAGATAAACTTAAGAAATATACAGAGTCAAGTCTATACATAGAAGAAAACTATATTTCTACTAAGAGATTCAAAAGAAGCTTTAATAAATGAAAAGGGGTCCCATGTCCTTGGATAGGAAGAAATGATAATAGAGAAATGTTAATTCTTCTTAGTGAATGCACAGATTTATTATGGCCCCAACAAAATTAAAATATTTTGGAGAATTATATACTAAAATTTATATGAATTATTCTCAGTGAATGCACAGATTTATTATGGCCCCAACGAAATAAAATTTTTTTGGAGAATTATATACTAAAATTTATATAAAAATAGCCAGGAAAATTCTGAGAAAAAGAATAAGGAAAGGGTTGATCCTAACACAGATTAAAGTGTATTTTAAGGGCACTTACCTGATAGACTGTTCCTGACATATGAATAAGCTGAAAGACCAATAAAAGTTTAGAAAACCTTAAAATCAATGCAGACAACTATAAGAACTATGTGGTGAAGGTGGCATTTAAAATCAATGGAGAAAAGGTGACTTATTTAATAACTACAACTGGGAAACTATTTGACCACTTGTCCTAATTCTAAGTTCCAGATAGATGAAAAATGATAATATATAAAAATAGAAAAACCAAAGAGACCAGAATGGAGTAAAAAAAACAAAACAAAAACAATCTTACACTGGAGAAGACCTGACCTAAGCAAGAAAAAAATCAAAGGCCTCACCTGAATTTACCTGCAAAAGATAAACATCAGTTTACCTGCATAAAAGTCCAACCTTTCTTCATGGAAAAAAAAAGCTATAATAAACAAGACCAAAAGAAAACACACAAGGAACAATAATTCCAACACCTATGACAGAGGGTAGCCTTTTGGGAGGTCAATGTGACAGTATTGATCAATGTTTTCAAAGCAAATAGTTTGGATTTAAAACTCTACTTCTATAACTTGATCCCATACTCCCATTTGTATGTACGTATCTCACTGAAGTACTATTTGTAATAGGAAGAGATCAGAAACAACTTACATGTTCTATTAAAAGGGAACAGATTCAGTACATTACTCACATCTGCAATTTATAGTATTGGTGCAGCCCTTAGGAATACTGGGGTAGTTTTTGTGTGCTGATATGAAACGATCTCCAAGATACAGAGTGTGGGTAAAATCGCAGTATTTCCAGAATCTGTTGCCGGGCTTTAGTGCATCTCCATATCAGGTGTTTCCAAGGGGTGGAGAGAAGTAGGCCATCTTCATATCAGTGGGTCATTACATGGGCAAGCTAGGGCTCATCTGGACTGGGAGGTTGTGGGGGGGGGGTTGCTCGCTTCTGCTGCAGCAGGAGAGAGAGAGAGAAATGCAGGATGACTGCTTGTAAACAATAAATGGCTTTTAAACTTTATTTCTCCCTTTGACTGATTTCAGTTTCAAAGGTATTGTGCCCCAGGATTTCCCCTCCCTGGAGTTAGATGTGGTGGTAGTTGGCAGGACCTCTGAACCCAAAATCTGTCTACATGGGAGGGATCCTTGTGCGGGCTGCCCCTAGAGATGGTGGGGAGATGCTCAGAAACCCCCCTGTGGATAGTGGGGAGGCCCCAGTGGATGCAGTGGCAGAGGGTGAAGCTTCACCTGGGAGCCCCCAATCTGTGGGAGTCCATAATGGGGGGCTGCTCTAGGGTAGAGCACCTCCTAGAGAGGTGGGGCCTTCCCCAGATCTGGAGAAAGGTGGAGACACAAGAAGTTGCAGAATTAGCCTTTTGTCAGATAGAAGACTGCTCAGAGGCCCTGAGTGGCCATGTAGCAGCTGGCATTTTAGGGCCTCTTTTCCTCGAGATAGTGGGAGATATTATCGAAGAGAGAGAGAGGACTATTGAGGAGAAAGAGAGGGTTATTGAGGAGAGAGAAGGACTTCAGCAGGAAGGAAACACACTTCAGCATTGCTTGGAGGAGCTGGGTCATGACCTACGGGATGCTCTTAAGAAAGAGAGACAGTTATTGAGAAAACAGGCCGTGCTCCTGGAGGACTCCTTAGCAGCAGGGAGGTGGGGAGGAGGCAGGAGAAGCTGCACTGCAGGAGGCTGTAGGGGAGGGTGAGGAAAGAGCGGTGCCTTCAGCCCTGGAAATGGTGGAGGAGCCAGAGGGAGAGGGGAAGAGAAGATGAGGAGGCGGGGCCAAGGGTGATCTGCTGCTGAGACACCGCCAGAGGCACCAGCCTCTCCTGTAGTAAAGGCCTGCCCAGCTGTAATTAAAAAAATAAAAACAAAACAACTGTGGGCTCCTCAGGGGGAGGAGCAGCCCCCCACCCAGTTTCTGGAGTGGATGAGCTGCTGGACATGAGCATCCGGTATAGGCAGAGGCCATTGGAATCTCTGCCTACATGGCTTTCACATCTCTGGGATATGGGGGTGGCAAACATTGTTATGTCGGGTCCTGAAATGTATACTGGCCTCCCTGACAACTCACCCTTCCCTCCAGCAGAGGTTGCAAAGTGCCTGTCATGCCTCGGGGAATCAAACACTTCTGGAGTGGCTCACAGCTGCCATCAGGGCAGTTTGTCCTAATCAGGGAGATTTACCGTACTTACCCACTAGCTGGAAAATGTATGCAGAGCTCCAGTAGGTATTGCAAGAATTGGGCATGAAAAACATCATCTGTAATATGGACGCCCAGGGCCCTGATGAGGAGATGTTCACTATAGGAATGAGAAACCTGGTGCTGCACACAGCTCCCACATCTCTTTGGCTCCCTAGTGACTACTCTTGCCTCCCACCTAGGGCAACGCATAAGGGAGGCTACTCGTACTTCAGCAGATCTGGGGGAGGTCGAAACAACAAGGGTACAGAGGGAAGTATGGGCCATGACTGAAAGGAGAGGTGCAAAGGGCCCGTAAAGGTCTCGAGGACCCAGATGTGGGCTGATCTGATAAAGGCCGGGGTAGTGAAAGAAAAACTCCATGGGCAGAACAATAGGATCTTGTTAGAATTGTGGCACCAATTAAAGCCAGAGCAGCAGCTCCAGCCGCTGAGGTCCAGGACACGGAAACCAGAGTCAAGGCCTCATGCTCAGCCTGTGTCCCTGCAAAACTTCGTGGGAGACAGTACTCAGGATTCGCCTGGGCCCTCAGCCCCACAGGAGGATGACTGGGCATCGCGGTTCGACTGAGGAGGGGGTCAAAGTCCTCACCTTGGGGGACATGGTGGGGACCAGAGGCCACAGGTAGAATTAGCAATTAATTGGTCCACTGTGAATGTGCGATGTGTCCTGGTGCTGGTGGACACAGGAGCTGAGTGTTGTTTGATTTATGGCAAACTTGAGCATTTTCCCGGGATGCCTGATGTGATAGATGGCTATGGGGGTAAGGCAATTAGAGTGGAGAAAGCCCAAATCCCATTGTGGATAGGGCGTTTACCCCCAAAGGGGTATACGGTGTACATTTCTTCCATCCCTGAATATATTTGGGGGGTAGATATCCTGCAGAGCCTGTAGTTGCAGACCACTGCAGGTGAGTTCAGACTGAGGGTATGTGTGGTAAAGGCAGTTCTGAGGGACATGCTCAGCACCTGCCTGTAGCTCTGCCTGCACCTCGGTGGGTGACACATACAAAGCAGTACAAATTTCCTGGGGGGCACAAGGGAATTGGAGAAACTCTACAGGAGTTGGAGAGGGTGGGCATCATAAAGCCCACTTATAGTCCTTTTAATTCCCCAGTGTGGCCAGTGAAAAAGCCAGATGGCTCCTGGCATATGACCATGAACTACAGGGAAATGAATAAAGTTACACCCCCTTTGCATGCTGCTGTCCCCTCTATAGCAGAAATTCTGGACACCCCCAGCCATGAACTTGAAGGTACCATTGTGTAGTAGACCTTGCTAATGCTTTCTTCTCTGTTGACATAGCACAGGAAAGCCAGGAACAGTTTGCCTTCACATGAGAAGGTTGGCAGTGGGCATTCACTGTCCTTCCACAGAGATGCTTCCACAGCCCCACCATTTATCACAGACGTGCAGCACAGAACTTGGCCACATGGAAGAAACTGCAAATGGTGTGGTTGTATCACTACATTGATAATCTCATGCTCACGTCTGATTCTCTTTCGGATCTAGAAAGGGCAGCACCTAGACTGATGCAACATCTACAGGAGGAAGGATGGGCTGTGAACAGCACCAAGGTTCAGGGACCTGGTTTGTCTGTAAAATTATTGGGGGTTGTCTGGTTGGATAAAACTAAACTGATTCCTGAAGCAGTCATAGACAAGGCCCAGGCTTTCCCTACCCCTATTACTATGGTAGTCTTACAAGAGTTTTTGGGTCTTTTGGGGCTACTGGAGAGTGTTTATCCTGCACTTGGTAAAAATTCTGAAGCCCTTATACCAGTTGGTATGCATCAGGTGGGACGGGGATGAGACACGGGCAGCTGCTTTTACTGCTGCCAAGCAGACAGTCAAGGCCGTACAAGCCTTGAATGTAATGGACTCATCAAGGCCTTGTGAGCTAGATGTTCATGTAACCGAAGAAGGTTATGGATGGAGTCTTTGGCAGCGGCTTGAACGGACATGCCAACCTATTGGATTCTGGTCACAACTACAGAAAGGAGCAGAGGTCTGGTAAACCTTGATAGAGAGGCAACTGGCTGCTGTGTACCATGCCTTGCTGGCTATGGAGCCCATCACCGGAACAGCTCCAACCAAAGTAATAATTAGCTATCCCATCACGGGGTGAGTGCAAGACTGGAACCAAAGGCCACAGAGTGGAGTGGCACAAACATCTACACTTTTCAAATGGGGAGCATATTGACAGCAGCACAGTGCCCTCTTCTATTAGCCTCTTAAGTGGAGAACTTCAACACTTACTGGGGCCAGTGACCTGTACCAGTGGAAAACAGGAAGAACTTGCTTTTGAGCCATTGGTAACTGAGACTCCTTATCAGGAGGAAAAAGCCCCTGTACCTGAAGATGCTTGGTACACAGA